>NW_027362761.1:320408429-320865929 GCF_046119375.1 Phyllobates terribilis | reverse complement strand
TCCCATCGTGAAGCATGGAGGAGAAGGTGTGATGGTGTGGGGGCGCTTTGCTGGTGACACTGTTGGGGATTTATTCAAAATTGAAGGCATACTGAACCAGCATGGCTACCACAGCATCTTGCAGCGGCATGCTATTCCATCCGGTTTGCATTTAGTTGGACCATCATTTATTTTTCAACAGGACAATGACCCCAAACACACCTCCAGGCTGTGTAATGGCTATTTGACCAAGAAGGAGAGTGATGGGGTGCTACGCCAGATGACCTGGCCTCCACAGTCTTCAGACCTGAACCAATCGAGATGGTTTGGGGTGAGCTGGACCGCAGAGTGAAGGCAAAAGGGCCAACAAGTGCTAAGCATCTCTGGGAACTCCTTCAAGATTGTTGGAAGACCATTTCCGGTGACTACCTCTTGAAGCTCATCAAGAGAATGCCAAGAGTGTGCAAAGCAGTCATCAAAGCAAAAGGTGGCTACTTTGAAGCACCTAGAATATAAGACATATTTTCAGTTGTTTCACACTTTTTTGTTAAGTATATAATTCCACATGTGTTAATTCATAGTTTTGATGCCTTCAGTGTGAATGTACAATTTTCATAGTCATGAAAATACAGAAAAATCTTTAAATGAGGTGTGTCCAAACTTTTGGTCTGTACTGTATATATATTTATATTACACACACACACTATTTTTCTCATTAGGTACACTCTGCACCCCATCTTGACTGAAAACACAAAAATGCAGAAATTTTCGCAAGTTTATTAACAAAGAAAAACTGAAATATCACTTGGTCATAAGTATTCAGACCCTGTGCTCAGTATTGAGTAGATGTTCCCTTTTGAGCTAGTATAGCCACGAGTCTTCTTGGGAATGATGCAACAAGTTTTTCACACTGTGTATCTATAATATTATATATATATCAACATGTATCAACATGAGCTGAAAGGCCACTCTACCAGGAAGAAGCAATTACTCCAAAAGAAACATAAAAAAGCCAGATTAATGTTAGCAAATGCACACAGGAACAAAGACCTTAATTTTTGGAGATATGTCCTGTGGTCTGATGAAACTAAAATTGAACGTTTTGGGCATAATGACCATCGTTACGTTTGTAGGAAAAACAGAGAAGTTTGGAAGCCTAAAAACACCCAACTGTGAAACACAGGAGTGGCAGCATCATGTTGTGGGGTTGTTTTGCAGCAGGAGGGCCTGGTGCATTTCATAAAATAGATGGCATCATGAGAAAAGAAGATTATGTGGCAATACTGAAGCAACATCTCAAGACATCAGCCAGGAAGTTAAAGCTTGGGCGGAAATGGGTCTTCCAAATGGACAATGACCCGAAGCATACTGACAAAATGGTAACAAAGTGGCTTAAGGATAACAAAGTCAATGTTTTGGAGTGGCCATCACAAAGCCTTGATCTCAATCCTATTGAAAATTTATGAGCAAAGCTGAAAAGGCAAGTGCGAGCAAGGCGACCTACAAACCTGGATCAGTTACACCAGTTTTGTCAGGAGGAATGGGGCCAAATTCCGACCAACTATTGTGAGAAGCTTGTGGAAGGATATCCCAAACGTTTGACCCAAGTCATTCAGTTTAAGGGCAATGGTAACAAATACTAATGAAATGTATGTAAACTTTTGACTTTGAAGTAAGTAATAAAAATGCATTAAAACATTCTCTCTCTCATTATTCTGGCATTTGGCAAATATTAAAAATTATGGTAATCCTAATTGACCTAAAGCAGGAAAGGTTTATTCTGATTTCATGGCACTGCATTTCCAAGCTGACATCTCCTGATAAAGCAAAGAAACCACTAATGTTCATGGAGCTGATTTTTAGGTTATTAGAAGAATTGTAAATATGTAACTTATACAAAATATAAGAATTGGTCTATTGTTTAGAAATCTGTTGTCCACATTACTTATAGGTTCATTGCCTATTAACCCCAAAAAACACTTAGGCCCTAATTCATCAAAGCAATTTCACCAGAATTCTGGATCTAGTGTAAAATGCTTTGAAAAGTCTCTAAATTTGGGCGAAACCCGGAGTTGCACAAAAATGTTTTGACTTTTGGCATTTCACGCCAATTTCTCCCAGATCTGCCAAAAGATTTCTGGCGTAGAGCAGAGGGGCACCCCACTCGTCAGACACTCCAGATTCATGACGAGGTGGCGCCTTTTTATGAATCGGGGGAGCCTGACACCACCATGCCCCCCCATCAAAACAAGGTCTTGATGAATCATGGCTTTTATGTCTTCTTTTTTTTTAAGTTGTGAATTTAACAAATGTTATTTAAACAATTTAAAATCACTCTCCCCCACAAAAAAAAACAAAAAACAAAAAAAAGAAACTAGAATAGCCATTGTCTTTAAAAGGGACTTTCTGGTTTAGGAAATCTCCTGTCCATCGGCTGCAGTAGGTTTTAAAAAGCAAACTGTGCTTTACTCATCCTCCTCAGGTCCAGCGGTAAGTCTCCACTGCTGCTCCCAGTTTCTGTTATTGTCTGCAGTGCTGCAGGCAATAAATGAGCTCAGTGGCTCATGCCGCCCAGGAAGCACTGCTGAACTCAGTTATTGTCTGCAGTGCTGTCGACATGATGTCAGCACTGCAGACAATAATAGACACCAGGAGTAGAGGCGAAGACTCAGCGTTGGACCCAGGAGGGCGAGTAAAGAACAGTTTGTTTGCTTTTTAATAAAACAAACTGCAGCCATGGAGGGAGCTGGGTGTGGGGTGAAGAGACTGATTTTCCTAAATCAAACAACCGCTGTGTATGATGAAAGTATTTTGCACAGACATGTTCTTACCTTGGAACGGCCATGGAGGTGCCTTCTACAAATTCCATGGTATTAAGAAATGTGACGGCTTTCCCTCCCCCATAAGAGGGCGACCTAGGTATTCCAGAGGGTGAAGATGGAACTTGATGTCCAGGTGACTTGTATGACCCATTACTAACCCGTCCTTGCAAGGGCTGATGACTTTGGATATTGTTATTGGCCAGATCAGCCTGTAAAGATGTGGTGGAAGTCCTAGGAGCTCTGGAGACTGCACTAGAAAGCGAGGACACAGAGGACTGTAGAATAGGGTTCCTGGAGCTGAAACTGGTAGCCCCTCCCAAAAGATTGTCCTTTGAACCATAACGGCCTGAAGTACCGCGTGGGTTCTCCGAGAGGGAGCTAACCTGTTGTAAGCTATATGTGCTCGGGGTATCATAGACCCCTGAGTCTGCAAAAACAGAATCTGTGTGAGAATGTAGCAGCTTCTCTCTTTCCTCCATCTCCTTCCTTTCCTGGATTGAGGCCATAATTGACTTGGAAAGGTTATCATAGCGCACAGGAGAAGGCTCTCTTTGATGTCCAGCAGCCCTGCTTAATACAGGACTGAAACTCTGAGCTGGTTGCCGCTCTGCTCCTCTTAGATGGCACATTTTGGCAGACATATATGGTGAATGGTATCCGACAGAACCAGCGGCAGTGTGTGCAGTGCATTTACCAGATGCTGGAGGCATTGGGTTGAGCAAACTGTCATAAGATAAACTCCCATTGCGATTAGACAAGGCGTTAGGGGAAAAAACACTCTTGTATGGTGTAGTACTGTCACCCTCCGATTTCACCATCTGGAGAGGAATTTTCTCTGAATCACGACGCCCAGAATTCTTCAGGCTCAGTGAGCGCGAGTTGGCAGTGAAGTTGTCAAGTTGCAGCGGGGATGACTGGTAAGACTTATGGAGGGAGTTCTTGCGGTACTCTTGAAAATCCAGGTTGGGCGCTGACTGGTAATCATGATTCCTGCAGTCTTCCTCCAAGAACACACTGTCCTTTAGACCTTCTTGCATAGCAATCTGAAACAGACAGACAATTTTCGCAATATGTACAGGAAATATTTAATAATTTAACATGGTTTACATTTTTTTTTTCAACTTGTGTTCTGGTTGTGGCTTTTAGTTAAGTCTATTATAATTACTGTAAATTCACAATAACGGGTGTTGGAGATGGAAAGGAATACGCACATCTCTCACTGCTCAGACAGAATGTGAAGGCTGCAGTGGTTATGGGACTACTCCCACCCACTTTATGTTGATGCCATGAGACTGGCAGGGCACATGATACAGTGTGTAGGGGTTGAAAGTAGTGGACAACCTCTTTTAAAATTCTGTCCTGTAGACGCTAGTGCTTCTATAAAGGAATGTCCCCAGAAAGATAACTCGTCCTTTCACCCTGTGACACTGAAAATTACTTCCCAGTTTGTAATGGGCAATTTAGACTAAATTGTCCATGGCTGCATTGTCAAGACAATCGTTCATCATACAATCACTGGTTGTTTAGCCACTGGGGTATTTCTATCCAACGTGCATGGCCAACTTTAGTCTCTTGTAGCCAAAAAAAAATTAATCGGAGAAGCAACACTCTCTCTTTGGTTAACCCCTTTACGACCTTGGGATTTTGCGTTTTTGCATTTTCGTTTTTTGCTTCCCTTGTTCCCAGAGCCATAGCGTTTTAATTTTTTGAGCAATATTGCCATGTGAGGGCTTATTTTTTGCGGGGCGAGTTGTACTTTTAAACGCCATTGCTAGTTTTACCATATCGTGTACTGGAAAACAGGAAAAAAATTCCAAGTGCGGTGAAATTGCAAAAAAATGCAATTCCAAAGTTTTTTGATTTTTTTTTCTTTCCACGTTCCCTGGATGCTAAAACTGACCTGCCATTATTATTCTCCAGGTCATTACGAGTTCGCCGACACCAAACATGTATAGGTTCTTTTTTTATTTAACAGGTAAAAAAAAAATCCAAAATTTGCTTTAAAAAAAAAAAAAAGGCGCCATTTTCCGAGACCCGTAGCGTTTCTGTTTTTTGGAATCTGGGGCTGGGTGGAGGCTTATTTTTTGCGTGCCGGGCTGACATTTTTATTGATACCATTTTGGGGTAGATACTATGTTCTGATCGCTCATTATTGCAATATTGCGGTGACCAAAGAAAACATAATTCTGGCGTTTGGAATATTTTTCTCGTTATGCCGTTTACCAATCGGATTAATTCTTTTTTTATATTGATATATTGGGAGATTCCAAATATGTGTATGTGGGGTTTATTTTTTATTATTTTATTTTGAATGGGGCAAAAGGGGGGTGATTTAAACTTTTATATTTTTTTCATTTTTTTAAAAACATTTTTTTAAAAACTTTTTGCATGCTTCTATAGTCTCCATAGGAGACTAGAAGCAGCAATTGTCTGATTGCCCCTGCTCATCCCCTCTATGTAGCAGAAATGCTCCTGTACTATGAGCGCCGACCACTAGGTGGCGCACATAGCGATCTTTACATGACAACCACTGGGGTCTGCTGCAGACCCATGGTTATCATGCCCACCCATCAGTGACCCGCGATCACGTGGGGTCACCGGTGGGCGGGGTAAGTGACGCGCTTCTGGAGCGGCGCTGTTAAATGTCGCTGCATTTAACTGGTTAACAGCCGCGGGTGGATCGCGATTCCACCTGCGGCTGTTGCGGGCACATATCAGCTGACATGTGCCCAGTTCAGTGCGGGCTCAGCGCCGGAGCCCTCACTGAACCAGGGGTGATGGCCTGGGGTGCACTAATACGCCCCAGGCCAGTAAGGGGTTAAAGAACTGTCTTTCTTCTATTTTCTTCCTTATTTAAATTCCGGGGTATGTAAGCCGCGGGCGACGCTTGCTCAGATTGAGCTTTTGATGGGCTTCAATAAAATGGCACCCGTAACAGTGCATGTGCAGACTGATCTTCTGGCAGTCTTCAGGTAAATGGCGCCGATGCATGCGCAGATTGAGATCTCGACTAGTCATTGAGCAGAGATCTCAATCTGTGCATGCGCTGACACCGTTGCCATTTTCCCGAAGACTACCAGAAGATCAATCTGTACATGCGCAGTTACCGGTGCCGTTGTATTGAAGCCCATTGAGAGATCAATTTGCGCAAGTGCTGCCCGAGGCTAACACGGCACGGAATTTAAATAAGGAAGAAGATAGACAGCAGAAGGGCCATGGCAGAGCCAAAGACCCTACCCACAGTCCCTCCCCGATGTACGGCGACCAAAACTTATAATGATGACTTTATAAAAAACATGCTACAGATTCCTTCACTGAAAATATGTATTCAAATCAGTATACCAGCGCCATTATGGCAATACGTTTAGTTTAATATGTATAACCCTGATGACAGGTTCTCTAAGACATTTGTGTAAATTACAAAATGCAGATCATTCTTAGTACTTACCATAATACAAAATACTCAGGAGAGAACAAAAAAAAAAAAAAGATATCTGTAGTTCAAGTACTATGACAGCTTATTAATTTTACCTGTTCTGTTGCAGGGTGGTAGTGTACTTTGGGATTTGCTCCAAATCCTGGTCGGTACTTATACATGGCTGGAGTTGGGGGACTGATCATTTTTGGTGATAGTCCACTGTCTATAAGAGAATACAATAAAATCCAAGATTTACATACCAAAGAATTGTGCAAAATTCCAGTAACTGTTCTAACCCTTAATCTGTGGCGAGAGGTGCTGGTAATACAGTAGCTCATGGTTAGAATATTGGGGTCTTTGAAAAATCCTCTTAACTATGAGAATTCCAATGGTAACATTAAAGGGTGCAGGAAGGTTAAACCTGTCCTAGATAGCTCTAAAGACTCTGCACTGTGCTTCAGGACACTCTATAAGCTAGTTTGTCTGATCTATACAACACAAGTTAATGGGACATGAAACCCAACAATGATCTAAATCACAAAACAGTGATGTGCACCACCAAGGAGGAAATTCTTTATCTTAAAATGCTGAAGTTGTGACCGCAGTACCATTAAAATGTCGCCTTAAGATCTGACGCATTCTGTTTAGGAAAAAACACAAAACACAAAATGCCTCCTAAATGCTCGCTTCTTCTGATCAGTAACTACAGGAAGCATTTCTCTAAAGAAATTACCAAGAAAGGAAGTTCCACTAAATAATAAAGAGAGAGGTCATCAATCTGTCGCTCCATCAGTGACCTTAATTGTGAAAACCAAAGAACCTTCTTTGCTTTTACCTTCAGTACTTCCCAGTGTTGCCTTCATGTCTGAATATTTGGTGGGGTCTCCTTTTGGAGGTAGAGTTGGCTGTATATCCAGCGATTTATCATTTATACCTTCTAGACTACCTTTGGACTGAAAAAGGAAAACAATATGAATTAAAATATGAAATAATAGAGGGATGACAAATGAACACATTCAGTCTGATAGTCACCTTGGAGCGGTGTAAATTAGCCTGGATACCATTGTCGCTGATCTTCACCGTAATTTGCCTTTCTGAGAGATCTTGACGGATAAATGGAGGCTTAAGTATGATTGGTGGCCTCTTCTTTGGTTCAACCACATACCTTATTAAGCAGAGCAGTTCTCTTGTTAGGTGATATACTTACAGTTTTACACAATTCTAGAAATCCGTTTATCAATCATTGTAAAAGTGACAAATTCCAACAAACACCGTTACCCAGGTTGAGAATGTCTTTTAATGGGCAGATATGTACAGTGACTGTATATACATTGTAGATGACTAGGACACATTACAGATATTTACAACTTAAGAAAAGGCCATTTAGTTAAAGGGTTTATATGCAAGTTATCACATTGGAATGGTGAAATGATTCTGCTTGTGCACCGCCGCTCTATTCATTGTCTATGGGAATACAACAGTCTGATATCTCTGACAGTCCCATAGACAATGAATGGAACTATGGCAGTAATGCTCAGTCCAGAGCAAACTGAAGAAGAAGGGGTCTTTAGGACCCAGTGGGGGTCCCAACAATCAGACCCTTGTTACCTATGGATAGGTGATAAATGTCTTCGTGGGAAAAAAAACCTTTAACTGTTAAATCAGGTAAAACAAGTTTTTAAACGGAATTATTTAAAAAAATAAATAAAAGTTCCTCTGTCTATATATTTCAGTAACATACTTGTTGGCGTCTCACGCGTTTTCTTTTTATTCTAACTTTTTTCTTTAAATTCTAATTTAGAATAACCATTTAATTGTCAAGTGCTAGGGAGAAAAAGACACACTGCAGATTTTTATTCACTGTGAGGGAATCCTAAGAATCACTGTAGGACATGCTTAATACTGTGGACACTGGGAATTAATTGAATAGACTGAGGTAGTGCACTCCAGAGAACTGGTGCAGCATGAGTAAAGTCTTGGAGATGGTAGGGGGAGGTTGATGTTAGGGTGGGTGTTAGTCTTAGATCACTAGCACAACAGTGAGTGTGGTTAGGGTGGTAGACAAAGATGAGGGAGGAGATGTAGGGGGTACAACGTCGAGAGCTGTGTGGGGGAGAGTGGTAAGTTTATGTTGTATACAAATTGATAAGGCATTAAGGAATACATTTTTTGCTGCGAGTGCTTCTGCAGATTTCTGTCCGCTGCTTCTTCTCCTTGACAACAGACTCCACACTTTCACCTTTTTAAGGTGAAGGCTGACTTACCGTTTGAAGTTTGTTGCCAAGGAGACAATAAGAAGGAAATGAAAACCTTTAGTAACATGCTGCAAACCGGACTGAAACTGGACCTGGACTTACTAGTGATTACTCTGAAGTGCAGAGGGAGATGATTTTTTAGGAGAGCACTCTTCTTTAAGGCAACAGCACAATAGAAGACACCTCACCAACACCTACGACTGGTAGTATAGGAAAACCAGAAGCATAGGAGGCAACAAGAAGCTACAGAACCAATGGCCATACACCTTCTTACCTTGGAGTTAATGGACTGCACAAAACATGTTGTATGTTCCCGCAGCATCCTCGGGTGAATGGATTCACTCCACCCCGAAATTTCCCAGTCACCTGGGCAAAATGTTAATGTAAGAACGAAAACATGAAATGGTTAGACAATGGTTGTGAATGTTCCTTTTGGACTTCTTTTACTTGTATAAATTCTGCTATTCTAGATGACACTTGAAGGCCAGATCCAAGCAGATCACCACAAAGAGAGCAAGTGATGTAGACATATTAGTTGATTTATGTCTTATTTCATCACAATTGATTTAACTTCTATAGCTATTTTTCGGTAACATGGCCCTCTGGCAAGCACCCCTACCTAACTTTAGGCTCAATTTTCCAAAGCTGATGTGGAATCTTACATGTGCCAATTTTTTTAGAATATTTCAAGTTGTCTTTTTTTTTACCTGTTCATTGGTGGTGCGACCTCGTACAACAAGAACAATATGGAAGCCAGTTAGACCGATAACAGGAATGAAAAACAGGCCAGTCACACACATGACCGATATTCTGGATCCATAGGCTAAGGATTTTCATATTCCAAAATATATTTTCAGCAAGATAATTTTTTTTTATACAGAGAAAAATGCTTTAGAACACACATCCCTGTCTTTGATCAGCACTACACACCCCAAAGTAATTCCAAACTTGCTTTCACCACACTGGTACACCAAGTCTTAATAGATGTGCCCAGAATTTTTGGGATTCTCAAATCCTTTGGTTATCAGACAGGTGGTCTACAAACAGCATAGCGTCTGACGACCATGAAGACAAAAGTACCACCTCCTGGGATTTAGAAGAATTTTTACACAATTTATGATCTGGGATTATATCAGACATAATAGAAAGCAATGTCTGCCCTTTTACAAGCTGGATAAATGTTATAGCCCAGCAATCATCCATTTTGGAGGGTGAATATCTTGCATACAAGTAAAGCATCTAGTGACGTTATGAAAAGATGCCTACCAATATAATATGTCACCAGTACGCGGTCATTTATTTTCAAGGCAATGCAGCACAATATTGCACCAACCAACAATCATGGCAAAAATCACTGAGATATGGCAATTATGGACTAAAGGGAAACTGTCACTATATTTTTCCCGTCGAATCTGAGAGCAGCATCATATAGAGACTTAGGTCCTGATTCATCCCAGCGGTTTCCTCAAAATTAAGGAGTAAATTGCGTTGAAAAGTTGCTAAATTGTTGCGTAACTCGGAGTGGTGCAAAACCTTTTCAAAGCAATTTACGCCACCTTCCCCCACCTCCGCCAAAATAGGAGGAGCAGAGATGGGTCGGGGGCGCAGCGAAGGCATGGTATCACAGCTCCTCTAATTTATGACAAACTGTGGCATACCTTCCGCCACAAAGCTTACTCCAGTCAGGGACTGGAGTAGGATTTGTGGCGAGGCACACGCTACTTGTCAGACGTCAATAAGAGACATGAACCTCTTAGTGAATCAGGAGCATCTTCCTCCTACATGCACCCTCAAGACAGTCAAGAAAATAGTCGGACTTGATGAATTGGGGCATGAGACCCTGATTGGAGCGATGTGTCATTTATTGGGCTGCTTCCTGTAGTTTTGTCAAAATCATTGTTTTATCAGCAGGAGATTATCACTAGAAGACTAGTAAACCTGCTGCCATGTAGTCCTTCATATTCATGAGAGCTGTAGAACCCCATACCTACCACTTATTGGCAGCTTTCTGCCTATGCACAGTGTACACAGAAAGATGTCAATAAGTGGTTTGGGCGGAGTTATATAGAGCTCAGAATTCGCAGAACTGGTAGATCTGCATCAGATAAAACAGTGATTTTATCAAAACTGCAGCAAGCAGCCCAGTAAGTGACACATCGTGACAGATTCCCTTTAACCATAAAGAAAACAGTGTGAAACTGTACTACGTCTGTCAAACTTGTAACAGAAGGTCAACTAGAATATCCATGTGCTTTTTTTGAACACTGAAAGGATACGTAATACTGGTGTGGGCTTCTCCCAGAACCTCCAGATGGTGTAGGACAAATATGAGGCCAAATGAGAAGACCCCGACCATGTGTGTGCTTAGAGACAGCAGGAACAGGAAGAAATAGCGATAATTCCTGCGCCCTATGCAGTTATTCACCCATGGGCAGTGATGGTCAAAATCCTATGGAAATAATAAATAAGAAGCATACCTAAATAACACTATAGCATATTATATAGTAAGGTATTATATTAATAATAAAGATGTACATGATAGAATTTAGAATTGAGCAGATATTTCCAGAACGGTTTAGTATGGGTGCATGCACGATTATCACCAAATGATTCAGCACTAGTAATTAAATGGGTATTCTCATTTCCAAGATCCTATCCCAATATTTAGTAGGTATAATATTAGCAAATACCTCTAATTATCAATCTAGTATAGTTCTTCTGATAAGCTATGTTGCTTTCCTCAAGTGCAGGGCATTGCAGTAGCTTAGGTATCCATGATGACCACTAACAACTAACCATTACTATATGAGTGGTCGTGACCATGGATACCTAGGCTACTGCAATGCCCTACATGAGGTAAGCGACATAGCTTATCAGAAGAACTATTCTAAATATTATTATTATTACACCTACTACCAGTGGTGTACCGCCAATGGCGGCAGGCCATGCCACTGCTATGGAGCCCGTACGCAGAGGGGCCCCGATGCAGCGGGGGAATGAGGAGGATAGGTGAGTATTGTATTTCCGGGGGGTAGGGGAGGTTGCGGCGGTGGAGGGTTGGGCACATGCAGTAGCCACTGCTGCAGCTACCACGTGTGCCAATGGCTAAAGGGAAATTATTATTCCCTCTTCTCCACTCCCATGGGCGTGGAGAAGAATGAATATTCATTCTCTTTAGCAGTGGGCATGGAGGAGCGCTGAGCCGCGGCTCCTGCTGGCAGTGCCCGCTACTAAAGAGAATGCATATTCACTCCTCTTCACGCCCAGAGTGAATATGCCGGCATCATCATCTGAGAGCGCGCGCTGCTCAGATGAGGACATGGGAGACAGGTGCAGCACTGGAGCAGAGGTGAGAAAGGAAGGTGAGTATAAGTGTTTATTTGTTTTATGTGTGCAGTGATTGGGCCACGCATACCAGGATTGGGGGATGAGGGGTGCCACGCATACCAGGATTGGGGGACGAGGGGGGCCACGCATACCAGGATTGGGGGATGAAGGGTGCCACGCATACCAGGATTGGGGGGCGAGGGGTGCCACGCATACCAGGATTGGGGGGGACGAGGGGTGCCACGCATACCAGGATTGGGGGGGACGAGGGGTGCCACGCATACCAGGATTGGGGGGGACGAGGGGTGCCACGCATACCAGGATTGGGGGGGACGAGGGGTGCCACGCATACCAGGATTGGGGGGGACGAGGGGTGCCACGCATACCAGGATTGGGGGGGGGACGAGGGGTGCCACGCATACCAGGATTGGGGGGGACGAGGGGTGCCACGCATACCAGGATTGGGGGGGACGAGGGGTGCCACGCATACCAGGATTGGGGGGGACGAGGGGTGCCACGCATACCAGGGTTGGGGGGGGGACGAGGGGTGCCACGCATACCAGGATTGGGGGGGGACGAGGGGTGCCACACATACCAGGATTGGGGGGGGACGAGGGGTGCCACACATACCAGGATTGGGGGGGACGAGGGGTGCCACACATACCAGGATTGGGGGGGACGAGGGGTGCCATGCATACCAGGATTGGGGGACGAGGGGTGCCATGCATACCAGGATTGGGAGATGAGGGCTGCCAAGCAAACCAGGATTGGGGGTTGAGGGGTGCCACGCATACCAAGATTGGGAGATTAGGGAGGCCACGCATACCAGGATTGGGGGGAGGAGGTGGCCAAGCATACCAGGATTGGGGGATGAGGGGGGCCATACGTACCAGGATTGGTGGGTGAGAGGGCCATCCATACCAGGATTGGGGGATGAGGGGTGCCATATGTACCAGGATGGGGAAATTTAACAGTAGCTGCTGCATTTCACACCCTAGGCTTATACTCGAGTCAATACGCTTTCCCAGTTTTTTGTGGTAAAATTAGGGGCCTCGGCTTATACTAGGGTCGGCTTATTTAAAATATACGGTACGTGGTGCCCATAATACTGCAGGACTGTGAGGTGCATTATACTATATGGGGGCTGCATTTTACCCTATGGGATGTGTAATATACTGTATGGAGGACTATGGGGAGTGCATTATATTGTATGGAGGACCATTGGAAGTTCATTATACAATATGGAGGATTATGTGGGGCGCATTATACTATATGGAGGATTATGGGGGGCGCATTATACTATATGGAGGAATATGGTGGCGTATTATACTATATGGAAGGCTATGTGGGGCCATTATAATATTTTGAGGGCTATGTGGGGGGCCGTTATACGGTATGAAAGCAATTATAAGGTGTGAAGGTTTGTGTGGGGGCCATTATACTGGTTGGAGGGCTGTGTGGGATCATACTGTATTGGGGTCACCATACTTTGCCTTGGGAGTTGAGGTGGGGCACAGTAGGGTCATTAAACTGTGCATGTGGAGGCTAATGTGGAGGAATGCACCATAGGGGTATCATACTGTATTTGGGGGGCACTTTTATTGGCATCATACTTTATAGGGGCAATGAAAGATGAATCTAGGACTTCAGCAGGAGGAAAATTACTATGTAAAGACTGGAAAATTTTGAGATCTGCTCTTCTGTGACACAGACAAATATATATATTTTTTTTTTTGTGGGGGGAGGGGGGAGGCCCAATTAGAGCTTCTGCTATGGAGCCCCATGATTTCTATGTACGCCCCTGCCTACTACATATTGGGATAGGATCTTGGAGATGGGAATACCCCTTTAACATGTACACTCAAGTGCTTTATGTCATCCTGTATGGGATCTAAGCAAATTACAAAATTACTGTACATAGATTTTTGCATCAGAAGTCCCTATGTGCAATGTTTTACCAACATGGGAAATAGGATTTACCTCCACACAGTTATCACAGACACTGCAGTGCGAGCAGCGAGGAGGCCGGTAAAAGTGACACGTGGCACACCATTTCATCCGTACTTGTATTCTTTTGATCTCCACATTCTTGTACAGTGGAGCTCTGAAGTCGTCATCCTTGTCTTCATCTTCATCAGCTTATTAGATAAAAAATTAACAGAATCAAGAAGGGTCTCCATCGCGGACCACAGACTGTACATACAACAGGTAAACAGCCAAAGACCATAATGCAAAACTACTCGGGCTTCATGCACATGGCAGTCTGTACAGCAGAACAGACAGAACCATCATCTCCTCGGTGTGTGCCACAATGTCGTGCATCCTTATGGATATATTTGTCACTAGAGGCCATGTTTAGGGGAGAATACTTCCAAAATAAGGTGTATAATGGAGCACTATAATGATGTAAAATGAAATCAGAGACACACAGAGATACAATATGGCGCTAGAGACCTCTGTAGTGTGGTGTGCTGTATTCAGATTTGGAACACATATTGAGCCGTAATTGGACCATAATTACAGCTGGTAATACATTTATGGCTTTTCCTATTTTTAGCTGCTTTTCTGCTCATTTTATGAACTACAAAATTGCACAATTTTATTAGGCAACTGTTTCAGGCAGAATAAGTTGTTCTCTGTGGAGCTTCTAAAATATTTCTGCTGCTCTTTAAACAGAACAATCCGATTTAAACAAAAAAAAAAAGTGACCGATTAAGGAGAGAAACTTATACATAAGAAAAACATATTATTCTGGCAATTTAATGAGAAATTATCTAATTACAAGTTATTCCACCAAGCATGCTCAGACAGCAAAGATTTGGAAATGAGAGTTGGAGCAACTGACAAGTAACAACATCTGACCTCATCCATCTGGATCAGACCTTGCAGTGTACGTTCTATGACAAAGCTGCCACATACAATTAATTAAAGAAGTTTTTATTCTCTTAATATATTGCAATCATCCTATTATATAGCAATGTGTACTTACAATTGCTCATTTTGCCTTTCTACCCAGCTAATTCTTCTCTTTTCTCTGCTCTACGTAGAAACAGGAAGTCTCTTTTCCCTGCATTTATCATTCCCCTCTTCACCCAGCTGCTCCGCTCCTCCCCCTGACAGGAACTTTTGCAATGACTCATGCAGGGAAAATTGATCTCCTGTTTATACATAGAGCTTTTTTAGAGTTTTAAAACACGTGATGTCATAGACCTAATGGAAGAGAGAAGAATTAGCTGGGTAAATAACAAAATGAGCAATTGTAAGTACACAGTGCTATAAAATATGATGATTGCAATATATTAAGAGGATACAAATTTTGATGGGAGTGCTTCTTTAATGAATCAGAAACATTACTTGATCATACATCAAATATCTAAAAAACAAAAACCCATACATTTGGCATAATACGGCTTTTAACATCACAGAGCAAGTAGTCTTCACAAGACATAAGATTACTGTATTATTTTATTGGTAATAGTAAAATTAGACACTCATTATTTAATTATATGTGTTTGTGGTAAATGTTAGCTCACGTAATATACACTGTGCACTATACAACGCCTAATCTAATCCCAAAAGTGGTTATGTAATGGATTCAAAGTTTTCATAGTTTCATTTTAAAAAGATTAATTAATTATATGGAAAATAACCAACTTTTCCCCCCATTGGGTCTAGCAATTTACTTTGCAGAGGTCTAGTCATGAGGGTTTTTGTTTTTTTCTTTAAAATCCTTCGTTATACAATGTGGTAGCACAGGGTTAATCTTCAGCAGGAAAAGACTTGCTATGTAAGGTAACTTTGGCAAAATGATTCTCTTTGTGCTGAGCAAAGGCCTGTGTCCTGCCCAACTCTGCTAATCCCACAGCCTCGTTGTCTTATTAATATTGATTGCATGGAGAAAGCGATGGGTTCAGCTCGAGGTCTCCCTATACAAGGCAGATGGGAGTCCGCAGCCACAGTCCCTACAGATGAATATTTAACAGGTACTAGAAGATTCAGAACGACACGTTATAATAAACACTAAAAATGGCACCTTCATCTGCATCGTAAAACTCACATAAGGTCACTCCATCTGCGCAGCAAAATTATATCAAAAGTTACCTCTTGGGAAGATACCAGGATCCATGAAGGTCGCCATGCTGAAATTTGCCAACACAAAGAGGAACATGAGCCCATTGTACACTGGGATAGCTGGGGAGATCTCTCTAGTTAACCAGGGGCACCTAAGGCAAAAAAGAGAATATACCATACTCAGGTTTCATATAAACATTCAGTAATATGTATACACAACTGCAAAATAAAAATAAAATTAATAAAAATGGTAATAAATAAAAACTACTAATAATAACAACAATAATATTAAGGGTATGTTAACACGGTCCGGATTTGCTGCGGTTTTGACGCTGCAGAATTTCTGCACCGGTTCCACGCCTAATATGCAAATTAAGTTAACGGTGTTTTTTTGGTGCGGTTTTTACATGCGGTTTTGCCGCATGCGTTTTTTGTGTGTGCATTTTTCATGTCTTCATGTTGAAATTTGCAGAGTTTCAGAGAATAGTTGTTTGGTTTTTTTTTAAACAAAACTTTAATGATCATCATGTAGCGTTTTTGTTTGCGTTTCCGCTGTGAAAATGCTATTGAAACACATGCGGTTTTTACGCATGCGGATTTTCCTTATCTAATGCAAGTCTATGGGGAAATTCCGCATGTGTTTCCGCAAGAGAAATTGATATGCTGCAGTCTGGAAAGACGGCCGTCATGTCAGTTTCCGCAGGGTGCACAAAAACGCATAGTGGGCATGGGATTTCTAGAAATCCCATCCACTATGCTGTAACATCTGCCCGCTGCGGTTTTGATGCTGCATAAAAATGCAGCAAATCCGGACCATGTGCACATACCCTTAAAAAGAATAGTAATTATTAATAAACAACAATAAAAAGAAGAAATAAGAAGTGGAAGCATACAGCTGTTGATTTATTGTGGTACATAGCACAGTTCCAGCATAGACTTGTATTTTCAGCACAGCTACAAATTCACAGTTATTCGAAATCCATATTTTTTATTGCTCGTGTTAATTATGCAGGGGTCCCACAACCTTAAGTATGGGGGATATTTAGTTTTTTTTTATTTCGCAGCTGATAGATGTAAGGACCTGGTATTGCTGTATTAGAGAACAGATTTTGGGTATGTTTACAGAACAAAGACAATTAAGAGCTCGCCCACGAGACTAGTGGCTGAAGTAAGTGGTTGTGACAATTGTAACCTTCTCATATCAGTACAAATGCCTCCCGATCCCTCAAGGGCACAGCGAAGCGACCTATTCGCCTGTTCTCAGATTGAATATAGCATATGAATGCTGACAGCCGCATGGGAAGGTAAAAATTGCCATATGCATACACAAAGCACACTGCCAGCCGGGGCGAAACACTGGGGGACAGGTGTCCATTACAGGAACAACATGATGGAAGAGAAGCAGCGGCTTGTAAATCATGCTACAAATGGAGAAGAAATAGAAAGCACACAGCTGTGTGTACGGCCAACACTGCATGTTTATTTCAATAGGAAGGGGGAAAAACGCTTCGGACCCTCTGGCAGCAGCCCATGGCATGTCGAAGTACTACATGTTGTATGCCAACCGCAACCCCTCCCAACATCTGCTACTGGGGACAGCTAAGGAGGCCTCCATACATATGAGATAGCTGTCTGGTCCTGGCAAAAATTGGTGGGTTTGGTCAACTTAAATTGGATTTTAAGGGATAAACGTCTACCTGGGACACTGCAGAGTAATATTTCAATATATCCCCATTAAAAGAAAAAGACCACCTTTAGGGGCCGTATTTATTTATTTTCGTTAAATGTATTTTGGCCTAATAATTTTCATATAGTTCTGCAATCGTGTTTCATGAAAAATTTTGCACTGTTTGGCTTTTAACGCTATTTGTTTGCCTGCACTTTGCGGCCTGCAAAAAGATTAACTAAATGCATATGGGGTCCCCGACAAAGATCCAGCATGTCCGATTTGGGATTTTTGTTCTGTAAGAGATAAGCCGCCGCCATGGAGCTCTGGCAGTGTGAGTGCTCCTGTGTATGGGAGAGTCAGGCGATATAGCCGCCGGTCAAACAATCAGCTGACAGTTATGCCAAATGTAGGGAAGAGAGGGGTTTGTCAGTGAGCTACTTCTGTGAGATTTTGTAACTCTTATCCATCTTTTACTGAGCTCCTCTCAGCTGATGTAGAACCACAAACTTCATCAAAGAGGAGCAAAACTTTCATGTGATGATGAATCAGAGAAGAGAGCTTAGTAGAAGACAAATAAAAGAGTTACATATTCTGGCAGAATTAGCTCTTTGATAGAGTTAACGCATTCTGCAGCCAAATTTGCAAAAAAAAAAAACATTTTGCCCAAAGTATATGCATATAAATAAATAAAAAAAATTCCCCCTAAGATGTACACATCCATTAAGCGTCTTATCGGTGTTTCAGAATATAGTTACAAAGATGGCATTAAAAAACTTTCCATTTAACCAGTTCTGCATCCCCACCCAATATATGTGTCATCATCACAGACTGATTGTAGGAAAGGTTATGGTCCAGTGGGCTTGGCAATAACAGCAATGAGAGAAGAGTTGGCGTGAGGGATTTGTGGGAAATGTAGATCAGAGATCTGACATGGCCACAAGCTGGAGGAGTCAGAAGAATGCAACATCAACATTCTCTGTCAATTATTTTTCCTGGACAATCCCTTTAAATTTGACCTTAGTTAGATGTCGACCAAACAACTATAACTCCTGACCCCCTATACACAAGCAAGCAGGAAACAACTCAGCGTACATACAGTGGGTACGGAAAGTATTCAGACCCCTTTAAATTTTTCACTCTTTGTTTCATTGCAGCCATTTGGTAAATTCTAGAAATTTTTCCAAATTTATTAAAAAAGAAAAACTGAAACATCACATGGTCATAAGTATTCAGACCCTTTGCTCAGTATTGAGTAGAAGCACCCTTTTGAGCTAGTACAGCCATGAGTCTTCTTGGGAATGATGCAACAAGTTTTTCACACCAGGATTTGGAGATCCTCTGCCATTCTTCTTTGCAGATCCTCTCCAGTTCCATCAGGTTGGATGGTGAACGTTGGTGGACAGCCATTTTCAGGTTTCTCCAGAGATGCTCAATTGGGTTTAGGTCAGGGCTCTGGCTGGACCAGTCAAGAATATTCACAGGATTGTTCTGAAGCCACTCCTTTGTTATTTTAGCTGTGTGCTTAGGGTCATTGTCTTGTTGAAAGGTGAACCTTTGGCCAAGTCTGAGGTCCAGAGCACTCTGGAAGAGGTTTTTATCCAGGATATTTCTGTACTTGGCAGCATTCATGTTTCCTTCAATTGCAACCAGTCGTCCTGTCCCTGCAGCTGAAAAACACCCCCATAGCATGAAGCTGCCACCACGTTTCACTGTTGGGATGGCATTGGGCAGGTGATGAGCAGTGCCTGGTTTTCTCCACACATACCGCTTCGTCTCATCAGACCAGAGAATCTTATTTCTCATAGTCTGGGAGTCCTTCATGTGTTTTTGAGCAAAGTCTATGTGGGCTTTCATATGTCTTGCACTGAGAAGAGGCTTCCGTTGGGCTACTCTGCTATAAAGGCCTGATTGGTGGAGGGCCGCAGTGATAGTTGACTTTGTGGAACTTTCTCCCATCTCCCTACTGCATCTCTGGAGATCAGCCACAGTGATCTTGGGGTTCTTCTTTACCTCTCTCACCAAGGCTCTTCTCCAACGATTGCTCAGTTTGATTGGACGGCCAGGTGTAGGAAGACTTCTGGTGGTCCCAAACTTCTTCCATTTAAGGATTATGGAGGCCACTGTGCTCGAGTAAACCTTGAGGAACCTTGAGTAATGCAGAAATTCTTTTGTAACCTTCGCCAGATCTGTGTCTTGCCACAATTCTGTCTCTGAGCTCCTTGGGCAGTTCCTTTGAGCTCATGATTCTCATTTGGTCTAACATGCACCGTGAGGTCTTATATAGAAAGGTTTGTGCCTTTCCAAATCAAGTCCTATCAGTTTAATTAAACACAGCTGGACTCCAATGGAGGAGTAGAACCATCTCAAGGAGGATCACAAGGAAATGGACAGAATGTGACTTAAATATGAGTGCCTGAGCAAAGGGTCTGAATATTTATGACCATGTGATATTTCAGTTTTTCTTTTTTAATAAATTTGCAAAAAATCTCTACATTTCTGTTTTTTTCAGTCAAGATGGGGTGCAGAGTGTACTTTAATGAGAAAAAAAATGAACTTTTTAGAATTTACCAAATGAGTGCAATGAAACAAAGAGTGAAAAATTTAAAGGGCTCTGAATACTTTCTGTACCCACTGTATATACTCAATGGGGAGAAGTCTGCTGCCTTTACACATACTGATGGGCTGGCCAGTCGAAGAAATTGCCAGCTTGAGTAGACATTCATCTAACGTGTATGGCCATCTTTAGATGACCGTACATCCTCTATGTATTTAGAAGCACAACATGCCTCTTATGAATGGCAAAGAACTAAGATGAAAATATTGAAACTGACAGTCAGCATGACTTTTCAGGACAACCCCCTCGAAATCACAGATCTCCCACCTAGAGCTGTGTGAGCCAAATCCACCTCTCCCTGTCCTTCCACAATGTCTTTGAAAACACCTCCGCTACTATAAATGCAGATAATAATAGCTTTATGCACATGGGGATTTCAGACACAAGGTATACGTATAGATTTATGTATAGATACATACATACACTCCCTGATAGTTGATGTATACGAGCCTATGTGAACGGCTTTCTACGCCAGCGTCATTAGTTTAATGATCCTTGAGAATCTATTCCAGATTACTCTATAGCTTTCTTCCATAAATCAGTAATATGTCTAACTACCATCACGGCCTGCCTCTCATATTTAAAGATCGTCTCCTCCTGCATTTTAATACTTAATCAAAACCTCAAGCACAAGAACCGTGACCCAGCACTAATGCTCCGCACACATGCATGAGCCGTGGACTGCAGAACATTTTTCCTTGCCTACACGTCCTTTCCCGTAGACTGAACAATACGTTCCATTCTGTTAAACTGAGAATCGCGCACTCCGACATTTACTAATATGCAGAACAGTGAAATCACAGCATGTGCCCTTTAAATAGGGCAGGGTGACAATTTAATAACATGCATTTCAGCTCATGTAGGGTTTACGTAGACCCTTTACACTAAAGCGGTATTTAAAGCGGTTCCATACATCATACAGGGGCTTTTCTGTGCAAATAAAGCTTGTTCATTGCATAATAAATGTATGCTACTCAAATATATTGCTGAATGTCAAGAGCTCGGATTGCTGTCGGAAAACTGAAACATTCTAGTTTACACTCAGATACTGAAAACCAAACCTGCTCACACACATACAGCATTAATACTTGTTAAAGAGAAGTTAAGAATGATATTTTTAGATAAATAAAACTTACTTTTTTTTTTCCAGATCACAGAATTTTTTTAAATTTTATTTTCTATACATTATTATGTGGGTGGCCATCTTGCCTGACCTGCTGTTCACAGCATTTAGAGATATGTTTTACCGCAGCCACATGGACCATAGGAAATATAAGATTGGAGCTGACTGACTGACCTCTGTGGAAGATTTTGGGCATGCTCTAAAATCTATGCAGATGTGACTGTGCAGGGAGGGGGAGGAGGTGAGCTGTGACCATCGCCTATTGTGAATGATGAGATCTCACCATCTATATATAAGGAATACCTTTTATTGTAGTCCCGCTTGTTATAATAATAACAGGATTAGTGAAAAGTGGTCTCCACAAAACAGAAAATGTAGAAAACTACATCCACATAAAGTGGGCATGGTTTCAAACTAATCGTTAACGGAAACACTTTTTGCCTGTAAGGCGTTCATTTTCTGCAGCAAAACCTGATCTCTTCCCAGGAGGTTGTTCAGTATTTTTGTTGCCATTTTCTTGCTTTTTTTGGGGGTGCATTTTTGTGGCTTTTTTTTCACTGTCCTTTTGTCTTTGTTATGCATGTACATGAAGTTCAGTGAAAAAAAAAATCTCATTCTAGTCTAGGCGCAAAAAAAAATGCGGAAAAATTAACACCTGCGTTTTTGGTGTGTTTTTTTTTTTTTTTTACCACCCATAACTTCCAATGGGTGAAAAAACGCTGAAAGAAGTGACATGGTATATTTTGCAAAAAAAAAAAAACATCCAAAGCACAAAATATTGAACAAAAAAAAAAACTTGATGTGCGGTTGAGTTTTCTGGAATCTCATAGACTTTGTTGGTACTGCAAAACACAGCTGAAAATTTGCATAAAAAAAAAACACATAAAAAAAACATGATATGTGAACATAGCCTTAGGCTTCATTCTCACGATGAGCTTTTGATGTTGCAGAATTTGTGCACCTATTATTTAAAATAGGTTACTTGCGTTTTTTCATTGTGTATGTGTGTGCGTTTTATCACTGCGGTTTTATTGACATTCTTAGGTGCTGATTACATGGGGTTTTGATGAGCTTCCGCCGTGGAAATTAACTAAAAACGCATGTGCGTTTTTTACCTGCGGATTTTCTGCATCTAATGTAAGTCTAAGGGGAAAATCTGATTTTAAAAGTCAGCGTATCTGCAAGAGAAATTGACATGCTGCAGATGTGAAACACGCACCGCAGGTCCGTTTATGGTGAGTAAAAAAGATACACAGTGGGCATGAGATTTCTATAACTCCCATTCACTTTGCTGGAACTGTAAGACGCTGCATTTACCATGAAGGGAAAACACGTACCAAAAGATCAATGTGGGAACATAACCACTTGCATTTAGTGTATGAGGTTCCTGAGCAAAATGTATATAGAAGCAGGGAATATTCTTGAGTTATCATTACATGGATATTACAGTCTCAGGAAGTATCATCTGATCCAAACACATACTACACCAATGTGGTACAGAACATTTCCAACAGTGACTGCACTGGAAATAAATGTAATACTCTAAGGAGGAAGCTGCTACTCAAAGTATCAACATACTAACGCCATGACATCAGTGCTGGAAAGTGATACAGAATAGCGGAGAAAAACAAACATCTGCCCTATATGTAAATACATCATTGATTGAGTAATGGAGGTATTAAAATGCTCATGCAAAAGAAAGATACCTAGAACAGCTACATGGGAAGATGTATTCCATCACTAGCCTCAAATGCTTCTTTTCCTACAAATAACCAGCACATAGCACATGCATACATTATTCTAACCAGCTCCTGAAACAAGCACATTTATTAAACAGACTTGGCACCGGGATCATTATAAAGAAGGGTTAACATCTAGACAATGGTTATCAACATGTATCTCTTACATGTGATCAGCAATATAAAAAAAAACAAGGTAAGGAAGAAGCCTGAACCCACTGAGGACTGTGACAACATCGGCCTTGAAGGTATAAAAATGGGTTTAATTTTTTTTCCCCTCCTTGCATCCAGAGGTCAGAGCTTTTTTTTCCCCCTCCTTGCATCCAGAGGTCAGAGCTTTTATTTCCCCTCCTTGCATCGAGAGGTCAGAGCTTTTTTTCCCCCTCCTTGCATCCAGAGGTCAGAGCTTTTTTTCCCCCTCCTTGCATCCAGAGGTCAGAGCTTTTATTTCCCCTCCTTGCATCCAGAGGTCAGAGCTTTTTTTCCCCCTCCTTGCATCCAGAGGTCAGAGCTTTTTTTCCCCCTCCTTGCATCCAGAGGTCAGAGCTTTTTTTCCCCTCCTTGCATCCAGAGGTCAGAGCTTTTATTTCCCCTCCTTGCATCCAGAGGTCAGAGCTTTTTTTCCCCCTCCTTGCATCCAGAGGTCAGAGCTTTTTTCCCCCCTCCTTGCATCCAGAGGTCAGAGCTTTTTTTCCCCTCCTTGCATCGAGAGGTCAGAGCTTTTTTTCCCCCTCCTTGCATCCAGAGGTCAGAGCTTTTTTTTTATGTAGATGTATGAGACTTTGTTTTCCCTTTTTTTTGTGGGATGAGGCTTCACTTTACTTTAAAAACAATTCAAGACTGGGTGATCTTTCCCCATTTGTGACCTGGCACAGTTTCTTTTTTTTTTTTATATTTATTTTTAAGACTGAAAAAAATATTTTTCAACACATGTATTTCATTTTGGCATTTTTACATTTTTTTTGCCAAATTTAGATGAAACTATAAGAAAACAAAAGGAAATAGGTGCCAGCCAATTTTTTCCTGCTTTTTCATTCATTTTCCCATTGTGCCCCCAGAAGGTCATAAGGGAGGCATTATTATTTAGTATTATTAACGGCCTTCAGCTCGATCTCGAGCCATGGTGACTTGATGGATGAACGAATCTGTAGGAAGATCGATCTTGTGCAAGCCTGGATATGGTCACCAGGGTCTTCTCCGTTGTTATCTTGATAGTATCAAGCAATCGGGTTGCTGGTATTCCTCTTCACCTTGTTCCTTCTTTTCTTCCAACCATGATATTCTTCTCCAGTGATTGCTGTCTTCGTATGGTGTGTCCAAAGTAGGCAAATCGTAGCTTGCTGATCCTTGCATTGAGTTAATGTCTGCCTTGACTTACAACATTGAAATACTTTTTTTATAGTCGATTTCCCCTGTAATTGGGGCACGCATACTAGTCAGCCTCCTGCACTGCATAACTGATATGGATCTATTGGGACCCAGCAGCTCCTGCATCCTCCTCCTAAAGCGAGAACTTACTCTCTGCACTAACCCAGCGCTACTGCATCATTAGCTACCAAGTGGGTACAGACCGAGTGACATCTTTAGAGCAGTTTAGTAACCGCTTAGTAAAGGATACGGCAGCTCTGAATTAGTACAAAGAGCGAGATCTCACAATAACACGCCAGATTTTGAGCTTCCACTGTGATAGGGTGCAAAATGCTAATGGGCTGGCACCACCAGAAGAATAGTATTAAATTTAAAAAAATGGGATAGACTCAGTGCATACTAGAAGAAAACATGCAATAATTAAAGAAAAAAAGTACGCTAACAGCAAGGATTACTAATAAAAAAGGTATTATTTATTTAACATCCCAAGTGAAAAAAACAAAACCATTTAAAAACTGACTAGTACCAACCAGTGCCGCCTGGAAGAAAACACTCCCTTCTCACTGTGACAGTGGCCACGGAGGGCTGTGAAATCTCGCTCTGCAAGCCAGGTTTCCACCACCTGAAAGTTTAGCCCGACTTTTGCTAGAAAGTTGTGCCTCTTTGGGGGATATTAGGACTTTTTCTAGGCACTTTTGGCACTAACTTCTATTTAGAAAAAAATCATCCGTCTAAGGCTGTCCACACTTATTAAACATAACGGGTAGCCCCAGACTGGTGAAAGGTTCTCTTTAAGCCCATCAGTTTACTACATGATTGACTGTTTAAAGGGAACCTAACAGGGGTGCAACTACAATAAGTACAGGGGTTGCAAACGCACCTGGGCCCTGGAGCCAAACGGGGCCCCAAAAGTCTCTTTAGCCTATTTGAAAAGATCAATACTGTTAAAGACTTGCAATAATATGGGGCCCCATTAGAACTTTTGCATTGAGGCCCATGAGCTTCAAGTTAACCTCTGGAACCTGACATCAGCAAATGGCATACTAATCTGAATAATAATAATAATGTTCTTTCTAGCTAAGCTGTATGATTAGTTGTTATGGTATAGTTATAACATAATAATATGACTACTCGTGTGAAAACCGTTACACTGAGTCATTGGGGCGTTACAGAATGGTTTGGTCACAGAGTCATCCTTATAAATGTGCCTATCCTCTTTTGATTGATTGCTCCATGGTATGGTGACGTCAGACTAGGCATTCTTTAAATCCTGCGCATTTCAGGCTTTTAGCTTCAGAATGTGCAGCGAGTTGAGGAGTATACAGCTCAGTCTCACCAAGCTGGCTGAACATGTCATGACCAGGAGTGGCACACGGGATAGATCTTGATCATGCGCAGTAAGCTTGGCGAGGCAGAGGTATATACACCTCAAATCACTATACATGACAGAGGCATTCTGAGCCCGGACTCTAAAAGAGTATGTGTGAGATTGCAGAAATGAATTCTCTGACGTCACCATACTGTGGAGCAATCAATCAAAAGAGAATGGACGTGACGGCCAGGATCTGTAATGCCCTGATGACTCGGAGCAATGATTTTTCACACAAAGAGGCACATTTTTATTTCCTAACAATGCAATAACTAATAGTATGACTTTGCTAGAAACAATATTATCACTGCCTGCAGGAGCATGGGGGGTCATACAATCTGCTGATGTCAGGTTCGGGCTTTATTTATACAAGACAGGAAAGACCCTTGTCTATACATACATGCCAAGACATTATCACGTACCCAAATAGCTCCTCCGAGCTGCCAGGCATTTGGCTTGCGATTCAACAACCGTGATAACTAGGTTGTGGTCTTGGAGAATATGCAGTGTACAGGGCTTTACTCTTCATCTCATTTAGTATCACCATCAATAAAACAGGACATTGCGGACATGAATATTACACACGTGAATAGCAAACAGAGAAAAGCATTGTCAAATCCTATTTGGTACAACGTCTGCAGCGGTAAGTACTGAAAGGGTTAAGGACTTGGTGCACAGAATAGCAGAGCCTGCCTATGAAAGGCCAGCAACCCACACAAGAGCAGACAATACATGTGCAGGCGGATCCTACACACTGTCTCCACACTGTCTCGCTACATTAGGAGGCCTAACAGATGTAATACTGAAGGGTCACCCCACAGAAGGAAGGGGGAACCAGGCGTTTACTCCATTAACCTCTATAGTGCACTCTCAGCATGGACACAATGCTACGCCACATACACTACTGCTCCAAGGAATCAGTCTACGGGTTAATGATGTTAGAGAATATAATTAGTGATATGACAATCATAGCAGCCAACAGCCAGAGATGTACAAACGAAAAGTACCCACTTTCTAATAAGGACTGGCATCTTCACAGTGGCATTTTCATGTTGCATCAGGATCCTGCTGCTTTCTGACACTAAGAATAGTTTGGTTTTCTGAGCAATTTCTGTTCTCAAAAATATCAAAACCCAGGCGGAAACCTATCAGGGCCCCATTATAAATAAGCCGTAATAGCCCCGATAAAGGAGGAAAGCCATGATGCCAGTGGTGACCAGTGCAATATTTAGGCTATGTGCCCACGTTGCAGAAATGAAGCAGAAAATTTCTGCTTCATGTCTGCAAGTCCTCTCCCGGAAAAACGCATGCGTTTAGTGCGCGTTTTCCACATGCAGAATTGCCTTGCGTTTTTAATGCATTGCACAAGGCAATTCCGCTTGCGGAAACGCAAAATTAATGGACATGCTGCGGATTTTTGAACGCAGCATAAACGCAGCGGAAAAATCCGCAGCATGGGCATAGAACTTGCGGAATCCCATTGGGGACCATGGGGTGCGGATTACCAAACGTTTCACAAGCGTTTCCGCTGCGGAAATTCCGCAGCATAAACGCTTGAAAAACGCTACGTGGGCACCCAGCCTTATTGTTTATTCAGTTAAACTGGGCCCTATCAATGTAAAACGGACACTTAAATCAGGCACCAGCCCACAGGTTATCCATAAAGTCAGTAGGGAAACCAAGCTAGAAAACAAAAAATTTAATGAAATTACATCAGTAAATAATGCCATTATTGGTAAGTCTTTGCTCATGGGGAAACTCGCAGATTCTGTTAAAAAAAAAAAAAAAAAATGCAAAGAAACAAACAAACAAATATGTGGTCCGTAAGGTTCCAGCATTTTCAGTCAAGTGACTGATTCATGTGAACCAAGCCTAAATTAGAAATCCCCATATTATAGTCTTGGGGGTTGTTCTCAAGTTCATTTTTATTTTCCAGTCTGCAAACAAAAAACTGAGAAAGTTCCAAATTTGATCAAGTCAAACATTAAAATTACCCATGCACGTCAAAACTTGACAGTAATTGATGAAATCCTGGTGCTGTCTGTTTTTCACTGTTTTATAGAAGTGGCTAGGAGAGGTTCCGTTTTTATTTTTACATACTAGAAAAAAAAAATGAAATGCTGAAAAAACTGACACTTAAAGGGGTTGTCCCACGAACAAAAGTACATTTTATTCAACAGATCTTGTAATAAAAATAAACTCCACAATTGGATGTGCTTAAATAAAATGTTCCTGTGCTGAGATAATCTTATAAATGTGCCCCTGCTGTGTACTGTGTAATGGCTGTGTCTGACTGTGCAGGAACCCATGTTCCATAGCTCCTGGACCGGAGAGGAAGCAAAAGAGTATACAGACATTACAGTAGGGGATCACAGCTGATTCTCTCTATAAGGTAAAATATTGTTTAAAAACAGGCAGAGAAATGTTTTACCTCTCAAAAAGAATCAGCTGTGATCCCCTGCTGTCCTGTCTGCTTCCTCTCCTGCCCAGGAGCTGTGGTTTAATCTGACCCTGTTCCTGTACAGTCAGACACAGCCATTACACAGTACACAGCAGGGGCACATTTATAAGATTATCTCAGCACAGGAACATTTTATTTAAACCCATCCAATTGTGGAAGTTATTTTTATTCCAAGATCTGTTGATTAAAATATACTTTTGCTCATGGCACAACCCATTTACACTGCAAAATGTTGTTGTTGCTAAATGCTCGTTTCACAATTATCTTTGCCGTGTAAATAGGCTGCCAGTCACCTGGTGAACGAGCAAAATACTCATTCATGGGGTGAAAATATCTTTAGTGCAGCACAAAAGATAATCGCTCTCGGGGGTACATGATCCTAAGTTAACAAGACTTGAGCTGCTGAGAACTATGGCAGCCTATGCAAACACCGTGATCTAGTATAGACGTTTGCTTTGGTCTGTGTGTGTCTGTGTAAACAGGCAGTCCAACAAAACTAATTGGTAAAAGTTTACCAATCCGTGGTTGTACCACGACGCCGGTCGGTCTGTGTAAACCTTTAGACCAAAAACTAATGAAAATCTAATACAAAACACTGAAAAAAAAAAACACTGTACTTTTTCAAGTACGCAAATAAATAACTGATGTACGATACCAGCCTTTGAATAATGCAGCAGTTTTATTAGGCCATGTTCACGCTGACTGTTTTTGGAGCCGTACAAAAACCATGCTGTTTTCAAAGTGGAAACTGCTTGCGAAAACGCTCCATTTTGGGGGAGCTTTTCTTCTTCTGAGGCAGTTTTGTTGAATTTTGGAAAAGGTTTTTACCTGAAGCAAGCTTTTGCATCCCTATGATTTGACATTGCCTAGGTTGGATAGGTTTCTTTCAGGATCAGCTTCAAAGTAGTAACATGCACTTTTATTTTTTCCTCCAGGAGTGTTTCAAAACGTCTCCATGAAAAATAAAAAATAAGACTCCTCACCTGAACAGCAAAGTGGATTTCACATAGAAATAAGAAGGTAGAATTTTCCAAGCATTTTTGAGGAGTATTTAAAAGTATAAAAAAACAAAAACAAACCTCAGTATGAACATAGCGTTAGACTGCATCAGACACGGTATGTTCTTACCATGTTAAAAAGTCAACGATTTTTGAAAATTTCAAAAAGCTTCATGGCGTTTATTATTCATTTATATTAATGTCCGGGCATTTTTCCAACCATTTTGAGTCATATTAAAAAGTGAACTAAAACAAGACAGGTCCATCAAACGCTACCTTTCCTTATTAATTATACATTATTTATTGCTACATTATTTATAACTCGAGACAAAGTGTTATGAGAAAAGCATCTAAGCTTCTTTAAATGGTGACACAGTATTTACCATAACTTCCACTTGTGATCGCATATTCCACAGTCTGACTTCTGTTACTGTAAAGAACCATTTCCTATACAGATGTCTAAATCACCTTTCCTCCGCATGAAATAAATGTTCCCTGGTTTAATATAAGGTCCTTGGATGCAATAAATAATGTACCAGTTCCTTGTATGGACCACAAAATAAGGCCACGGCCCCACTATCAGTATTCGGTCAGTATTTTTTTTCAGGAGTGGGTGATAAATGCAGAATTGGTGACTTGTTTCTATTCTACCTTTTCTCGGATTGTTCCTCACCTGGTTTTGGCTCCCACTCCTGAGAAAAAATACTGACCGAATACTGACAGTGGGGCCGTGGCCTAAATGAGATCACCTCTGAAGCACCTTTTTTTTCTTAGCTGAACAAGCTTAATTGTTCTAACCTCTCATTATAAGGGTAGGGTCACACGGCCGATTTCTCCACATGGGAGAAAAACGGATCGACTATTCTAATCCGAGATTGATCAGAGTGGCATCATTTTTGGTCATATGGAGAGAGAAAAAAAAAAGAAGTTTCTCTGCCTTGTCCTCTCTGTCAGTCCGTGAAAATCGAACCGCACTCAATGTCATGTGAGTGAGGTCTATTTTTCTTTTTTACGGACCCATAAACTTGCATTGCAGATTTTGATCCAACCCCTCTGAGGAAAAATATCAGACATGTGCACAAAACAGAGAATAACATAGGTACGAGTGCTATCCATGAAAACTGCACATAGCTATTGGACGAGTAAGTCGATTGTGTGCACGAGCCCTAAGAGAGACGTCCCATCCCTTTTAATACCTTAGTTGCCCACCATTGAAGTGACTCTACCTTCTAGCTTTACAATGTGGAGCCCAAAACTGGATCCCATATTCTAGATGGGGCCTTGCATTTGGGTTTATGGAGAGGTAATACACTGGCATCACAGAATTTCTCTCTTTTTTTATGTACCCCAACATCTTATTTGCTTTTCAGTAGGGTTTAAAAAAAATAAAAGCCCACAATCTTATTGACCGCTCCACACAGCGTTTTAAATGCAAAAAAAAAAGGAAAAAACAGCCATGAAGTGTCATATGCTTATGTTCTTCATCTCTCCTACAATAAAAGCTTTGTACTCCTTATATTCACTGTACAGCTATACCCGTAATGGCTGCATAATAGCTTTTGTCCATGACCCACTTTCTTTTTCTCGATATCAGAAACTGTGAAGACAGAATGGTAATGACCTTCACAATTTAATGTGGAAATTGCTGGAGTGGAATTTCCACAGCAGATATGTCCTGTGTGACATATCCTTAAAGTCAATCTAAAACATTCTCCCTATGTAGTAATAGTTAAGGTTTCACACCATCATTTTCACCCTAAATTTGGTATATTTTCGTCTAGAAGCAATGATTCCTAGGGCCGTTATGTCACGACCACCCCAGGACTCCTGGCCCCAACCTCCTAGGCATATCTGAGACTGTTAAGAATGTGGAGTGTGGGTCAGTAGTCCTGCGTCCGGCCCGGACATCAAGCTCCATGCTCTGCTTCACAAACATCAGATTTCAGCCGAATGCCTCTTTCAGACATCAGTATTTTTCATGTATTTAAGAAAAAAAAAATGGTACCAATGTCAGTGATTTGCACCCGTGTGTCACCAGTGTTTTTCATGTATGGATAAAAAGATAAATTACTATCCTTTGCAGTAAGGTTAAAGGGACTGTCAACACACAATGACTGTTCAAACCAAGTACAGGCGCTCAGTGCTTCATGGCAGGGCCAATCATTTATATACAGCTTCTTGTTTTCCTTTATCGCCATCCTCCTCCTTCTTTGATTGACAGCTCTGGCTTCATAAAGCCAGGGAAGGGTGGAGATAGGTGGAAAAGTGCACTTAAATGTTTGGCCCTGCCATGGTGCACCGAGCGCCTGTACTTGGTTTGAACAGTCATTCTCCCCGTGTTTGTGTGGGTTTCCTCCGGGTTCTCCGGTTTTCTCCCACACTCCAAAGACCTACTGATAGGGAATCTAGATTGTGAGCCCCAATGGGGACAACAATGATAATGTCTGTAAAGTGCTGCGGAATATGATGTAGCTATATAAGCAAAGCGTAATAAATAACAAAATAAAAATGACGATGATGATGAAGAGGTGCCAATGTATATGGGCTCTGTGTTCGGTACTCATGTATACTGTACAGGAACCTTATTCTGCAGTTTCTGTTGTATAGGCAAATACTCACATACTGAATAAAGACCCTGGGAAAACAGGTATTCTGCCTCCACCTCTATATAAGCAGTAAAATGGATACCAGGAGGGGCTGCCCAGACTGCGAGCTGCAGGGCAAACAGGCTAATGAGATAGATCGAAAAATGCTGTCACTTTGTGAGTGCAGCTATATAATGACAAACTAATATCTCTCTTAGGCTGCGTGCCCACGTTGCGGATTACAAGCGTTTTTGATGCGGAATTTCTGCAGCGGAAACGCTTGTAAAACGCTTGGTAATCCGCACCCCATGGTCCCCAAGGGGATTCCGCAAGTTCTATGCACATGCTGCGGATTTTTCCGCTGCGTTTATGCTGCGTTCAAAAATCCGCAGCATGTCAATTAATTTTGCGTTTCCGCAAGCGGAATTGCCTTTGTCCGATGCATAAAAAACGCAAGGCAATTCCGCATGTGGAAAACGCGCGATAAACGCGCGAAAAATGCGCGATAAACACGTGCGGAATTCCGCATGCGCTTTTCCGGGAGAGAACTTGCAGAAATGAAGCAGAAATTTTCTGCTTCATTTCTGCAACGTGGGCACATAGCCTTAGAAATCCTGATGTAATTGTGCTCCCCAACACTGGGATACTATTTACAAATCCTCTAAATCACTACGTTTTTTCAGGAATATGTCATCATCTGACATCGCCATTTCCCTGCCATAATAAAAGCCACAGCCACCAAATGGCTACAAACAATTGTAGAAGCAGCAATGAGGGGGTTACTTGTACTTTGCAGCTGCTGTGATCTCATTGTAACCCAATCCTAGACTGTCTGGAATATTTCACAGCTTGTTAAATAGCAATGGACTAACCATTGCCGTTATTAACCCTGTTTGTGTTGTACCTAAAAAAGAAAGCTACCACAGAACGTTTGCAGGATCTCTAATACATGCAACGTAGAAAAAAACGAAGGCAATCGTAGGCTTCACTCACATAATGTGCCATATGTGCAATTTTATGTTCCCACAATTCATGTCCAATGGGAAGGGACAGCCTCACATTGCCTCTTCCTATTAACCTACATTTCACACATTTTTAAAGGGAATCTGTCAGCAGGTTTTTGCTACATAATCTGAGAGCAGCATAACATAGGGCAAGAAAGTCTGATTCCAGGGATGTGTCACTTACTGGGCTGCTTGGTGTAGTTTTCATAGAATACCTGTGTTGTCTAATGTAGATGAGCTTCCTATGTACAGTGTGCATTGTCAGCGAGCTGCTAATTAGTGGTGGGGGCAGGGTTACACAGATCAACCCGACTGCTGGGTGTGTGAGCTGTAGTCCTGCTGTCCACAGTGTTAATCTCCTGCTGATAAAACACTGTTTGTATTCAAATTGAGATTCTGGTTTGGCTTTTATTTTAAGTCATGTGGCAAAACTCGTTAAAGAGTCAATATTGACTTTTAGGCCACATTCACACGTTCAGTATTTGATCAGTATTTTACATCAGTATTTGTAAGCCAATATCAAGAGTGGGTGAAAAATACACAAGTGGTGACGTGTTTCTATTATACTTTTACTCTGACTGTTCCACTCCTGATTTTGGCTTACAAACAGGGCTGTGGAGTCGGAGTCCATTTTGGTGGAGTCGGTATAAAATGGACTGACTCCAACTCCTAAAATATATAATAAATGGAGTACTGTAGTTCAATGCAGTTTGTGGGGAATTTTTTTTCATAAGAATTTGTGAAAGTTCTGAAACGTCCTATAAATGTCTGTCCTATTCCTGATCTAAGGGTCTAGACTTTTAGCCGAGATGAATCTGTGCTACAGTAAATTTATCAATTAAACATGAGCCATGTATGAGGGAGTCGGAGGTTTGGCTTACTGATTCCGCAGCCCTGCTTACAAATACTGAACGTCTGAACTAGGCCTTAGGATTTCTACTTCCAATAGGTGGCGCTAGAGTTCAAGTATTCTTCCTCTCTGAAGAGGCATTTTGCACATTGAAACTATAACACACAGACTAATAAGGGTCACATCCCTGGAATCAGGGTATTGCGCCCTATGTTTATGCTGCACTCAGATTAAAAAGCAAAAACCTGCAGACAGATTCCCTTAAAGGGTATGTTCACACTAGGCATTTTTTCAGCAGCAAAACCTGATCTCTTGGCAGTAAAGTTTGTGCCCCAAAAAAGCTGATTATCTGTGTTTTTGTCACTGTCCATTTGTCTCTTCATGCATGCTGATAAAGTTTAGTGACAAAAAAGAAATGACCTATTCAACTTCATGAGGTTTTGAGAATTATTTTCCCCACCCATTACTTTCAAAGGGTGAAAAACTCAGAAAAAAACGCTGAAAGAAGTGACATACTCTATTGTGCAAAAAGCCATGCAAAGTACAAAATACTGAGAACAAAAAAACCCAAGGTGTGTGCATGAGATTTCTAAAATGGCATACACTTTGCTGGTACTGTAAAACGCAGCTGGAAATTTCCATAAAAAAGCATTGAAAAAACGCCTAGTGTGAACAAACCCTAACAGTTCCATGTATCTGTTTATGACTCACTGTATGTTATATTATCATCAATTTTTTGCAGATCAGACTCAGCCTTTTAAGCTTGCAGAGATCAGTAAAAAATGGGTGAAGATCACAAGACACCCGTTTTCCCTTTTTTCTTTTCATCCAATTTTAACGGATTAATTGCCAAGTGTCAATCGGCAAAAAAAAGGTCCAGACTGTTCCTCCTTCAGTTTATAAAAACAAGTAATGATGGGGATGATGACGTGAGAAAAACAAACGATTTTTGATGGATGTAAATATACAACAGTTGTGTGAAATTTGCACTAGGCCTATACCTATATATCACAGAGACATGTTCATTTCTGATTTGAAAGCACAGTTTTTAACATTGTAATGGACAGGAGAAGCTTTGCAAATATTTTTTTAAGGTTTCGTGAATCAGAGACCGTCTCTGGCATTCTAAATATCTATGATTTATTATGAATCAATTCAGAGAAGAACCATAGTTGAACGCAATGCACAAAGAGTATTCTTAGAACATTTTGGAGATGGTTCACTCCAAGAAATGACAGAGGGTAGGGTGGGGGGCTTAAAAATACATGAAAGACTATTTGTTTCGCAAAACCACTTTGCTGGTCATACGTTCAGTGTTTTTTCCACTGATTCAGGTTTTAAAACTTTTTTGTTGGAATTAAGGAAAATGCACGTCACATTGAAGCAGCTTCTGATGGAATCCACTTCAAACTAAATACTGTCTAGTCAAAAGGTTGCAAAAAGTGCTTCAGAAAACAAAAATCCCCCCCCAAAAAACTTTTAAAACATTTCAAAACCACTTCAGGAAACAAAAATCCTGAAGAAGTTTCATCTCTGATTGTCTCAAAAATAATCTCCACCTGAAAATAGCCTAAGGCCACGGCCCCACTATCAGTATTTGGTCACGGCCCCACTGTCAGTATTCGGTCAGTATTTTTTCTCAGGAGTTGGAGCCAAAACCAGGTGAGGAACAATCAGAGAAAAGGTATAATAGAAACAAGTCATCAATTCTGTATTTATCACCCACTCCTGTTGTTGGCTCCCACTCCCGAGAAAAAATACAGACCGAATACTGATAGTGGGGACGTGGCCTAAGGGCAAATTCAGACATAAATTTTTTGGGTTAATGTACAAGAAAAACAGCTTAATCAATAATTTTCAGTTTGGTCAGAAGTTATCAGTTTTTTTCACCGATGTGAAAAAAAAAAGAAAAGTTCCTCCACCTTCTATCAGTGAAAAACGGACGGACGCACACGGATGTCATCTGAGTGCTGCCCGATATTTTTTCATGGACCCATGAACTTTCATTTTGAGTTTTATCAGACACTGGGATCAATATCAGACATATCTCCGTGATTTTGCATGGGTCACTTGGACATGTGAAAAGCCCCATAGACCTAGAGGTTTGAGTGCTAACTGTGAAAAACTGACATATGCCTTCCTTATTCTGTAGTGTGCATAAAGCCTCATTCAGATGTCCATTTTTCATGTATGTGTTCCTTCTATAGTTTTCACAGATAGAATGCGTACCAATATACCGGTACTTTATGGGGTTATTCACATGTCCGTGTTTTTTGCTGATCATGTGTCTGCAAAAAAAAAAAAATCACGAAGACAAATCAATTTTTTTTTAGTGTCACAAATTAAAATCACCCATACAAGTCTATGTGTAGTGAAAATCACTGACAGCGACCGTGGGCGATTAACATTGCAATGAATAGGAGAGAACCTTTGCCATATATTTTTTCTATATGTGAAAATCATTGATGAAACACGGATGGTAAAATCCGACACGGACAAAAACACAGATGACACTTGTGTTACTTTTTGTATTTGTAATACGCTGCAGGTTTTCAGTCTGAAAAATTTGGGTTAAAACTCCGCAGCATATCTAACCTGTATTCATGCCCTCACACAGTAGCTTGATGAGACATGTCGTTCTGGAGGATAACAACCTCTCAGTTAGTATGGCCTAAGGCTATGTGCCCACGTTGCGGAAATGAAGCAGAAAATTTCTGCTTCATTTCCGCATGTCCTCTCCCGGAAAAACGCATGCGGAATTCCGCACGCGTTTATCACGCGTTTTCGACATGCGGAATTGCCTTGTGTTTTTTCATGCATTGAATAAGGCAATTCCGCATGCGGAAACGCAAAATTAATGAACATGCTGCGGATTTTTGAACGCAGCATAAACGCTGCGGAAAAATCCGCAGCATGGGCATAGAACTTGCGGATTCTCATTGGGGACCATGGGGTGCGGATTAACAAGCGTTTACGCTGCGGAAAATCCGCATCAAAAACGCTTGTAATCCGCAACGTGGGCACATAGCCCTATTGTACTATTAAATAAACTAAAACTGCTAACCTTTCATTTTATTAGTACAATTAATCATACAAAAGTTATATAATACAAAAAACAGGGTGGGCAATAACCTCCAATGGACGGAGGCAAAATAATGTAGCTGAGTTACACTAGATCAATAACTATAAAGGGCTAGCCCATGCAAAGAGCGGCTGCTGTTTAGTATATACTATAGATCATTGAAAAAATGAATAAAGCACCCCCAGAAGAAGCATTATGCGAAACGGCGTAGGGGTTTGGGAGGCATGCTGTTCATGATTCTACTTAGTGATCCTGCTATATTATTTGCAGCAATGTACCCTATATTAAGGCTGTATGTCTATATGCTGCTATGACTATCTAGGACTTGATATATATGCATAAGCAAAAAAATGGCTTCTTGGCCATTCATGCACTTAGCACTATTGACTATCGATAGAAGCAGTTTTCTGAGCCGTTAATCATGTTTTGCTGTATCTGTATAGTCTGGGATGATACTGGCTATCTTATGTTTTATTCATTTTTTCAATGATCTATAGTATATACTAACTATCAGCAGATCTTTGCATGGACTAGCCGTTTATAGTTATGGATCTAGTGTAACTCAGCTACAACATTCTACCTCCCCCCATTGGAGGTTATTGCCCATCCTGTTTTTTGTATTTTTATATATTTTTTGTATGATTAATTTACTAATAAAATGACTGTTTATAATATTAGGGATATATATATATATATATATATATATATATATATATATACACACACACACACACAAACACAGTGGTCCAAAAGTAGGTGGACAGAAAGTGTAATAAGGTTATGAAGGAGGAGATTTATCAAACACTAAATTGCAGCCGCCTGTCTGGATCATCCTCCAATAAACCATGAATTAGACGTGGACGATAAGCTTTTCACCCAATAGATTTCAGGATTCGCATGATAGAAGCTCGTGAAATTCCCAATTCCAAAGAGGCTCTTCTGGTGGACTTTATTGGACTCTGAACAAATGTTTCAGCAACAAGTTGTTTATTATCTTCTGTACAGACGGTTTTGGGTCGACCAGTTTTTGGAGCATTAAGGATTGAGCCAGTGGCATTGAATTTGTCATGAATGCGGTAAATGGTTCTCTCTTTGGGGCTTGAGTACCAAATGTTTCAACCCAATTTGCTCTAACGGTTTCAGCATTTTGTTAAAATCCATTTTCTTTGATCTGTATTTAAATTATTTGCCATTATGTGTTATCTGAATAGAAAACAGTTTTGGGGGAGATCTATCTGTGAAACTGGCTCAGTTGCCCTTAGCAACCAATCAGATTCCACCTTTCATTTTCCAAAGAGTCTGTGAGGAATGAAAAGTGGAATCTGATTGGTCGCCAAGGGCAACTGAGCTAGTTTCACTTTACACCATGTTTGATAAATCTCCCCCTTCATAACCTTATTACACTTTCTGTCCACCTACTTTTGGACCACCGTGTGTGTGTGTGTGTGTGTGTGTGTGTGTGTGTGTGTGTGTGTGTATGTGTGTATGTATATATATATATATATATATTATATATAAATAATTAGTAGAGCAGCATATACATGTAGCCTAAAATGCGCTAATGTGTTTCCCAAACACACACAACATCCCTGTGTGAATGAGGCCTATAGTGTTATTAACATCTGAGGCCGGTGACCCTCTGTCACCAAACAGAAGGTCCGTGTGATGGCCGCTGACAGACTGCAGACCTGCCACGCGCTTCTATTCTTAGCCATAGGTGACAGATGCTCTGACTTTGCCTGCAGCTAATGGAGGCCAGTTCTTCGATCTTATCTTTGCATGAGCTACTGTCACAAAGTGAAATCAAAAGAGGACATGGTACTGTAAAATGTCAGCAGTCCTCCAGTCAGGAGTCACTTACAAAATTCTCTTGACTAAAAAATGTCCCTTTGCCACCAAGGCAAAAATAATTATATATAGTCTGTGAACAAATTGTCTATAGTTTATAGTCTATATATAGTCTGTAAACAGTCTGCAAAGAATGAGTAGTTCCTATACATTATATCTAGCTGTGAACTCACATCCCATGTTAAGCTACACCCCAAAAGTATATTGCTTATTATTACTTTAGCTACTATTTTTCAGTAAAAAAGAAGGCATTCGTAGTGTACGTGGTCATTGGAGCCGGTTACCTGGCTTTCAAACCCATAAGGGGGGTGGCGGAGAGAAAGGGGTCCTATTACCATAATCTCCTTCCCATTCCTTTGCTAGGAGTGAGGGGGCGCCGTTGACCTCATCTGCCCTGGGCACCAAAATACCTTATCCTTGCCCTGTCTGGAGCCACTGGATATAAACATAAATGTTCACATTTCTATGTGTGTTTGGTTGTCATTGAATCTGAAGTTGCCCAACTTCTTATTATGCAGTCAATCCTAAATAGAATGAAGTACAGAAGCTATGTAATAAAGAGATGTAGCACTGCCCCCTACACACAAAATATAAAATTCACATAGTAAGGAGCAGAGTTGAGCAGAATATTTGGAGGACCCTGATCCTGCAGCCACATGTCTTTGGGCTACTGGAGCAGAGCCCTGGGAATCTCCTCTTATCTGCGCCCTCTTCTGATTAGTAGGCTGCCAGGCCAAGGTCCACTTTCCTATCAAAGCTGCATTATAGATAAAGGTGGGACACAATTCAGTGCAGTAGTATCCGCCAAGCTTTAGATATCCATACACCTCACATGGGTTTATACAGTATACAAATACCTATGTCAAGTACAAATTGAGATGATCATTTATATACAGATTTGGGTAGGCTGTGGCTTTATTTGGAAGAGATATTTATAGGAACAAAAGCTCAGTCTAGGATGGATTTATCTGACTGGAGGGTCCTCGATAAAGCCACTGTGCAGACACTGAAGTGATAGGCTGAATGCACACGATACGGTTTTAATGCGTTTCCGCCGCGGAAACGCATTAAAATCGCTTGTTAAGATGTCTGCCATGTATAGCAATGATAATCCGCATTTCCTGTGCACATGATGCGGAAATTTCCGCTCCGGATTATCATTGCGGCAAAAACCACAGCATAACCAATTCAGGTGCGATTCCGCGGTAAATTCGCGCCCATTGACTTGCATTGAATTGCAGCAAACCCGCATGTATAATATCACGCGACCATCAGGTGATCGGTGAATTCAGCGGTCAGCTTATGGTCGCGGGACAATCAACTGATTGATGACGCAGGTAATCAGCTGATCGGTCTCATGACCAATCAGCTGATGCTCTTCGTGGGGACATTCACAAGAATGTTCCCACGGTCTCTAGCTCACCGGGGCTCATCAGCTGATCAACCCCAGTGACCTTCTGCAGCCTGTATACTGACAGGGGGTGATTTTACACCCCTGTCGGTATACAGTGCTGTATTCTACAGCAGTGACATCAGTGATGGCTGATGTCATGTCACTGCTGTAAAAGTGACCCGGATCGTCGTGGGACACTCGGCAGTACGTGGACTGCGTCGTTGACGGTGGACAGCTGAGGAATATTGTTGTTTGTTTATTTTACATTTTTTTCAGGAGATCGAGGGCTTCGCGGAGGCGTGTAATAAAAAAAAAAAAATTGTAGAACCGTGTGCGTTTTAATTCATTAAAATACTTTATTCTGGCCATGTCTTTTATTGAAGAAGTGGCGACCATTTTACCACGCGGTTAGTAATGGGGAAGATGCCCTCCTTACTAAATACAAGGCTGACGTGAACCCCAAATCCATTACCCCACTACCACCGCTACAGGGCAGTGGGAAGAGCGAGGCTAAGCGCCAGATTTGGCGCATCTTATGGATACGCCATTTCTGGGACTGCTGCGGAGAGGGCTAGTATTCATGGCCCCTTCCATGGCTATTAATATCAGCCCACAGATGTCTAGTTTAGCCTTTGCTGGATAGATTTTATAGAGGGACTCCACGTCAACTTTTTTCTGGGGTCCCCCTGTAATCTAGCCAGTAAAGACTAAACAAACAGCTGTTGGCTGATATTAATAGTCATGGAACATTGTTGGCTAATGGCCCCTTCCATGGCTATTAATATCAGCCCCCATCGGTCGGTTTTCTCTCTGCTAGTTATAAAAATGAAGCGGGAGCCCACGCCATTTTTTTATTTTATTTTAGGCTCTGTGCCCATAATACAGACGTAGCAGCGCTTTGGACGCATATTTTTTGCTGCGTCCAAAATGTTGCATTCTATTGAACACAGGTAAATCCACATGTGTTCACTGAACCATGCGGATTTACCGCATTCTATACTTTCTAATGGTCAAATTTCTGTTGTGGAGACTAGCGACTCAACAATAGAAATTGACATGCGGTCCTGAAAGACGCACTGCATGTCAAGTGTCCACTAGTGATTCGCAGCCTCTGATGCATGAATAGTGGACGTGGGATTTCTAGAGTTCCCATCCACTATGCTGTAACATCTGTACGCTGCGGGTTTGACGCTGTATATAAATGCAGCGTCAAACCTGCAGCGGACCCTGATTGTGGCCACGTACCCAAACTCACCTGCAGCATGTTAACTTCTGTAGCGGACACGCTAGCCTCCACTGCAGATTTTGACCGATTGAAGTGTCATTATATGCGGTGGATTCATATGTACCGACAACAAAAGTGTGGCATAAGGACACCGCGTTTTGGACGCAACATAAATACGTTGTGTCCAAAGCGCTGCTGAGTGCTGATTGGGGGAGCGCAGAGGCTAACAAACTAGCTGTGAGATGTTATTTAATGGCCAGGAAAATGTTTGCCTAATGCAGGCTAAAAAAAACACCTCACAGCAGCCGCATAAATTACATGAATAGAAATGCTAATGAAGATTGGGTGAATGGGACTAGCTGACAGCCAGCTCTTTTGTTTGGTGATGTCAAGGTGTCAATCAGACCTTTTCATGACCAAAAAAAGTAAAGAAACACACAGACACCGTGTAAACATTTTATTTGAAATACAACAGACCCATTCTTTAATCATTTAAATTAGCCAATATACTAACCCCAGTTCTTATGGTAATCCAAGGGCTTAAGCAATGTCCCACCAAATAACTTTATTTAGCTCCAAAAATGATTCATTGATGCTCAAAAATGCTTCAAAAACCGCATGTAAAAACACATCAAAAACGCATGTAAATCCGCATGAGATTTTTTCTGCCAGGGAGAGGCAAAAACGCTCAGGAAATATCTGCTTCAATTACTGAACATGTGCACATGCCCTTATACAGAGGATATGCAAGAATAGTGCAAAAGGCATAGCTGGCGGTAGTGAGGCAATCGGGGCTTCCAAAAGCCACTCTGCCTTGGCCAGGGTATCTAGATAAAGGGTCTAGGGCAGCAAACTGAACTTTCGCCCTAGTTGAAAAAAATCCTAGCTTTTGGCAGTGCTATTAAAGGGAGTCTGTCAGCACAGAATGACCGTTCAAACCTAGCACAGGCGCTCGGTGCACCCTTGGTGTGGCCAAACATTTAAAATGCACCTTCCCATCTAATTGTTTTCCCTCTATCTTCACCCACCACTTCTTCTTTGATTGACAGTTCTAACAGAGAGAGACAGAGAAGGGCAGAGAGAGAGGGAAAACAAGTAGGTGGAAAGGTGTATTTAAATGTTTGGCTAGGCCAAGGGTGTACCAAGCACCTGTACTTGGTCTGCACAGAATGTATGTTCAAACCGAATAGTTTAACATAATTAATAAGCGTATTGTAAGGAAAGTGTTTGAAGTGCTGATAATATGCAACCAATTTGATATTTTCAAGGGGTTCAACAGGAATGGAAAAAAAATAAATAAAAGGAAACGTTAACTGAATAATCATGAATAAATCCCTATATACTTTTAATTAGCAACTCATTCATTTTGTCTAAGTAGGTAATCAATATAAACTGAAAATAGCTGCCATTTTTTTTACGACTGAAATCTGTTCCCTATGAGCATGTGCAGTAGGAAGCTCCACCCCCTCTATTAACGTGTAGGAAGATGTTCTTACGTTGTATATTCTGATCGAATACTGGTAAGAAGAGGCTGCTCACACTGATGTCCACACAGTCTATCTGATCTAATACAGGAGTTCCCAGGGATGATGACTTGAGAAGAGGCTGCTTACACCGCAGTCCATCCTGTCTTTTTGATCTAATATTGGAGATACCAGGGTGTTGAAAGAAGAGAAGGCTGCTCATCTCATACTACTGTCCTCCTTGTCTTTCTGATATTATACTGGAAACAGAAAAAGTGCCGTGTGAGGTAAGAATAGGCTGCTCACACTGCTGTCTAACACTGGAGATACTAAGGGTGCTGAGGTAAGAAGGGGGCTGCTCACACTGCTGTCTATGGGTCTATCTGAACTTATAAAATAAATACCAGAGGCACCAAAGTAAGAATATGCTGCTACAGTGCTGTCCACACGATCTATCTGATCTTATACTGGAGATAGCAGAGACACTGAGATAAAAAGAGGCTGCTCACACTGCTTTCCATCCTGTCTTTCTAATCGAATACCGTAAATACCATAGGTTCTGAGGTAGTAAAAGGCTGGCAACACATCTTCCTACACATTAAGAGAAGAGGGTGTCACTTCATACTTCACATGTTCACAGGTACCTGTCCTATTAATATTCTAGACAGGTTTCCATCAGTGTAATAAGATGACGGACATTTTAATTTTATAGTGATTATCTCCTTACTTGAAATGCTGGTGATTTTCTAAATCAAGATATTTAGAAATTTATTTATAATTATATTTCCTTTAGTTATTTTTTTTCTTTTCTTTGTAATTCTGGAGAACCCTTTGAAATAAATTGGTCGCATTTAATCAGCGCCTTTAAGCACTTAGGCTATGTGCCAAAGATGCAGAAATGCTCCGGATTTTTCCTGAGCGTTTCTGCATCTCCCTGGCAGATAAAACGCATGCGGTTTGTACATGCGGATTGTACATGCGTTTTTCCTGCCAGGTACATGCGGATGTGAAGCGTTCTTCACATGCATTTCCGCATGCGGGTTGACAAGCGCTTTTCAAGCGCTTTTAGCATCACTTGGAAAGTGCTTGACAACTTGGTCACACTATATAAATCCATGCAACCGGCATGGATTTATATAGTGTGACCGAAAGAATGTTAAAAAATAAAAAATAAATCTATACTTACCTTCCGATGGCCCCTGGTGTCTTTATCCGATGCGTCCTGGCTTGCCGGCAGCTCGCGGTAGACTAAAGCAGTGGTCCCCAACCTTTTTTGCACCAGGGACCGGCTTGAAGCAAGATCATTTTTCCATGGCCCAGCAAGGAGGGGGTGGGGTGGGCGGGGCTTTGGTCATATGGGGGCGGGGTAATGGAGGGATTTGGAGTTTAGTGCATACTTATCATATAGTGTAGACCAGGTCCCCGCCAGGAGCTATGCCAGGAGCCCCACATAATGTGCTGTGCCAGGAGCCGCATCACTGAGGCCCCATCACGCCCTGCAGCAGGACAGGGCAGCTGTCCTGACATCTGCTGTTCAGCTGCATTTACTTCATCCCAGGGGCGGACACAGACTGTAGTGGGCCCCTGTGCAAGAAATTTTTGGGGGCCCCCCCCGCCCTTCATAAGGCAACAAAGTTATGTAAACATAACCCCCCCATGTGCATCTCTCACCCCCCCATGTGCAGCTCACCCCCGTGCATCTCTCATCCACCCCCCGTGCATCTCTCATCCCCTCCGTGCATCTCTCATCCACCCCCCGTGCATCTCTCATCCCCCTCTGTGCATCTCTCATCCACCCCCCGTGCATCTCTCATCCCCTCCGTGCATCTCTCATCCCCTCCGTGCATCTCTCATCCCCTCCGTGCATCTCTCACCCCCCCGTGCATCTCTCATCCACCCCCCGTGCATCTCTCATCCACCCCCCGTGCATCTCTCATCCACCCCCCGTGCATCTCTCATCTCTCCCCTCCCTCCCATGTGCATCTCTCATCTCTCCCCTCCCCCCATGTGCATCTCTCATCTCTCCCCTCCCCCCCATGTGGATCTCTCATCTCTCCCCTCCCCCCCATGTGGATCTCTCATCTCTCTCCTCCCCCCCATGTGGATCTCTCATCTCTCTCCTCCCCCATGTGCATCTCTCATCTCTCCCCTCCCCCCCATGTGGATCTCTCATCTCTCCCCTCCCCCATGTGCATCTCTCATCTCTCCCCTCCCCCCATGTGCATCTCCCATTCCCCCCACTCCTAGTTAATTGTATTTAAAAAAAAATAAAACTTGTTATACTTACCCCCATGCGATCCCTGCAGAATCCTGGCGCTCGTCCAAATCGCTGACACCAGGTTCTCCTGACTTCCGGCCATGTGACGGCGCCGTCACATTACCGGAAGTCAGGGGAATCATGAAGGTGCTGCCGCAGCAGCGCAGCGCTAAGATGTCCCGGACCCGGCGCTTAGCATGCGGCCGGGGGCCCCATGAGGAGAGAGACGCACAAGAGGGGGGCTCCGAGGGGGCTCCTACCGGCCGGGCCCCATACTGGAGTCAGGGCAGTCATGCCCTGATGGCGGCCCTGCTGGAGGCTGGAGGGGCCCCCTCTCCCCGCGGACCGGCTGAAAAACCCCAACGGCCCGGTCCTGGTCCGCGGACCGGCGGTTGGGGACCTCTGGACTAAAGGACCTGCCAACGTCAGCGGTCGCGTGACCCGTCACATGACTAAATAACGTCACCGCAGGTCCTCGAGTCCACAGCGAGCTGCCGGCAAGCCAAGACAAAGACACCGGGGGCCATCAGAAGGTAAGTATAATGTATATTTTTTATTTTATTCTTTATTTAACAGGTACTATGGTACCCGGGTCTGGAAGAGAGTCTCCTATTCTCCAAACCCGAGTACCATCCACACATTGAAACGCATGGAATCCGCATCTGTAGATGCAGTGATGCGGATATTAAGCAGTCCAATGCAAGTCAATGGCGGCGAAAACACCGCGCTTCCGCAAAATAATTGGTAGTGCTGCGGATATTTAAGCAATGATAATCCGCAGCGGAAATCTCCGCAGCATGTGCAAAGCACATGCGGATTATCATTGGGGAACATGGCAGACCTTCTACCAAGCATTTTTTAAGCATTTCTGCAGCGGAATTGCAGCTGCGGAAACGCTTAAAAAACGCATAGTGGGCACACAGCCTTATTCCTTACAATACACTTATTAATGGATTTCCCTTGGCACATTGTACTGTGAGGAGATAATGGTGCATCCTCAGCCCTATCCTATGGGCACGGTGAACCAAGAGCTGTTAGGCTAGGTTTAAAACATACAATATGCAATAAATCTATATGTAATTACATGCTAATGTATGTAGCATATGCTACACTAGTGTAATACATAGAGTCATTGCATGGACAAGTGTGTCACACATACCAAAGGCTAATATACAGTGAAGGAAATAAGTATTTGATCCCTTGCTGTTTTTGTAAGTTTGCCCACTGACAAAGACATGAACAGTCTATAATTTTAAGGGTAGTTTAATTTTAACATTGAGAGATAGAATATCCCCCCCAAAAAATCAAGAAAATCACATTGTATAAATTAGATTTTTTTTTTTTTGCATTTTGCAGTGAGAAATAAGTATTTGATCCCCTACAAACCATTATGAGTTCTGGCTCCTACAGACCAGTTAGACGCTCCAAATCAACTCGTTACCTGCATTAAAGACAGCTGTCTTACATAGTCACCTGTATAAAAGACTCCTGTCCACAGACTCAATTAATCAGTCAGACTCTAACCTCTACAACATGGGCAAGACCAAAGAGGTTTCTAAGGATGTCAGAGACAAGATTATAGACCTGCACAAAGCTGGAATGGGCTACGAAATCATAAGTAAGACGCTGGGTGAGAAGGAGACAACTGTTGGTGCAATAGTAAGAACATGGAAGAAATACAAAATGATTGTCAATCGACATCGATCTAGGGCACCATGCAAAATCTCACCTCGTGGGGTATCCTTGATCATGAGGAAGATGAGAGATCAGCCTAAAACTACACGGGGGGGGGGTAAACTTGTTAATGATCTCAAAGCAGCTGAGACCACAGTCACTAAGAAAACCATTGGTAACACATTACGCCTCAAAGGCTTAAAATCCTGCAGTGCCCGCAAGGTCCCCCTGCTCAAGAAGGCACATGTGCAGGCCCGTCTGAAGCTTGCCAATGAACACCTGGATGATTCTGTGAGTTATTGGGAGAAGGTGCTGTGGTCAGATGATACAAAAATTGAGCTCTTTGGCATTAACTCAACTCGCCGTGTTTGGAGGAAGAGAAATGCTGCCTATGACCCAAAGAACAACGTCCCCACTCTCAAGCATGGAGGTGGAAACATTATGTTTTGGGGGTGTTTCTCTGCTAAGGGCACTGCTACTACGGACTACTTCACCGCATCAATGGGAGAATGGATGGAGCCATGTACCGTAAAATCCTGAGTGACAACCTCCTTCCCTCCACCAGGGGTCGTGGCTGGGTCTTCCAGTAAGACAATGGCCCAAAACATACAGCCAAGGCAACAAAGGAGTGGCTCAAAAAGAAGCACAGTAAGGTCATGGAGTGGCCTAGCCGGTCTCCAGACCTTAATCCCATAGAAAACTTATGGAGGGGGTTGAAGCTCTGAGTTGCCAAGTGACAGCCTCAAAATCTGAATGAATTAGAGATGATCTGCAAAGAGGAGTGGACCAAAATTCCTCCTGACATGTGCGCAACCCTCATCATCAACTACAAAAAAAGTCTGACTGCTGTGCTTGCCAACAAGGGTTGTGTCACCAAGTATTAAGTGTTTGCCAGAGGGATCAAATAATTTTTTTTGCATTTTGCAGTGAGAAATAAGTATCTAATTTATACAATGTGATTTTCTTAATTTTCTTTTGGATATTCTATCTCTCAATGTTAAAATTAACCTACCCTTAAAATTATAGAATGTTCGTGTCTTTGTCAGTGGGCAAACTTACAAAAACAGCAAGGGATCAAATAATTATTTCCTTCACTGTATATAATAGGTTGAATGCCAGATTATTATTATTGCAAAGTTAAATATTAAAATCTCAATAAAAATATAAACTTTAGGAATCAGACATTAGGATTCCTCAATTCACTCTGTTAACATATCCTGTAGTGATTTTTTTTTATATCGATTTTGGGATTATAAAAAGGAAATAAAACTTTCCAGCACAGGAATAAATAAATCTGCACAACTTTCTTGTCCATCTCAAAAAAAATGTTTTGTTTTTTTAAAACATTGACATCTACGGGAAACAGATCATAACTGATCTGTTAATGGTCCCAGTTTTTAGCACTGTGAATGCCCATAACACTAGAGGCATTGAAAGACACCTCTAGTAAAAACAAATCTGTTAAAATGGAATAAAAACGGGCGTAAAGTAGAAAGTGTCAGGGTTTGTTTGCTTTTATAAAAAAGCAAATACCGTAAAAGACAAATCGGTGCAAAGAAAACAACTTTGATTTCCATTTTTGCATCTGTTTTTTTTTTTTTTTAAATACTAGATCCATTAAAAATAGAAATGTGATCAAAGCCTTATCAACTGAAAAACATTTCATCCGTCCTCTATTATTTGGGCTGTACATGACTTTTCGACCAGAGTGTGAAGCAATATGTCTGCTGCGTCAGGAAGCCTGTCATATCCTATTTCTACAGCAACAGCAGAATAAAGCACATAGTAATAAGTATAGAGGGTGGCCATGGCCATATCGGTCACCAGGATCCTCAGATCATGCATGCCACAACAACATGGCAATAAAATGGCCTTTAATTAGCTTGGAGAATTACAGTTTTGAACAAGTGGCATTCCTTGTCATAAAATAAGCATCTGTTGTATACTCAGAGCAGGGATTAAACCAACTCTGAATCGTACATGGAGGCGCAGAGACGACGAGGGAGAATGGGAGAGGCATATCTTCCTTAGGCCCATTCCTAACAGGTTATTTTGGGACTTCTCTCCAGCAATGCAGCTACTATAATATATATATATATATATATATATATATATATATATATATAAAAATATAAAAGGGACTGTCCAGAGTGGAATCAAATTCAACAAAGTCAACCTAAAGCAGATGAGGACAATCCATCATAGACTGTATGCGGCCTGCCCTTGTCTAAGCAACAGTAGCTGGTGTTCCCTGCAGCTAGTGCCATCATTAGGGCTCACTCACATGAGCGTATAACACGGCCGGGTCCTATCTGATGTTTTATCAGGTAGTACTCGGCCCAATGTTATACTATGAGGCAGTGCAAATCGCAGCATGCTGCAAGTGGCTCCAGAATTTGGATCACGCACACCCATACAAGTATATCGGTGCGTGTGAAACATCGGACTGCTCAGAGTGTAGTCCAATTACTGCGGACTCCAACAATGGAGAAGATGGAGAAATTAAGCTCTCCGTCTCCTCCAAACCTCTACTGCGATTGTCACATACGAAAGAATTGGATCACGCATGGCATGACACTTAGATCAAACTCTGCGCCGAGTGTCATTGGCATAATCGGCCGGCTTCTCTCACACAAGAGAACATACGCTGGTGTGACCCCGGCCTTACTACAAGGCCTCAATACAAAGAAGCCCATCTCACGGTAGTGTTTCACAGCTCAGATTTAGATCTGTTACTGCATGTGTATTCCTGAATGTAACGACTGAAGTTAGCGGAGCAAGGTGGTGATAGAAGTTTGCTGATGTGCACTGGTCAAACTTTGTGAATGCAATGTTTAAAGCTGTAAAGAAAGTTACTTTTTTGGTATGGACAATGAAAATGGAATTCACCCCTTCCCGACATGGCTATAACCAGCGATATGGTTCTCCGGGTCAGTATGGTTACGACGATAAAACATGCATAGTTTTTTTTTTATTAACTAGTGAAAAAAAAAATTATAAATTAGCTTTTGACGCCACTTTCCTAGACCTGTAAAATCTTCAATTCTTGGTCGATGGAGCTGTGTGAGGGCATGTTTTTGCAACCTGAGCTGATATTTTTATAAAACCATTCTGGGGTAGACGCAACGTTTTGCTGCGGCAGTTGAAAAACCAAATCTGGGGTTTAAATTTTTTTCTTGTTACATTGCTTGCCAATCGGTTTAGTAATTTTATATTTTGATAGGTTGGACTATTACGGACATAGTGATATTACATATGTGTATTTTATTTTTAATGGGGGAAAAGTGTGATTTGAACTTTGATTTTTTTCATATTTTTTAAAACATGTTTTTCCCTAATCACTGTATCTGCTAGTCTCCTTGGGAACTTGAACCTGTTATCATCGGAGTGCTTGTGCTATATACAGCAAAACAACAGTATTGCTGTATATAGCAAAAATGACTGTTAAAGGGAACCTGTCATGTCCCGTATACTATGTAAACTGCCCTCATTGCGTTGTTAGTGATGCAATGTGCACCACTAACCCGTTTTTTTCATTTAAAATGGCGCCAATATAATGAGTATGAAGCACTTTATGTACTTACATGCTACCTGCTTGTTTAGTCATAGGGGTGTGATCCTCGCATTCATTCAGGCCTGGCGCCGCCCATGCATTTGTATTCTGCTCCTGGCTTGAGCTGTAAGTATGGGGCGCTTGCGCAGTATGTCATGGCCAGCCAGAAGCTTGCAGCACAGGGAGCCGCGCATGCGCTGTGACGAGCGGCTCCCCGCGCGTACGCAGTGAAGCTGTGTAGTTCCCAGCTTCACTGTGTGCGGCCTGAACTACACAGCCTCACTACGCACGTGCGGGGATTCGCTCATCACAGCGCATGCACGGCTCCCAGCGCTGCAAGCTTTGCTGGCTGGCCATGACATACTGCACAATCGCCCCATACTTACAGCACTATCCAGGAGCAGAATCCAAATGCATGGGCGGCGCCAGCTCTGACTAAATGCGAGGATCACAACCCCTATGACTAAACTAGCAGGTAGGATATAAGTACATAAAGTGCTGTATACTCATTATATTGGCGCCAATTTAAATAAAAAAAAGCATGTTAGTGATGCACATTGCATCACTAAGAACGCAATGGGGGGCAGTTTACATAGTAGACAGGACATGACAGGTTCCCTTTAAACAGTTCAACTAAAGCGATCCAAAATAATGGAATAAATACATCTAGGTAATGTTTAAAGGGATCCAAATCAATGATGATGGTCAGTTTACACTGCAAATTTTCTGAAAAACCATTGTGCTTACAGCCCACAAAAACGTACCTAACTCTGCTGATGTATAAGTAAATGAAAAGACGATGTAAAACATCCAAACATTCTGCGTTTCTATACAGGACTATGTACCACATGAATGAGGATATGCATTTGCATAATTTTTTGAAGAGTGCTCAAATGAAGCAAATTAAGATTTTTATTAAAATCATGTCACTAGATTCATTACATTTCTCATCCTGCGATAAGTTTGGGTGTCTGTCATTTTAAAAGATAAAAAAAAAAAAGCTCAGCATCCGTCGCCTTTTCTTCAGTTGAAAATTTTGAACCTTGCTAAAGAGCCTCCAACTAGAGGCTTTAAATATAAGTTCACAAGCCTTATGTTCATATATTATACAGTCCCTAAGGCCGGGTTCAAATAGCCATACGAAGACTTGGGCCATTCACGTCCGCCACCTGTAGATCTGTAGATGTAACTGGCTCTGTGTGCTGCTTCGTTGGCTTGTCCGTATATTGGACCACTGCAGTATCTGCCCACCACTTACCTGCACTTGGCGGATCAGTAAATTGAGCCAAAGTAGCGCATGATGCGATTTTTTTCCCCACGCATAATTTTGGTCTGTGTGGAAAATCGCCCATGTGCACTGGCACATTGACTACAATGGCTGCGTGTGCTCTCCATGTGATGTCCGTGGAATACACAGACAGCACACGTCCATATAATAGGCTCATCTGAACGATCACTTATAGGATGACTCAACACTTCTAAGGGCTCATTCACACAGGTGTACTTTAAGGACAGGTGCGTCACGGATTGCACATGGAGAGCACATACAATATGCGCGGACTAGCACACGGGAGATGCAGATGGACCAGTCATGTCTGCAAATTGTGGAGGTGACTGGCTCGAGTTTCCATACGGCTGACTTAAGCCAGCCTAAGAATGAGTGTCTAGTATGGGAAGTGCTAAACTATGAGTGAAGATGGATCTTACCATAACAGAAAGTAAGATTATATGCTTCGTCTGTCTACAGATAGAGCGCATTCTAACAGCCATAAAGGGATTGCACTTACAGACATCTGAAAGTGGCCTCAGGTCCCATGCACACGGCTTTGACATATATCTTCACGCTTCCCCTTTCTCATACACAAGAAGAGGATGCTTTGGAAGAGGCCTGGTAATGTGACGACAGGAAGACGTCTCGCTGACCACAGGAGTCATGAAACATATTACCATATACAGCTTTAGATGGTTAATGTGACATACAAGGAAAAGAGTTAACCACAAAAAGCCACTGAAGGCCAAATTGTGAGCGATGTCTGACTTTCAAGAGGATCATGACCACAGATGACCTCTTTACAACGGATGCGTGATAAATTATTAGTAGATCAGTATTTATTCCAGAATTTGACAGTGTTCAGCTAGTTTGAGGGATCTGTTAGGATCCACTTGGACTTTGAAAAACACAATGTCCTTATGGTCACAGTAAACTCTCCGAACAGACAGCAGACAGTATAGTCAGACACATGAACAAAGTTCTTGCAAGTTTTAGGCCTAAAACTTCAAGAGCTGAAATGAAATACATTCTATTTATATAAAATAAATTTTATTGGACCTCCTATTATAGGAATATGGTTTGTTCTAATTTAATAATGTCAATAGTGTTGAACAATAACCTAATTTAGCTGGCCACAAAACATGAAGCCGTCTGTGAAAAGGGCATTTAGGGAGGCATAATAAACTAGACTGCTGCCTCTCTTACTGGAGACTGTCCAATACTTGGGATGTGATCTTGAAGATGTTCTCATCCCACGGGGAAATGTAAGTGCTGTAGAATAAAGTCTGTTTGTGTAACATCCAGGCCTACACCATTTTTACATAGTGTAAGAATTAAAAAATATATTATAGTATAATGTATGTATATGTATGTGTGTATGTATATATATATATATATATATATATATATATATATATATATATATATATATATATATATATATATATATGTGTGTGACTTATCTATGTACTAGATATATTGATACACCATATCACATCTGTAAAATAAGGATTTTTTTTGTGAATACAAAACTGATAATTGGCAATTGATAAGAAACCAACCACTGCTTACATTGCTGGCCTTACAGGAACTTAAAAACATAGAAATTTGCATTTTATTACAAAACTACTTCTTGCAAAGAGATTTCCAACTCCTAAATTTGGGCCGGAGAACATAAGAGGCTCAGTGTACACAGACGGCAGTTCCAAATAGCAGTGCATAAATATATATACACATGATGCCTATAATATCATGTAGGGATTCTGCGTGATGCCGTACAGACGGGTTGCACACCGATCTGTCTGCCAAATGTATGCGCCTTAAGGGCTCTTTCACACGTCAGTGTTTCGAGTATGTGTGGTGACAGTTTCCACACGTACTGGAGACACTGTGGATGGGTCTGCGCATATGTCAGTGTGTTTCCATGGATCGTATGTCCATGGGCAAAACACGCTGACATGTCAGTTTTTTTCTAGCAGCACGGGCCGCAAAACGCAGAGGAGAATAACTCGCCGCAGCAAGAGGGTGGGCCCCGCAGCTGTGCTGAGCTCACTGAGTGAAAGGCCACTGCTCGCTGAGCCCAGCCCCGGGGCCCATCCGCTGAGCGAGTCATTCTCCCTGGCTCTTCGGCGTGAGCGGTCAGATGGATTACAGTGGGGGACACTTAAGACAGGTGAGTATAAAGATTTTTTTATTTTATTCTTATTTCTACACAAGGACACAATGGGAGCAGAATACTACTCTCAACATTGTCCTTGCTCACGCTGATCGCAGTGCAAGCAGGGGACAATGATGAGGGCAGCGTTCAGCACCCGGCGCTTGGGAACAGTGCTAACTGTACACTGATTCCCAAGCGCTGGTACGTGTGATCCTGATGAGGCACACGGGTGCACACGGACATCTCCGGTACTGTTTTTTCCAGTACCGGAAATATAAGGACATGTGAAAGAGGCCTTAAAGTGGTTTTGCAGGCAGATAAGCCATTGCCAAATTATTTGTCGTCAACAGCATATGCCGCTCTCCACATAGAGAACACATTAATGTTTGTCAAAGTTAAGGGTATGGTGGAGTCGGGAGAGTCATGACAACCCCTTTAAATGTTATTGATTGTCTAAATTAACAAAAGATTGATAATTTAGCTGACAATTCTCCAAGTCTCCGGGCACAGCAGAGCCGCTGCTCCGATTACTTCAGATAGCCCTAATTAAACAGGAATAACAATAATATTCCGGGTTGCCATAACTAGACATAGCAACCAGGGTGTTCTAAAACAAACAAAAAAAAAAACAGACCTCTAGAGAAACTAGACAGAGTGATTAGCTTTATGTAGAAAGAAAGGGCACAAACTAGTACATTTTATAACTATATAGTCTTTGGTTGTTTCAAGCAGAACCAATAAAATGCTTATATCTTGAATACACTGAATCTTAATCCGTGTGCAAACTGTGCATCCATTAGACTTATTCTAAGTCCTTATAGTATAAACCCAAGAATCCTCAGCAATGATGTATAATCCATCCACGGCATGGATATCGGCCAGTCTACTTTGCTATAAACGGCAGAAGGATCTTCTTATCTCCCTGAGAGCCAGGATTAGCTACCTATTAGTTTAATGTATGGGGAGACGTTTATAGAATTAGAAGATCACGGCAATGAAGCAGCAAGAATTGCAATCACGGGAAGAGCCAGAGAATTCTAAATACCATCATCCTTCCACATTGTCCCCTGCCTAAAGTGGTGTGAACAAAATGCCCATGTGTGCACAGTGCACCCTGCAGTATGCTACCTTATATTCTACAAAAGACCAGAATATGTATTCACTATACGTAGAACAGAGATGATGCTAAGGGTAATTAAGGATGGTCAATAACCTGCCCTGCAACGCGTGAGGTCAAAGGTCACCAAAGGACAAAGCAGTCAGAACCCGACATGCGGAGCACAGTGCACAGTTCTACGGATATAAACGGAAAAAGCAAAAGTATAATGTGCCTGTATATTAACCCCAAGAGAAAGTCTTGAAGCCCATATCAATCAGAATCCACACTTATTGTTTAACTATACTGGAAAACGTATCTCAATTTAAAGCTAAACTGGCTTCACTGGGACAGCAACATAGACTAGATCAATAAGGCTGAACTCATCTATATGGCTGTCCCTCTGTCACTATTTTTTCCCTATGGCTTGTTTTTGTTTGTTTTTTCATAACTAGCTGACAAATTTAGTATATTATCTAATATATATTTAACAATTAATGGTTTTCAAGAAGAATATTTTGATCTTTTTGTACAGTTCTGTTTGAGCTGTCCCATTAAAAATAAAGTTTTACGGAAAAAGATTTGCGATTATACAGTTAGGTCCAGAAATATTTGGGCAGTGACAAGTTTTGTCATTTTAGCTGTTCACCAAAACAAATTCAAGATACAGTTATTTAATCAATACAGACTTAAAGTGCAGACTCAGATTTAATTTGAGGGTATTCACATCCTAATTGGAGTAAGGGTTTAGGAAATACAGCTATTTAATATGTAAGTGGCTCTATTATTTTAAGGGGCCAAAAGTAAGTGGACAATTATCTCAAAAGCTCTTTAATGGGCTGCATGGGCTATCCCCTCAGTAATCCATCATCAATTAAGCAGGTAAAAGGTCTGGACCTGATTCCAGGTGTGGCATTTGCATTTGGAAGCTGTTGCTGTGAACCGTAAAACATGCAATCGAAGTGAAACAGACCATCATTAGGCTGAAAAAAAAAGAAATCCATCAGAGATATAGCAGAAACGTTAAGAATGGCCAAATCAACAGTTTGGCACATTCTGCAAAAAAAAAGGGAGCACACTGGAGAGCTTGGGAACTCAAAAAGGCCTGGACAGAGAAGACAACAGTGGTGGATGATCGTAGGATCCTTTCCATGGTGAAGAAAAACCCCTTTAGATCATCCATCCAAATGAAGAACACTCTCCAGGAAGCATGGCTGTGGAGTCGGTAAGCCAAACCTCTGACTCCACAGCCCTGCCTCACTACTGAGCGTGTACATAAAGTGCAGCACATATTCATCTCAACTAAAAGCCTAAATCCTTAGATCAGGAAAAGAACAGACATTTATAGAAAATTTCATAACTTTCCCAAATTCTTATGAAAAAAAATTTCCAGCACATACTGTATTGCACTACGGTACCAATTTATTATAGATTTTAGGAGTCAGTCCATTTTATCCCGACTCCACCAAAATGGACACTGACCACGACTCCACAGTCCTGAAAGGAAGTAGGCATTTTCAGTATCTAAGTATACCAATCAGCCTTAAGAATAGAAAAGCCAAACAAGACTTTGCCAAAAAAAAACACCTAAAGTCAGCCCAGTTCTGGAAAAGCATTCTTTGGACAGAGTAAACTAAAATCAACCTGTACCAGAATGATGGGAAGAAGAAAGTATGGGGAAGGCTTGGAACGGCTCATGATCCAAAGCACACCACATCCTCTGTAAAACATGGTGCAGGCAGTGTGATGGCTTGGGCATGCATGGTTGTCAATGGCACTGGGTCACTAGTGTTTATTGATGAAGGGACTGAAAAAAAAGCAGCCGGGTGAATTGTGAAGTGTACAGGGTTATACTTTCTGCTCAGATTCAACCAAATGCAGCAAGATTGATTGGACAGCGCTTCACAGTACAGATGGATAATGACCCAAAATGAAAGCAGCCCAGGAGTTTTTAAGGCAAAGTGGAATATTTTGCAATGGTCGAGTCATTCACCAGATCTCAACCCCATCGAATAGCATTTCACATGCTTAAACAGGCTGTCCACTACTTTTTCATTGATGGGCTATACTTCGGATAGGTCATCAATGTCCGATCGGTTGGGGTCCGACACCCCCGCCGGTCAGCTGTCCTCGGCTTCTGCAGTGGTGGCCGTCGGCCGGAGATGCTCCGTTAAATCATTAGGAGGCAGATGTGCAGTACCATGCCACGGCCACTACCCGAAGACGGAGCGGCTCCGCAATTGAGCACTTTCGGCCGCTGACAACAAGAACAGCTAATCGCCGGGGGTGCCGGGTGATGGACCTTGACGACTTATCCTAAGGATAGGTCATCAATGAATAAGTAGTGGACCTTTTTAAGACCAAACTTAAGGCAGAAAGACCCACAAAAAAGCAACAACTGAAGTCAGCTGCAAGTAAAGGCAAAGCAGCACAAAGGAGGAATCCCAGTGTTTGGTGAAGTTATGGTAAAGTTAATTGGTCCAATACTTTTGAGCCCCTGAAATTGGGAAGCTTTGTAGAATAACGGTTGCAATTCCTAAATGTTTCATAGGATATTTTTGTTCAACCCCTTTAATTAAACCTGAAAGTCTACACTTAAATTGCATCTCAGTTGTTTAATTTGAAATAAAAAATAGTAGCATGTAGAGCCCAAATCAAGAAGATTCGGTCACTGTCCAAATATTTCTGGACCTAACTGTGTATCTGATAAGACGATTATGTAAATTATCGGCAACTCATAGGTAAAATAGTGACATAGTAGCTTCTGTCTATATCAGGAATGGACAACATTTTCTGGTGTAAGTGCCAAATTGTCGTATTGAATCACTCCATTGATAGCTACCTGTAACTCAGATACACTTTTGTGGAGGGCCAAACAGGGCTCAAGAGAACCCATTCTAATATTTATGGGGGACACAGAGATGGCCATATAATACTCTTCTTTCCTCTGCCTTCGCAGTTACATTAAGCTGCAACACACAGACAAGGATGTCTGTGACCAGATGGTTGGGGGCCACACAGAATGGCATCATGGGCCACAGGTGGTGCAGCCCAGGTCTATAGGCTACCAGAAAGATATCTCTGGAAGTCTATGAATGTTTCCACTTACAGGATAGGCAACATTATAACTACCTACAAAAATTACCCTATTATAAATTAAAGAGATATTGCCATTTTCTAAAAACACAACTTCAACATCATTATTGAACATCTTCGTGTTCTTGAACACCTGATTCATTAATATATGGCAATATTCCTAAAAGAAAATGTTTATGTGGAAACAGCAGAGATCGGATCATTACAAAATCAGGCCAATATTGAGAGCTATAGAAATACAAAATGATAGAGATCCAGATCATGTTGTAATGCTCATTTCACAATATTCTGATGTAAAACTAGCAAATTTCAAAAAACTTCACAAAAAAAGTGAATAATGTAGGATGCCTGATAAAGAATGCAGCTTTACAAATTACACAATTGGTTCAGAAGAGGAACAAATGAACAAAATGCTTGTGACTGACATAAACAGGTGGTAAAAGCCAACTAGTTTCATTACTCCGAATAATTTTACTGTTCTGTATACCGGATGCCATATACAAAAAACAAAGACGATTCTTGTCACCCATTCCAAAGTCGATGTTTCATTACAGAATGCACTACAAGCGCTCGCTGGCTTGTACTTTCTAAACTTCTCATTTACACCTTTATTTCCGGTTGTAGTAAAAATATGGAAAAAACAAGTAGATGTAGGTCACTTTTCAAGTAGAGATCTCTATTTGATGACTTTGCGAGGCCTAGTATGAACATGGCCCAGCCACTAATGGCATTCTACTCCCTACCTTCTGCATTAACCAGATCCACTTGTCTTGTAATCTTCTACTCCTACAAGAGTCATGCAAAATTTCTCAGCATAGCTAACAAAACCTATGGAGTCCCCAAACCCGAGGAGCCTACCAGGCCCACCAAAAATGTCTGATGGATGTAAAGCCATTTAGCTCTGGAGTCCCTGGATATTTTTAAGAAGGCACACCGGCTCATTTCCCTCCACCACCTTAGTCATACCAAGGCCAGTGATTGGCTACAGGAGCCACATTTTGTAGATGATAAGTCACCCTTTCAACAAAGGCCGGAGAGGCGGCAGTGGAGTGACAGGAGCTTTAATAGATAATTAATCGTTATTTTAAAAGCATAAATAGACAATATGTTCGCTGAGAAACCTTGCATAACTGATTGGTGCGTGAGGCTGAAAGGGTGATGTGGATCAGCAAACCTTAGTTACTGTCATTAGTACCAAGGAAATGCCATGCCAGACTATGTGGCTGGCTGATACAGAAGGTGGGGAGAGTAGGATGCCATTAGAGGACAAATTGTTGTACTAGTATTTCTTTAGAGAGCCAGTTGTTGTCCTAGTTTCTGGAGACTGCCAACCATTTACCATCTTTCTTAATAATACATTCCTTTCTGATCTATACTTTCGGACTAAAAGTTGCCATACATCTTCAATAGCAATCTGCCTGACATTCAGCTCTCAACTTCCCCATACACGTGCACATGTTTATGTGTTTTCAATGGCGTTCCCAGTAGTGATGAGCGAGCATGCTCGTTACTCGAGATTTAAGAGCATGCTCAGGTGCTCGCCGAGTATCTTCAGTGTGCTCGGGTGTTATGTTTGAGTCACTCCGTGCTCATGATTTGCGACTGTTTGACAGCTTTAATACATGTGAGGAATGCCTGTTTCTTAGACATTCCTCACATGTAATAAAGCTCTCAAACAGTCGCAAATCATGCACACGGAGTGACTCAAACATAACACCCGAGCACGCTGAAGATACTTGGCGAGCACCCGAGCATGCTCGCCGAAAGGGTTAACAGAACATGCTCGCTCATCACTAGTTCCCAGGAATATAACTTGCCCAATACTGCTCACCTGAGACACCAGTTAAGACACTTATTAAAAGGGATTCAGTCACCAGGTTTTTGCTACCCAATCTGAGAGCAGCATATGTAGTGCAATATTCCAGTGATGTATGACTAACTGGGCTGCTTGTTGCAGTTTTTATAAAATCACTATTTTCTCTGCTGCAGATCTATCATATCTCTGAATGCTGACCTCTGTATAACCTCACTGATTGGCAGTTTTCTCAGTACACCGTGCATAGGCAGAAAACTGCCAAATCAGTGATCTGGGCATGGTTATACAAAGCTCATGAATATGGAGGGCAAAATGGCAGCAGATTCACTAGTGATAATCTCCTGCTGATCAATCATTAATTTTATCAAAACTGCAACAAGCAGCCCTGCAAGCATCACACTGTGGAATACAGGGTCTCTGCCCCTACATCATGCTGCTCTCAGGTTAGATGGCAAAAATCTGGTGCCAGTCTCCTTACATTGGACTGTATTTGTTTGCCCACTTCTTAAATGATTATTATTGCTGTATCCATTTCCTCCTGGTAAAGGACTTTTGTAATTCTTATCTGCTATACCCTCTGACTTCCTTTTAGGTACACTTTATATGTGAAATGCTGTACTTATTGTTCTTATATCTGGAAGACAATATAAATCAAGAAGTAAAAGAAACAAAGCAATATATGAAAATTTACAGTACAGCTTTCAGAAATCCCCTTTAACACATGTCAAGACCCCCTTTGAAAGCTAGTCCAAACTCTAAATATCCCTCACTGACTGAGGCATGCCAGACTTTAATCTTGATTCTATGTACGGTATTTAAGTTTTGACAATCATAATTACCGAACTACACCCGAGAATTAACATCAGAAACACTCTGATCAATGGATTCCGACAAGATTCATAATGAAGGCATCTAAATTATAGCATGTGCTGGTCCTGTCGGAACATATGAAGTCACTTTCAAGGTATATTGGTTAACTTCCTTGTCAAAAGTAGGATTACAGAGCTAAGTGACCAAACTACAAAGGAATTTCACTTGAATTCAGTTATCTGTGTGCTGGAGCCTGTGCGTTGCCACACGGATCCCCTGGAGCCACAGGATTCGGGGGAGGTTTCTAGGGGAGAACAGTACTCCACAATTTGTATTTTTTGTCTTGCGAGAAGAAAAAAATTATGTCCCTATTTTTGAAATGGAAACCCCTTAAGTACTCAGAACCCCAATATTGCTCGATAAAGACTGAGCTTTCTATACTAAAACTTGGCTGCATGGTGGATTCTACTCTTGCCATTATGACATTAGTGATTGTACAGTGCAGAATCCAGAACATGGAATCAATTCTTCCATACAGGCCAAGAAGCAAACCTTGTAAAAACCAAATTGCAGTAATTAGACTACAACGTATCATCCAGAAACGTTCCACAGAGTCAAACACAAAAGTAGCAAGACTTAAAAATAATCATTGTTGGCTGGCAGGGCTGTGGAGTCGGAGCACATTTTGGTGGAGTCGGAGTCGGTATAAAATGGACCAACTCTGACTCCTAAAATATATAATAAATTAGGTACAGTAGTTCAATGCAGTTTATGGGGAATATTTTTTTCATAAGAATTTGGGAAAGTTATGAAACGTCCTATAAATGTCTGTCCTGTTCATGATCTAAGGGTCTAGACTTTTAGCTGAGATGAATCTGTGCTACAGTAAATTTATCACTTACACATGAGCCTTGTATGAGGGAGTCGGAGTCGTGGACAATGAGGAGTTGGAGGTTTGGCTTACTGACTCCACAGCCCTGTTGGCTGGTACAAAAAGCCAAGACCTGCAGAGTACTAACAAGTAAAAAATGGAAAACTAATACTGACAAAATCTAAATTAGAGGTAAAAAAAACTATTAATACAAGTTTTGCTAATGTAGAATTATTGAGTGTCCACTGAACTGCCCCCCAAACCTCTGTTAGGGACCAAACTTCACTTCAATAGCAAATACCTTACATTGTCCATAGCAGGCGACACTCAAGGATCACATACATACTCCGAAACTACCATCCCAAAGAAGGAAGGGTATTAATACAAGACAAGGACAGTGAACACAATCTGGACACTTGGCTGTGTAATAATATATATTATACAGTGGCATCACTATGGAGCAGGCCTGGGTAAAGGGCATGTAAGGCTAGGGTCACACGGCAGTATAAAAAAAAAAAATCGGTACGATTTTCATCCAGAAAAGTGCAATGTATTTTTTCTCACTTGTCATCCATGTGCAATCCATTTTTTACAGTATCAGCTATTAATCATTTACAGGACCAGTTACAGTTTCCTATGTTACAGAATTGTAATGTATCCGTAAAAATCGGATGCCATCCTGCGACATCCGATTTTTTCCTCGCACCCATAGATTTGAATGGGTCAGTGATATCGATTTGCATCCGATATCCGTATCACACTCATCCATGCAAGTCAATGAGCCCATGGGGGAAAAAAATCGGACTGCACTCGGTTGACATCTGAGTGCAGTCTGATTTTCACAGACTGACAAAATAGAGAAGATGGAGAAGGTTCTTTTCCCATCTTATCCTCTTCCGAGAAAATCGGATCACACTGTGATCAAACTTTGATCAGAGCATTATTAGCAAAATCGATGCAATTCTCTCAAAGAGAAAAGACAGTGGTGTGACCCTAGCCTTATTTTGTGTAGTGAAGCTTGTGCGTTTCTGTAAGGGCGCAATCAGACGGCGGTATAACATGGACGACGATCACATTGCAGTGCTCCAACTGGCAGTCGGCTCTCCTGACCCAAGCGTGATAACATGTATTTCTACGCAGCAGTCACGCTCGGGTCGGGATAGCCGCCGGCCAGTCCGAGCATTGAGATGCGGTCGTCGTCTGTGTTATACCGCCGTCTGACTGCGTCCTAAGGAATACATCAGGATTACCGCATTCTAATAAGTAAAGAAAATAAAGACCATTAAGTGGTTGATTAATGCCACATTATAACTTCTCACATCCAGTTTTAGAAGCAAAAAAACTGCATCAGGGAGGGTTATTCAAGCATCACAGTATTGTCAGAGATTTTGCTAAAGTTTCCCAAACTGCAAAAGCTATAATGTGAATACACCCTTAATGTATTGTAGGTAAGGACATATAACAGCCAGCATGCAGCTTGAAACCGTGTCCACGTACAATTTTACCACAAAATTAGGCTATCTGCACACAGTTTACAGAGCAGAAACTCTACAAATCCATCTCCAAGTCTCAAAACTTCTCAAACTTAAGAGTTTCTGTTCAGAAAACTCAGAAAAACGACTTTGTGTGTACAGACAAGTATTTGAAAACCACGGTTAAGGGTATGTGCACACTTCTTTTAAATTTAGCCTAACCTGGCGAGTGTCAGGCAGAAGAAGCTTCAGGAAACTATGGAGTTTTTTTTTTCCCCTGAAGTGTCTTTTGTGGGTTTTTTTTTTTTTTTTTTTCAGTAGTTTTTTCATGAGTGTTTTTTTGGATAGTTTTTGTGCAGTCTTATTTACTGCTATTTTCCATTCGTTTTTTTACTCCACTGAATAATGAAGAAACCACTAGCATTTATTTAAACAAAAACTATGGCAAAATGCTCCAAAAACATCATCCGGTTGTCGTCCAGCCGTCTTTTGAGCTTTCCTATCGACTTATATTGCCAAGTACAAAGTGTCTTCCGAGCGGAAAACGCCAGAAGAATGGACATGTAACTTATTCTACAATTTGGCATTTTAGAAACTTGAAGAGGTTAAAAGACTTTAAAACCATGAACATATGCACAGCAAGTTGTTTTTACATAGAATTACATATGTGTTTATTCTTTTGAACGTTTTTTGGATTTTGACTTTTTTCAGGCAGTTTCCGCCTAAAAAAGACATGGTGTCCACATGCACATAATATCTCATTCCCCCTTCCCCCACCAAGAACTGCACTCGGACAGAATACACAGTCGTGTAAACGTAGCCTAATAGTCACTACTCGTGTTCACACCCTAATAAGGAGTACAAAAAGGCCATGCTCACATAATGGAATTCTGAAAAGTTTTTGCACAGATTTTCCAAAAGCAACAGGTCTTTAGCGCATTTCCGAAAAATTGCACAATTTCATCATGTGAACATGGTCTAAGAGTGCTTGATCAGTTGCAGTTTTGATGCAGGTTTCTAAGCAAATCTCAGGAGTAGCTTACAAAGGAAGAAGTACATAGAAAAGATTATTTTTTCTTTTAAATCCATTACAAGTACACACTTCAAAAACGACATCAGAATAGCACGAGAAAGCAACCCAACTAATTTTTAGCATCTATAAATGATTGTTTTTTTCCTGTGAACAAACTATATTTTTTGACATTTTTTAATGTTCCACAGGGAAGCTTTTGGAAGTTAGAGGTTAGAGCTCTACCCCTAAGCATGCCGCATTAAAAAAAAAAAAAAAAAAAAACACAAACAGACCACCCCACACCCCCTCTTCCCCCACAAAAAAAAATATTTGCATGTCAATAACTTTCTTTAAACCTTAAAGGGAATCTGTCAGCAGGATATCACCCTCCAAGACATTTTACATGTGCATGTAGCTCTTTCAAAGACAAGTTCAGCAATACCTTTACATGTTCCTCCATAACTAACATATCAGTGTTTGAATTGATATGTAAATAGCTATGGCAGATCTGAAGCCTCTGTCACTCCGGCTCTATTCACCGCCCAGCACAGCCTCCTCCTGCTTGACTGACGGCTCCTTTTCCTGAAGTCACACTGCATAGAGGCTGTCAGTCAAGCAGGAGGAAGTGGCGCTGGGCAGGGAATAGAGATGAAGTGACAGAGGATCCGGATCTGCTGTAGATCTTCAGCCTCATTTGCATATCAATTCAAACACTGATTTCTCAGTAACTGAGAGTTGCCTGGAATTGATAAGCACTGACTTAGTCTGTATAATGGAGCAATCCAGTGCATGCAGCAATTTTCTTTTCAGAGATCATCGTCTTGCGTGCAGATAGAAATCACTGATGTACTCGGTCACACCGGTTATTATTGGGTCAGTGTACTATCCATACAGACAGTATGCTGACCGAATATACGCTAGTCTGAACTGGTTTATAAGCCTTATTCAGACATCCAGGTTTCAGGTATATTTACTGATTGTAGACTCTAGTGGGTACTGTCATGTTCATTTTGATTGGGCGTAAACAAAACATTGAGAAGTAAAATTTTTTATCCCATTTGTGGCTCAAAGTTGCCCATCCAGGTCTGAGTGCGGTCTGGATTTGTCTGTTAAATTGGCAGGAGAAGCATGGGAAACTTTGTTGCTGTTCACATACAAGAAAAACAGAAAAAGCTGATAGTAAAAAGAAAAATGGACAAAAAAAAACAAAACAACTAACTCCAGCAAACTGATGAAAATTGTCTTTTTTTCTCTCCTATGTAAAAAGAAAACAAATGTCTGAATGAGGCCTTGGGCTGTTGTCTATCAATTAACAAGACACCCATTGTATGGAGCTTAGGTAGCGCAGGTCATAAAATAAACCTCATTACGCTTTATTATATACACATACTAATGCCACAGCCCTAGGAAAACAACTGGTGCCCTTCAAGGCCAGTAATGAACGAGCTGGCATCCTTTATATGACCCTGGTAGAGTAAAGCAAATGACAGAAGTTATCAGTCCCAAGTAATGAGATGCACAGTAAGTAACATCACAGAGGATCCACCATGGAAGACAGACAGACAGACAAGTACACAGACAGATGTGCGGATCAGGTAGATATTGCGGCCGGTGAAGACGCATAGTAACACTGGGCAGCTGGTTATATCGGTGCATAATATACAATCATGTAAAAAAAGACAGAAAATAATGCCAGCGCCACATCTGCCAGCGGTGATGGCGGTGTCCTTAGTCAGAGCAGGCAATCACTGCACACAGCACAGTGCCAGGTTACATGATGGCACCTGAAGCTGTCAGAATATCACAAGCTCTGTAGATGTGGGCACAACCATCTTATCCACACTTCATGCCAACCTGGCCTGGGTGCCCCTGCCCTTCAGTAAGGGGTCATGTCTATGCCCCAGCAGAGGATCCAGAGCCTGAGCACAACTGCTTCACCAGCAAGACTAATGCAAACGTGCAGCATCAGAAGCCTGGCTTATAATAACCCGTGCCCCCCACACCCTCCCCCAACACGGGCCGTCCATACAGGAACAATAGGCCATATACAGTGCAGCCATACATCCATATACTGACATGGTGCCCTGTCTCTGGGCCTAGCACAGGACTGGCAGTCAGGATGCCCACCAAGGCCCGGAGACCTCCATTCTCTGCAGTCACCAGCCGAGCTGCCCTGCCCCACCCGCAGCAGAGCCCCCCGCCAGCCCCGGGCACATCCAGCTTGTACTTACGTGAAAACAAAAAACAAAGTGGTGGATCCCACTAGTAAGGCAGCGGCGGTGGCCACGGGGATGTATTTAGTGGGTTTAAACCTTTTTCCGGTGCTGCTGGGCATTCTGTAGGTTACACATCACTAGTCAGATCCCAAGAGAGAGGCACCAGGGGGAGAGAGGGGCACTGACCGCACGATCCACGGAGGAGGGAGCGAGTGAGCGGGGAGGGGAGACAGACAGGAGAACAGCTGACCTGCCGTACAGGAAATCCCACCCCGAGCCCGGCCCTCCGCGAGAGACAGACAGAGAGGGCGAGAGGGAGAGACAGAGAGGGCGAGAGAGAGAGAGCGAGGCAGACAGAGAGGGGGAGACAGACAGAGAGGGCGAGAGAGGGGGAGACAGACAGAGAGGGCGAGAGAGAGACAGCGAGAGAGAGAGCGAGGCAGACAGAGAGGGGGAGACAGACAGAGAGGGAGAGACAGAGAGGGCGAGAGAGAGACAGCGAGAGAGAGGGGGAGACAGACAGAGAGGGCGAGAGAGAGAGCGAGGCAGACAGAGAGAGGGAGACAGACAGAGAGGGCGAGAGAGAGAGCGAGGCAGACAGAGAGAGAGACAGAGAGGGAGAGAGAGGGCGAGAGAGAGAGCGAGGCAGACAGAGGGAGAGAGAGAGGGAGAGAGAGACAGCGAGAGGGAGAGACAGAGAGGGCGAGAGAGAGAGCGAGGCTGACAGAGAGGGAGAGAGAGAGACGGAGAGGGAGAGACAGAGAGGGCGAGAGAGAGAGCGAGGCTGACAGAGAGGGAGAGAGAGACAGCGAGAGACAGAGTGGGCGAGAGAGCGAGCGGCGCCTTAAGGTGGATCCGCCGAGATCCTCACCGAGCGCTGCTGAGGACTGCCACCGGCGGGGGATGGGAGGCAGCGGTACCGGACACTGCTCACCAGCCGGGGATGGGAGGCAGCGGTACCGGACACTGCTCACCGACCGGGGATGGGAGGCAGCGGTACCGGACACTGCTTCCACTGACCGGGGAAGGGGGGCAGCTGTACCGGACACAGCTGGCACCGCCCTGGGATGGGTGGCAGCGGTACTGGACACTTCTACCAGGGATGGGAGGCTGCGTTACCAGACACAGCTGGCACCGCCCTGGGATGGGAGGCAGCGGTACCGGACACAGCTGGCACCGCCCTGGGATAGGAGGCAGCGGTACCGGATACTGCTGGCACCGTCCGGGGATGGGAGGCAGCGGTACTGGACACAGCTGGCACTGGCTGGGGATGGGTGGCAGCTGTACTGGACACAGCTGGCACCGCCCTGGGATGGGTGGCAGCGGTACTGGACACTGCTTCCACGACCAGGGATGGGAGGCAGCGGTACCAGAGACAGCTGGCACTGGCCGTGGATGGGAGGCAGTGGTACCGGACACAGCTGGCACTGGCTGGGGATGGGAGGCAGCAGTACTGGACACAGCTGGCACTGGCTGGGGATGGGAGGCAGCGGTACTGGACACAGCTGGCACTGGCTGGGGATGGGAGGCAGCGGTACCGGATACTGCTGGCACCGGCCAGGGCTGGGAGGCAGTGTTACCGGACACAGCTGGCACTGGCTGGGGATGGGAAGCAGCAGTACTGGACACAGCTATCACTGGCTGGGGATGGGAGGCAGCGGCACCGGATACTGCTGGCACCACCCTAGGATGGGAGGCAGCGGTACCGGATACTGCTGGCACCGGCCGGGGCTGGGAGGCAGCATTACCGGACACAGCTGGCACTGGCTGGGGATGGGAGGCAGCGGTACTGGACACAGCTGGAACTGGCTGGGGATGTGTGGCAGCGGTACCAGCAATGTGGGCGGTGTCGTATTTGTGACCCGCATGTTTCTTCCACAGACCTCAATGGGTACTTTTTTATGAGGATTTTAAAGTGGATTTGCTCCAAGATCCTGCTGAAAAACCAACCTTAGGGGAGTGTGCACACCAAGTCTTTCTGCAGTTTTTGGATGCAAACTACTAAGTTTTTGAGGAGGATTTGGAATTCATGATCAGTTTCTGCTTCAAAACCTCCTCAAAAACCTCTGTGCGCCCATAACTAAGGCTGGAGGCACACAATGTCTTAAAGGTTTTCCTTTTCAGGAAAGACCCACGTTTTTTTTCTTGAGGCGGTTTTGTTGGCGGTTTTGCTGCTGTTGATTTTTTTTATTTATTTTTACTGTTTGCTGTCAGAAGCTGCTCTTAGAATATATGTGCTATTTCTTTCAACCACTTTATGGTTTCCGCCGAACTATGAAGCTGTTAAAAGATGGAACATGTGCGCAGTAAGTCATTGTTACATTGCTGTGCATTGTGTACAATTATTGCGGCGGTTCTGCTGAGTTTTCGGCGTGCACACAGCCTTGGGGTACGAGTGTGGCGCCCCTGAGGGTTCAGTCGCCACAGAGGTACTGCACCTCACCCAGAGGTGTGGTGTCTCCTTCTCTCAGGTAAGGAGGGAGTGCTGCCCGGAACCCCAACACCCACATTCAACACTACACTACTCCAGGCTGGCTGGAAGGGCAATATGCACTGTGTTTCCTGCTGAGCCCTGTCCCTGGCTGGAGTGGGGGGAACCAAAGGTAGGGGGAACCAGTAGTGGGTGTGGGTGGAGGATGCAGAACAGGGGAGCACCATAATAGGAGGTATATAAAGGGAAGCCATCTTAGGGTGGCAGGAGAGGTCAGTAAGAGGAGTGAGTGAGGACAGTCAGGGAGCAGAGTCTCGCTAGGAGCTCTACTCCACAAGTTGGGCCTAGTGACAGAGGCCCAGGAGGGGAGCAGAGGAGGAAGGCTCCATTCTATAGAAAGGATCCCAGGGGGTACGGCGAGTGCAGGACGGCACCCGTACGCCCCGAATCTGCCCGGTGTCAGAGGGATCAGGCCGCAAGAAGGGGACCGGCCCCTGGACCAGCCGTGTTACTCCAGGTCTCGGCTGGAAAAAACGGAGGCTTCTGCACTTCCATGGTGCAGTCGCCACAGTCTCATCCTAGTCACCGTGAGGGTCAAGTAGGTCCGGGAACTTCAGGTTGCCCAGAGGGACTTCAGAGCACCCAATCGGGACTGTGTGTGGGAAGCGCAGGGCAGGAGGGAGAAGACCCAGCGCGGGAAGTCGGTCTAGTTAGGAACATAAAGAAAGCGGGGTTCTGTCAAGCGCTCCTGACATATCTGAGGAAGAGCTGAACCCCTGATCTGGTAGATGCAGTGCGAGCAGAAACACCTCAGCTGCCATCCCAACACCCCTGGAGGTCTGAAGCAGCGCTGGTAATCATTACCAGGTACCACAGGTGGCGTCACAAACTATTTACTTTATACAAGTTCCAATCCCCTTTTTCAAGAGTGACCCCAGGGTACGGGCCCGGGAGCCAACCACCGCGACACCCCTAAACCAGGCAAAGGCCCAGGTACCGAGTCGTCCCCATCCCCTGGGCGCGACACGAGCATACAACTTATTTTAGACAGGCAAGCCTTTCAGGAGGAAGACTTTTCAGGACACCCTGGCGTCTTTAGTACTGAAGAGTTTTTTTCTTTTTTGCATCTCTTTGGATGTTTCCTGAGGACTTTCTTTCACTACAACATTTGCCACTAATCGGAAGTCACCAGAAGAATGGCCAGGTCTTCTTTTGCTTGGCTGCGGCTTTGGAAACCTGAAGCAGTTAAAATTAGATCAAAATACCAAGGACAACATCATCAAGGACTTTGTATGTTCTCCCAGTGTTTGCGTGGGTTTCCTCCGGGTTCTCCGGTTTCCTCCCACACTCCAAAGACATACTGATAGGGAATCTATATTGTGAGCCCCAATGGGGACAGTGATGATAATGTCTGTAAAGTGCTGTGGAAATAATGGTGTTATATAAGTGAGTAAAATAAATAGATAAATAAAATATTGAATATGGGCACAGCAAGTCGTTTTTACATAGGAATTCATCTGTCCATTTTTAGCGTTTACCTAGCACTTTTGCAACTGGGTTACAGAGTGAACCCACCTGGAAAAGTTATTGTTCACGTACCCTAATAGATGTGGATTTTGGCGTGGAATCCACATTAACCCCTTTAGAGCCCATGACGTCTTAGTACGCACATTTGCGTACTGCCCGTTCAGTGAGGGCTGCTGTGCTGAGCCCTCACTGAACCGAGCACATGTCAGCTGATTCTTACAGCTGACATGTGCCCGCAACAGCCGCGGGTGGAATCGCGATCCACCCGCGGCTGTTAACCTGTTAAATGCCGCTGTCAATCTCCGACAGCGGCATTTAACGCACGCTTCCTGGAAGCGCGTCATAAGCCCCGCCCACCGGCGACCCCGTCACGTGATCGCGGGTCGCCGATGGGCGTGCATGACAACCCAGGGTCTGCAGCAGACGCCTGTGGTTGTCATGATCTGGTCTCTATGAGCGCCACCTAGTGGTCGGCGCTCATAGCACAGGACCATTTCTGCTGCATACAGGGGACCTGCTTGTCCCCTGTATGTAGCAGAGGCGATCAGACAACTGCTACTTCTAGTCTCCTATGGAGACTATTTAAGCATGCAGTAAGTGAAAAAAAAAAAGTTTTTTAAAAAAAATATAAAAGTTTAAATCACCCCCCTTTTGCCCCATTCAAAATAAAATAATAAAAAATAAACCCCACATACACATATTTGGTATCGCCGTGTTCAGAATCGCCCCCGATCTATCAATATAAAAAAAGAATTAATGCGATCGGTAAACGGCGTAACGAGAAAAAAATTCTAAACGCCAGAATTACGTTTTTTGGTCGCCCCAAAATTGCAATAAAATGCAATAACGGGCGCTCAAAACATCGGATCTACCCCAAAATGTTATCAATAAAAACGTCAGCCCGGCGCGCAAAAAATAAGCCCTCACCCAGCCCCAGATCACGAAAAATGGAGACGCTACAGGTCTCGGAAAATGGCGCTATTTTTTTTTTTACCAAATTTTGGAATTTTTTTTCACCACTTAAATATAAAAGAACCTATACATGTTTGGTGTCTATGAACTCGTAATAACCTGGAGAATAAGAATGGCAGGTCAGTTTTAGCATTCAGTGAACGTGGTAAAAAAATAAAATAAAAAACAACTGTGATATTGCACTTTTTTTGCAATTTTACCGCACTTGGAATTTTTTTTCCCGTACATGATATGGTAAAACTAGTAATGGCGTTGAAAAGTACAACTCGTCCCGCAAAAAATAAGCCCTCACACGGCCATATTGACCAAACAATAAAAACGCTATGGCTCTGGGAACAAGGGGAGCAAAAAACGAAAAAGCAAAAACGACAAAACCCAAGGTTGCGAAAGGGTTAAAAAAAAAAGCTTCACATCCGCTTGCAAACAATCTCATTCATTTGAATGAGAAAACACCTATTAGTGTAGTTGTGCATCATGTCCATTCTTTAGCCCGTTCTTCGTGAGTAAACTACAGCAAAACCTGCTTATCTTGCCATGGTTTTTGTTGGGCTTTTTGGCAAGGTTTTTGCAGTAGAATCGTGCCAAATACTTTTGCTACATGTCATATTATCATAAAAATGCATTAAAAAAACTCTGGGGGAAAAAAAGTGTAAAAAATGCATGTTGCAAAAAAAGTGCCAGAAACTAGGAGTATTTTAGTAGCCGTTTTTTAGATATTGATTTTTTTCAGGCAGAAATATCCACTTAAAAAAAAAACTTTGTGTGACTATAGCCTAAGGATGAGTCTTCTCATAATACAATAGGTCTTATCATCATATGGATCAGCTACACTCTGCTGCTGAAATACTTGTCAAATAAAGGCCATTTATTTGACACGTTGACTATTTGGTGCTTTTTTTTCCACAGCGGAAATTTATATGCACAAAAAAATGCAGGGTATTACAGTTCTAGCAAATTGTATGGGATGTTTTTATTAAATCTCATGCCTGCAGTGCGATTTTTGAAATCTGCAGCATTTCTCTTGCTCTTTAATATGCATCGTATTTGCAGATTTACCCCGTAGACTTGAATGAGATGAGGAAAATGCGCATAGAAAAAATGCAGCTTAAACTAAATAAAAAGACATGTAATCCACACATGACTTTATTGATCGTTTTAGAAAAGCTAAGTAACAGGAAGTGTCCAAAACAAAGGAGTTTTAGTTAAAACACGACATATCAAAAGGAGACGAAAAACAAAGCAGAAAAAAATGAGCATAAGAAAAAAAAAAAAAAAGCAAGTAATCTAATTGGTGCAGAAATTCTGCAGAAAATCTGCAACATCAGAAACTCACCCAATAGTCTTCATGGGAACTTACCCTAAGCCGGTTTCACATGTCCTGATTTATCCAGTACCGGAGATATCCGAGTCCGTGTGTGGCAACCGTGTGCCGCATCAGGAGCACATGTACCGGTGCCTGGGAATCGGTGCACAGTTAGCGCTGTTCCCAAGCGCTGGATGCTGAACGCTACCCTCATCATGATGATCAGCAAGGGACAATGTTGGGAGTAGTAGTCTGCTCCCTCAGGGTCCTTGTGTAAAAATAAGAATAAAATAATAAAATCCTTACACGCACCTGTCCAGAGATGTCCCCCGCTGTAATCCTCTGACTGCTGACACCCGGGAGAATGAGCGGCCCTGGAGCTGAGCTCAGGAGCAGTGTCCTGTCACTCAGTGAGATCTGCTCAGTGCAGGGCCCCGCTCGCTGGATCGGCTCATTCTCCTCGGCGACAGCGGTCAGAGAATTAGAGAGGGAGACATCTCCGGACTGGTATCAGGATTTTATTATTTTATTCTTATTTTTACACATGGACACTGCGGGAGCAGACTAATACTCTCAACGTTATCCCTTGCTCGTGCTGATCACGGGACCATGATGAGGGCAGCGTTCAGCACCCGGCGCTTGGGAACAACGCTACGTGTACACTGATTCCCAGGCGCCGGTCCGTGTCACACTGATGTCATCTGTCTGTTCAGCGTGAGACATTTTGCAGACTGTGCGGACATGTTAGCCCGTGGAGCACACGGACACGCGGTCCGTGGAAACACACTGAGATGTGCGCAGACCCATACATTTGAATGGGTCTGCGTGCGTCAGTGTCTCCAGTACGTGTGGAAACTGTCACCACTCGTACTGGAAACACGGACGTGTGAAAGAGCCCTAGATGTTTGAAATGTAAGCAAAAACTAGAAGTGATCCTTCCCGATGAAGTAAATGTGTACCAACACAGGAAAATGGTCATAGTGCAAGAGTTTCACAGTAATAGTTTGCATTACCGATTCTGGTCTGGAAACGCCATACAGTGGCACATGGAGCAACTAAGGGTTCATAATATAGACTTTTATCACATGAAAGATGTGATTATGGCCGGCTGCAGATGAGCATATGAGAAATCGTCTGCGTTTCATTAAGAAAACTCGGACCATTTTTTTTCCTAATTTTCATCAGTTTTTCCGTCTTTTTTTACATCTGTGTGATTTTTTTTTCATACATTTGCACTAAAAATGTACGTCTTCAAATACAGTTTCCTAGGTTTATAATAGAAATGTATCTGTAAGAATCGGCCATCACACGGATGTTCTGTGTGGGATCCAATTTTTTTTTTTTTTTTTTTTTTTTTTATGCACCCATAGACTTGAATAGGTGAGTCTCATCTGAGACTTGGAAGAAAGTAGTGCATGTTATGATCTTATTTTTTCACAGAGAGTCGGACTGAGAAAAAAAATCGTTTATCTTGAATAACATGATTCAGTGTGCTGTCCGTGTGCTATCCAATTAAAAATTAGACAGTATACGTCTCATTTATACGATCGTCTACATGAGCCCTATTGATGTATACTCGATTATTTCCTAACAATGGTATAAAAACCTTTTAGTAAAAATCCAATGTGAAAAATTGGAAGGTGAGTATAATGTTTTTTTTTTATTTTAATTATTTTTTAACTACAGGTATCATGGTACCCGGGTCTGGAGGAGAGTCTCCTCTTCTCCAGACCCGGGTACCATCCGCACATTGAATCGCTTAATATCCATATGTGCACATGTACTCATGCGGATATTATGCGATTCAATGCAAGTCAATGGCAGCAATTATGCCGCGATTACGCAAAATTAATGGACATGCTGCGGATTTTTCTGCAATGATAATCCGCAGCGGAAATTTCTGCAGCATGTGCACAACACATGCGGATTATCATTGGGGACCATGGGGCACGTATTACCAAGCGTTTTTTAAGCGTTTTCGCTGCGGAAGTTCCACGACAAAAACGCTTGAAAAACGCATAGTGGTCATGCAGCCTTATGGGTGGTCCCACTCAGGATACGCAATGACAAATGCGAGTTTATGATGTATGATAAACGCTCCTGAAGATATAACTTAAATGAAACCTCTGTAAAGAGATTTCCACCATTACTTCATTTAACGGCCTTCAAATCGATCTTGAGCCCTGGCGACTTGATGGATGAATGATCTGTAGGAAGGTCGATCTTGTCCAGCCTAGATAGGTCCACGAGGGTCTTCTCCGCCTTTATCTTGAGAAGTATTAAGTCATTGGGTTGCTGGTCTTCTTTGCCTTGTACCTTCTATTCATCCGACCATGATGTCCATCTCCAGTGATTGCTGTCTTTGTATGATGTGTCCAAAGTAGGCTAATCGTAGCTTGGTGATCCTTGCTTTGAGGGACATGTCTGGCTTGATTTGCTGCAAAATTGATCTGTTTGTTCTTCTTGCCATCCATGATATTGATAACATCCTTCTCCAGCACTTCTCTTTCTAAAGTGTCAAACCTTCTATAGTCTCCCAGAAGACACCACACATAAAATATATTTACCAATTTTCAGTTCGTTTGACATTAACTCAGAATCTCCATTAGTTTGAATTGGTTGCGATCTGGCCAAATTATGGTAAAAGGTGCTACAGCTCCTGCGTGGATCCTACAGTCATACCTACAGAGCCAAAAGGCAGAAATACACTTTTGATGGATTTTGGTTGAATGCGCGTTCAGCTGACCATGTTCCTCGTGACTGCACACATACATGCACACTCAGCACGGCAGAGCGTGACTGTGTTCTCGATAGAGGAGAGAAATTAACCAATGCCAGACGCCTTTAAAGGAAGCTTATCTCCTAGGAGAGCAAACCAACATCCCTAACATTACTTTTCCTAGGCATCTTCTGTCATGGCAGAGTCTTGACATCCCCATATGTATTAGATTGTTGGTAGATTCCGCAAAAATTATAAGTTTGAGCCCTCACTTATGTATTGTATATGGCCTCCTTAAGAATATAAAAATACTAGGTAATTAATAATTCCTATGGGAAACTCCTTTTATGGATGATCATCACTAGTCACATTATTAACAAAAAAAGCAAACAATTGTGAGTCCTAACCGGTACACTAAACTGTCTGTTCATCATCTCATTCAAAGACGTAAACTACGATTTCTTACACAACATACTAGTGATTCAATGTTAATGGTATAGTCGTCATTAACCTCTTCGCTAAACGAAACTCACACTCATCCTGCAGGATTTCAGACAAGAAATTGTGATCTTACTGGTTTCAGGTCACACCCCAATGTCTGACAGACTAATAATGCAAATATGTCAATATGGCACTGCTGTAATATTGCAATCTAACTCATAATCACTGACGTGTTCCTTCTTCTGTAGGTAATGATGATGAGATAATATTGTGCCATCAGGAAGTGAAAAGCCGGAAGGTTTGCTGATGGACCTTGCTAATGATATTGAAACTTGCTTCTACACTGTGTTCCAAATTATTATGCAAATAATATTTTCTCAGATTTTCCCAAATTACCTATATGAATTGCAGTCATTGTAATTTTCCAGTCAAATAACTATTAGAGTACAATTGAAAGGTTTTTGTACAAACTGCCTATGATAACAGTATATTTTTAAAAAAATAAAAAACTCAAACTGCACTCAAAATGCATGTTCCAAATTATTATGCACAGCAGAGTTTTCAACCTTTTCATTTTAATAAAGAACAAAAAAATGGTCATTTTTGAAATTATAAGCATTAGCAGGTTATTACAAACTGAAATCAAACAGTTGTCAACTCAAAACTTTATTCTAGGTGATGTTACATTTGCACATAGGACCCCTTGTTCGAAAGGAGCTTCTGAACTCTCTCGTCCATTGAATTTGTCAGGTTTTGGATGGTTTCTGCTTCAATTGTTTTGCATGAGGACAGAATACCCTCCCAGAGCTGTTGCTTAGATGTGAACTGCCTCCCACCATCATAGACACTCCTTTTGATGATGCTCCAGAGGTTCTCAATGGGGTTGAGGTCAGGGGAGCATGGGTGCCACACCATAAGTTTGTCCCCTTTTATGCCCATAGCAGACAGAGATGCAGATGTGTTATGTGCAGCATGAGACGGGGCATTATCATGCATGAAATGATCTCGATGGTCCAGATGGATGGAGTGGAGGATGGATGGTTGATGGACACCCCATGCAAACACGGCTACGGCGCCAACAAGGAGGAGGTGGAGTAATGTTTTGGGCTGGAATCATGGGGAGAGAGATTGTCGGCCCTTTTAGGATCCCTGAAGGGGTAAAGATGAACTCCATAATGTATGTTGAGTTTCTCAAACAGCACTTCCTTCCATGGTTCAAGAAGAAGAACCGTGCATTCCGCAGCAAGATCATTTTCATGCATGATAATGCCCCGTCTCATGCTGCACATAACACATCTGCATCTCTGGCTGCTATGGGCATAAAAGGGGACAAACTTATGGTTTGGCACCCATGCTCCCCTGACCTCAACTCCATTGAGAACCTCTGGAGCATCATCAAAAGGAGTGTCTATGATGGCGGGAGGCAGTTCACATCTAAGCAACAGCTCTGGGAGGGTATTCTGTCCTCATGCAAAACAATTAAAGCAGAAACTATCCAAAACCTGACAAATTCAATGGACGAGAGAGTTCAGAAGCTCCTTTCGAACAAGGGGTCCTATGTGCAAATGTAACATCACCTAGAATAAAGTTTTGAGTTGAAAACTGTTTGATTTCAGTTTGTAATAACCTGCTAATGCTTATAATTTAAAAAATGACCATTTTTTTGTTCTTTATTAAAATGAAAAGGTTGAAAACTCTGCTGTGCATAATAATTTGGAACATGCATTTTGAGTGCAGTTTGAGTTTTTTATTTTTTTTTAAATATACTGTTATCATAGGCAGTTTGTACAAAAACTTTTCAATTGTACTCTAATAGTTATTTGACTGGAAAATTACAATGACTGCAATTCATATAGGTAATTTGGAAAAATCTGAGAAAATATTATTTGCATAATAATTTGGAACACAGTGTAGACTGCGCTCTTACAAAATAGGGGTTAAGTATTGGAAACATATTCTAAACATTAATAGAGCTTTCAAAGTTGAAATAAATGTGTTCTGATATATTGATTGAGAAAGACATAACTTGGCTATACATTCCTCAGAAATTTATACAGTACAGACCGAAAGTTTGGACACACCTTATTTAAAGATTTTTCTGTATTTTCATGACTGTGTCATCTGAATCTCTGTTTTTACATCTGTATAGCATCCATATGGCCTGTTTCTATAGATTATTAGTAAATAAAATTAACCAGACCAAAAACAGTTTCCTTTTTGTTAATAATGGAAATGTACCGCAGTGCAGATGATCCGTATGGAATCTGCTTTTTCTTTGCGCACCCAATTTTTTCGAGTCTAGCACACGTACAGCACGCTGACCAATGTTATTGAATAGGGCTGTTCAGATGACCGTTTTGTCACACGACCGAATGTATGTGTGCAAGAAATCGTAGAAGGCACTAATTCTCTGCCGAATTTCGGATGATATTTGCCTATTCAAGTCTATGGGAGCACACCAGAAAATCACAACCCATACGGATCATCAGTATTGTATCTGATATTTATGGATACATTGATATTGGAAGATGTATATTTTAAACTACTATTGATTAATACATATATAATCTATATAGTTAACATTATAATCTATATAAATAAAAATGTAAATGTTCGTTTGCTCAAAATCTTAAATCTCCGAAAGGTCTTCACTGATTGCTTTGAAATTTTGACACAACGTTGCATTCGAATACTCACGTGTTTTTGTATACCTACTATGTTTTTATATTCCAGCTGTTGGACACAAAAGCAACAGCGAGAGGGGGGTGTTACGAGCTCAGAGCCAGGCTGACTGTCCCCGGCCGCCCAGCATTCTCCCCCCTTTAGTGACATCTCATTCATAAACCCTTCTCCCTTTCCTTCATTCGCCCCAGCCACTGCCTGTGCTCTGGTCCTTTCGTGTCCCCTGTGAGGGTTGGGAGGAAGGGGAATGTCTGTTCGAGGCCAAAAGACGCTGCTGCTCATCACCACCACCGCCTGAGAGGCGGCCGCCTCTGCTCTCCGGCACCGCTGCTGCGGCTTCTTCTTCTCCGGCAGGTGAGTCTTATTTCCGACTGCGCAACAACAAGCGGGGGAGGGAGGGAAGGAGTGAGGGATGCTGCACGGAGAGGCGCAGGCCGCGGCCTCCGCTCTGGTTGCTGAGCTGGGCCCGAGCCTCGCAGCAGTGGGCGGACAGCGAGCGAGTGCAAATCCCACTGCACCACCGGCGGAAGCGGTGCTGTGATCTGGCCGGTACCGGCCCAGGACATGTCAAGCAGATCACCCCCTCCTCTGCTGCCACCTGCCTTCATCTCTGCGACCCTTCCTGTCACATTCCCTCTGTACTAGGGAATTGCATAACTAGCAATCCCTGACATGACTGGCTCCATTGTGACACCTGACAGCAAGTACCGACCTCTATAGCGATCTGTGCAGAGTACAGACCTGCAGGGGTCACAGGGTATAGGCTGCCACCATGCCTGCCTGATGGGCACAACTATCAACAGTGCCAGCATTGCCCCATCTGATATAAATATATACAGTATAGACCAAAAGTTTGGACGCACCTTCTCATTTAAAGATTTTTCTGTATTTTCACGACTATGAAAATTGTACATTCACACTGAAGGCATCAAAACTATGAATTAACACATGTGGAATTATATACTTAACAAAAAAGTGTGAAACAACTGAAAATATGTCTTATATTCTAGGTTCTTCAAAGTAGCCACCTTTTGCTTTGATGACTGCTTTGCACAATGTTGGCATTTTCTTGATGAGCTTCAAGAGGTAGTCACCGGAAATGGATTTCACTTCACAGGTGTGCCCTGTCAGGTTTAATAAGTGCGATTTCTTGCCTTATAAATGGGGTTGGGACCATCAGTTGTGTTGTGCAGAAGTCAGGTGGATACACAGCTGATAGTCCTACTGAATAGACTGTTAGAATTTGTATTATGGCAAGAAAAAAGCAGCTAAGTAAAGAAAAACGAGTGGCCATCATTGTCAAGGTAAAATATATATATTATAGAAAATCAATTAGGTTCTTTTAATAGATTTCCTAATCAATATAGAGATGATGAAATAATCTATGTGTATGTATGTATGCAAATGTGTATATGCACATGGATTATGTTAATAGTTAATGAATATATAACTAACAGCTTCTGTTCTAATTTGCAGAGACGAACAACTAAATGATTTCCTGGGAATGACGTATGCATGTGCACGGCTGATAACAGAGAGATTCATGTTGAGTTGGCAAAGATGGCGCTGAGAAACGAACTCACCCCTCCCATCGGAATTCCTAAGGCGTTACTGAGTGCAAGAGATACATAGATGAACAAATTACAATGTGCCGAGTTATCAGAAAAGAGCAATAAATTTTACTAATCCCACCTAGAAGGAGAATGCTATTTAACCCCATGTCTACGTAATAAAGTATGCCATTTGCGTGGTTCAGTCTCTGAGTGAAGTTTATCAACCAGATTAGCAGATTTGGTTAATTAGCTTCTCTGCATGCACTCGGACATCTTTAATTTGGAGGAGAGCAGTTACCTAGTGTATCTTAAATTGGTGAAACCTTCACATCATTACTTTAAGAAATGAAGGTCAGTCAATGTGAAAAATTGGGAAAACTTTGAAAGTGTCCCCAAATGCAGTTGCAAAAACCATCAAGCGCTACAAAGAAACTGGCTTACAAGAGGACCGCCCCAGGAAAGAAAGACCAAGAGTCACCTCTGCTTCTGAGGATAAGTTTATCCGAGTCACCAGCCTCAGAAATCGCAGGTTAACAGCAGCTCAGATTAGAGACCAGGTCAATGCCACACAGAGTTCTAGCAGCAGACACATCTCTTCAACAACTGTTAAGAGGAGACTTTGTGCAGCAGGCCTTCATGGTAAAATAGCTGCTAGGAAACCACTGCTAAGGACAGGCAACAAGCAGAAGAGACTTGTTTGGGCTAAAGAACACAAGGAATGGACATTAGACCAGTGGAAATCTGTGCTTTGGTCTGATGAGTCCAAATTTGAGATCTTTGGTTCCAACCACCGTGTCTTTGTGCGACGCAGAAAAGGTGAACGGATGGACTCTACATGCCTGGTTCCCACCATAAAGCATGGAGGAGGAGGTGTGATGGTGTGGGGAGTGCTTTGCTGGTGACACTGTTGGGGATTTATTCAAAATTGAAGGCATACTGAACCAGCATGGCTACCACCGCATCTTGCAGCGACATGCTATTCCATCCGGTTTGCGTTTAGTTGGACCATCATTTATTTTTCAACAGGACAATGACCCCAAACACACCTCCAGGCTGTGTAAGGGCTATTTGACCAAGAAGGAGAGTGATGGGGTGTTACGCCAGATGACCTGGCCTCCACAGTCACCAGACCTGAACCCAATCAAGATGGTTTGGGGTGAGCAGGACCGCAGAGTGTAGGCAAAAGGGCCAACAAGTGCTAAGCATCTCTGGGAACTCCTTCAAGATTGTTGGAAGACCATTTCCGGTGACTACCTCTTGAAGCTCATCAAGAGAATGCCAAGAGTGTGCAAAGCAGTCATCAAAGCAAAAGGTGGCTACATTGAAGAACATAGAATATAAGACATATTTTCAGTTGTTCACACTTTTTTGTTAAGTATATAATTCCACATGTGTTAATTCATAGTTTTGATGCCTTCAGTGTGAATGTACAATTTTCATAGTCATGAAAATACAGAAAAATCTTTAAATGAGGTGTGTCCAAACTTTTGGTCTGTACTATATATCTATATCTTGAAAAAGGTCCCCAATTTGGGACCGAAATGTCGCCACAGCCACATGGACTATTAAACAACTATCTTTTTTCCACTTTACAATTGAGTGCTGCCTCCATTTTTTGGGATATATATATCTATATAAATATAAATCTTTAGATTTTGGTTTAAATCTAGACACGGATTGTTTCTCATAAGGACAATTACATGTTGCGTGTTCTAGAGTCGGCAAACCAGACAATCTCTGTATCTACACAGACAATGGAACAACAAAAAATACTGTATTCCCACAAGCATTGTGGAATTAAATATTTTAGAAACGTGCGCTTTCTCTTTTCTTTCTTTTCCATTTAACCAGACTGAGCCACAGCAATGCGTGGCCAGGTACAGCTAGTAATATAATATAAATATAAAATCTATGTGGAGTTTTTCTTTTCTGTAAAAGTCTGTACTTTTGTCAATTTGAAGTGTTACCTTTTTGTTTGTTTTCAAACTTTCAATAAATATTTACAATTTGAAAAAAAAATAGTAAATTTATTTAGAGCAATTTTTTTTCCTTCGCTGGAATGATGCCTGTTTTGTAGACGGTAAAATGTAAAGAGATTTGTAATAAGACCCTTCTCCTGCCAGACATGCAATGTATTAGCCTCAGCATTTCTGTTCTGGAATCTGATTCTTTCACTGGGTTACTTTCCGTGCAGAGCTACACAAAAGAAGTATGCTCTGTGTTCTAGAATGATTTTTTTTTTCTGGTTACTTTAAAGAAGTTTACATTCTGATGAACCCCGATAAAACAGTCCTGTTTGGTTGATATGCCCACAGGAGGTGTAGTGTTCAGAAGCTCTCCCAGTCTCTGCACATCTGTATCCAAATCAGTATATCCAGAGAAAATCAGTTGCTCTGCTGTTATTGGATGTCCAGTTTTAACACAGGAAATCCCTCCCCTCGGAAAGATGAAGACCCTTTTTATTTAAGGCGACACCAACTACTCCTGGAAAACTGTTCTTGCTGTTTTTTTCCACTGATGGTAAAAAAAAAAAACAACTCTATATTTTTCATAGAATAATCCCTTTTGTACTTTATTTAATGACGCAATTATGAACAAATTCCTAAATATCATTAATTCTCAAATCCCACTATTTTTGCCTAGCGAAGTAATCATTATAGTACATTAAAATGCATTTACATTTTGTAGGCTTAGTCGTACTTCAAAATTGCTGCCGTCTTATTACCCTGACAGAAACCTGGCTTAGGCTATGTTCACACGTTGCGTTTTTGCAATTTTTTTGTTTTTTTAATGCAAATTTTAAGCTACGTTTAAGCGACATACGAAAAGCAGGTTTTGTTTAGTTTTTGCTGCATTTTTTGCTTATTTTTTTGCTGCGTTTTTGTCAGTGTACATTTGTCTCTTGTGCATGCTGATAAAGTTTAGTGCATAAAACAAAATCTGATTCAACTTCATCAAGTTTTGGCACAAAAAAACGCAGCAAAACCTGATACCTGCGGTTTTTTTCACTACCCATAACTTTCAATGGGTGAAAAACGATGCAAAAACGCTGAAAGAAGTGACATGCTGCATTTTGAAAAAACGCAGCTCTTTGACAAAACAGTCAGGAAAAAAAAAACAAGGTGTGTGCAAGAGATTTCTGAAATCTCATAGACTTTGCTGTTACTGTGAAAGGTATCTGAAACTTTGCATAAAAAAAAAACGCAGCAAAAAAGCAATGTGTGAACATAGCCTGTGACTGTCAGGACAGGCCAGGTGCCTGTGAGCATGTGCAGTAGGAAGCTCCTCTGTGATCAGGAGATCGCCTACAGTACACCACATTTTATCTAAATACTGTAAAGCTACAGTATCTCCAGGTCATAGCGGCAGAGCTTCCTACTGCACATGCCCAGTGGCACCTGTCCTAAAATTCTAGGACCGATTTCTGTCAGTGTAACAAGATGGCAGTGATTTCATTTTACAGTGATTAACTCGCTTGACAAAACAAGTGGGATTTGCTAATTAGGAATTTATTCATAATAAGATTTTCTTCCATTATTTGTTCTTATTCTTGGAGACGTCATTTAGACATCTGTGCAGCCACCGAGTTTTCCCAGGTGCCGCCGGTGGCTTTCACTATATACTGTTAAGTATAGAGAGCGGGCTCTTTCCTAGCAGAAGCCGCTCAAAGATGACGTTGTGCCCACAACGAGTTGTTGGTGAGTGTTTGATGCGGAGTTAAAAGTTTGCTGAGTTAAAAACGCAGCGTCTTACAGTTCCAGCAAAGTGGATGGGACTTATAGGAACCTCATGCCCACTGCGCTTTTATTTTACTCAGTGTAACCTGACCTGCGGTGCGTGTTTCAAATCCACAACATGTCAATTTCTCTTGCGGTTACCCTGAGTTTTACGTGCAGATTTTTCCCACAGACTTACATTAGATGTTGAAAATCCACAGGTAAAAATCACACATGCATTTTTAGTGCATTTACGCAGCAAAAACGTATCAAAGACGCATGTGATCCACACCTAGGTATGGCAATAAAATGTTGCCAAATACCAGGAAGTATAAAAAAACAATGCAGCTTCATTTAAAGTATGACATACCAACAAGAGACAAAAACTGCAGCGTCAAAAATGCCATGAAAAACTGCAAGTAACCTAATTTAAATAATAGGTGCTGAAATTTTGCAGTCTCAAAAACTCACCAATAGCTCATCATGGGAACAGAGCCTTAGGGTTTCATAACCCTGAAGTGACATAAGACGGAACATCTGCACAGTAATGTCGTTGTGACATTGCTGTGCATTATATTCATTTCATGAGGCGGTTTTTCAGGTGGATTCCGGGTGGAATCTCCCTGAAAGGACGCCATGTGCACATACTGTACCTTAAAGAGTTTTTACCACAAACAAAAGTTCATTTAAAAATTTGTCTGTCTCTGACCGTATGCGGAATATACCAACAGCTCCTGGGCAGGGGAGGAAGCAAAAGACAATACAGACATTCATTTTGTGAGGTAAAACATTTCACTGCCTGTTTTTAAACAATATTTTACCTCACAAAATGAATCCTCTGCGATCCCCTGCTGTAATGTCTCTACACTCTTTTGCTTCCTCCCCTGCCCAGGAGCTGTGGTATGTTCCGTACATGGTAAGACACAGACAATTTTTTAAATTAACTTTTGTTCGTGGGAAAACCCCTTTAAGGATGTTTTTTAGCAAACAATGTTGTTACAGCATAATGCCTTAGTTTAGGATTTGGTTGATATATTTTGCACAATCACTGGGGGTTTCAGGACCTGGCCCTTGACCGATCAGCAGGAATTTGCAGCCCCAATAATGTTTAAAAAGTTTTTACAAATGATAGTTGCCCTTTAAGAAAAAAATTAAATGTGCTTGCGTCTTGGCTTTGGATAGAAAATTAAAAATGTGACTAGACATTTTTTTATTTCTCTAGTCAGCCTTTTTGAGACATTGGCAATACTGTTTGTCTGTCGCCATATTTTAAGAGCTGCTACAATTTGGCCTTTTCGTTGTGTGGATTCTTGATTGTCTTATAAATTGGTTTCTCCTGCTTTATATGAGCTTCCATTTGGCCAAGAAGTAGAAAATGCACTTCTAATTCAGCAATAGGATTTTATTTTTTTCTATAATGTCCCCCACAATGTCTGCATTTCACATGTGTTCCATCCATGCTTTTCACAGATTTGACACATACCCATTATAATCTATGAGCTTGTTCATATTCCGCAAGAAAAGACGTTTCCTGTTTTTGATCTTATTTGCAGATCAAATTTTCCCACTTGTCAAAAAGACAAAAAAGAAACAAACAACAAATTGATGAAAAATTGTCCTTTTTCCCTTACGTAAAAAGAAACCCAAAACCAGGTATCTGAATGGGAATATATTTGAGAATATAAGTTTCAATTTTTTGAATTGAAACATATTAAAAAACATTTTATTTTCAGATCAGTATTCACAGCTCCTACCACAAGATTAACAGGGCACTCAATCAAGATACTACACAGATGAGAGCTCTCTTGGGATACCATTTTGTGTGGGAGTTTGCGCTTGTCATGGACTAAATTACATATTAATTTATATAAACTGTATGCAAACGTTACAATCCACAGAGAAAGTAGAAGTCCATTAAGAGTAGTTTGTTTTCATCATTCCTTAATAGGGGTATCCCATAAAGAATAAATATCACATATACACAATCAACATCTTCGAAATGTGGTGCTGGAGAAGGATGTTATCAATACCATGGATGGTAAGAAGAACAAACAAATCAATTTTGGAACAAATCAAGCCAGACATATCACTCGAAGCAAGGGTTACCAAACTACGACTTGACTACTTTGTACACATCATACGAAGACTGCAATCACTGGAGAAGGACATCATGGTCGGATGAATGGAATGAACAAGGCAAAGAGGAGGACCAGCAACTGGATAGCTTGAATCTATCAAGATAACGGAAGAGAAGAGCCTGGTGGCCCTATCCAGGCTTGCACAAGATAAATCTTCCTATAGATTGTTCATCCATCAAGTTGCCATGGCTCGAGATCTAGCCGAATGCCTTTGAAAAAAAAAATAATACACAGAATAAGAGCTAAATGTATGATCACTAGGGGACAGATGACCACCAATCACAAGACGATGGTCCCATAGTGCCTTTATGTGATAGAAACACTAGCACGTAAGAACACTGTTCCATTACCTGTTAATGGACAGATACTCTGTCCATTACCTATAACTCTGCCCTTCACCTCGCCAAACAGTCCTACTTCACCACCCTGATCTCCTCACTATCTAACAACCCAAAAAAACTCTTTGACATCTTTCACTTCCTCCTCAGTCCTAAAGTGCAGGCTCCTATCATGGACATCTGTGCTGAGGACCTGGCCTCCTACTTCACAGAGAAAATAGAGAACATCCGTCAGGAAATCAGCTCCCAGCCACCAAGTGCCGTGACTCCCATCCCTCCCCACATCTCCTCTGGATCACTCTCCACATTTGACCCAGTCACAGAAGAAGTCTCCAGGCTCCTCTCTTCTTCTCATCCTACTACATAGACCACTGACATCATTCCCTCACACCTACTCCAGTCTCTCTCTTCAGTCGTTACTACTCACCTAACTAAAATCTTCAACCTCTCCCTCTCTTCTGGTATCTTCCACTCCTCCTTCAAACACTCTATCATCACTCAATTAGTAAAAAAGCCCTCTCTGGACCCTTCCAGCACAAACAACTACAGACCAGTCTCCAATCTCCCCTTCCTCTCTAAACTCTTGGAGTGCCTTGTCTACTGCCACCTTACCTGTTACCTCTCCATTCACTCTCTTCTAGATCCATCACAGTCCGGCTTCCACCCCCTACATTCTACAGAAACTGCACTCATCAAAGTGACCAATGACCTTCTGACAGCAAAACGTAAAGGTCACTACTCTCTGCTCATTCTTCTTGACCTCTCTGCAGCTTTCGACCCCATTGACCACCACCTCCTACTCTCTATGCTCCACTCAATCGGCATAAAGGACACTGCTCTCTCCTGGTTCTCCCCCTACCTATCTGACCGCTCTTTCAGTGTATCGTTTGCTGACTCCACTTCTTCCCCCCTTCCTCTCGCTATTGGGGTTCCTCAGAGTTCAGTCCCTGGCCCTCTTCTCGCTCTACATGGCTCCAATTGGACAGACCATCAGCAAATTTGGCTTTCAGTACCATCTTTATGCTGATGACATACAACTATACACTTCATCCCCTGACATAACCCCCACTGTACTACAGAACACCACTGACTGTCTGGCCGCAGTTTCCAACATCATGTCCGCTCTCTATCTGAAACTCAACCTTTCCAAAACTGAACTTCTGCTGCTCCCGCCGTCTACTCATCTCCCTAAATCTGACATCTCCTTCTCTGTGTGTGGCACTGCAATAACACCTAGCCAGCAGGCTCCCTGTCTGGGTGTTATGTTTGACACCAATCTTTCCTTCACCTTCCATATACAATCTCTTGCCCGCTCTTGTCGCTTGCACCTGAAGAACATCTCTAGAATCTGCCCCTTTCTCACCTTGGAAACAACAAAAACCCTCACTGTTGCCCAGATCCACTCCCGCCTTGACTACTGTAACTCTCTATTAATTGGCCTCCCCCTCACTGGACTTTCCCCTTTTCAGTCCATCCTTAATGCTGCAGCTAGGGTCATCTATCTGGCTAATCGTTACTCGAACCCTTCTGCTCAATGCCAGTCATTGCACTGGCTGCCCATACATTATAGGATCCAATTTAAATAGCTTGTTCTCACCCACAAAGCTCTCCACAGTGTGGCACCCCCCTACATCTCCTCCCTCATATCTGTTTATCGGCCTACCCGTTCTCTACACTCCGCAAGCGACTTTTGACTAACATCCGCACTAATCCGTACCTCCCACTCCCGCCTCCAAGACTTCTCCCGAGCTGCACCTATTCTTTGGAATGCTTTACCCCAAGAAATTAGGACGGACCACAACTTACACAGTTTTAGGCGCTCCCTAAAACATCTGTTTAGGGTGGCCTATCACGTTCCCTAATCGAAGTCCTTTTATATATTTATAGCCCATTCATTATTTCTCCAAACATAATTCTCCACCAAACTCCACCGCCCCCAAAAGCACTACAAATATTGTCTGGTAACGAGCTCATGCAGCCTTTATCTATCCCTCATCCCCTCAAGATGGCTGGACCATCATTGTAAATAAGCCCCTGTACTTTGTGTCACCCTCTCCTCATTGTAGATTGTAAGCTCTTACGAGCAGGGTCGTCAATATTTTTGCTTTAATTATTGTATTATCTTTAGCTATGTTACTTATGACTGTTGTACATGAACCTCTGAATTGTAAAGCGCTGCGGAATATGTTGGCGCTATATAAATAAAGGTTATTATTATTAGATACTCTCACATTCTCAGTAACACTTCTTTCATCCAGGGGACTTGTTGATTTCCCATTCCATGGATCAGTGGGTGTCTTAGCATATTATCTATGCTGTGGATAGGTCTTAAATATTGTTTATTCAACCTATTATAGTAAGTTCATTTTAAATGGCTTAGAATGTACTACAATAACAAAGAATATTTAGATTAACAATCCCCGATGCTTCAGTGTTGATATTTCGGGACTGATGCCTACCTACAATTGATCATGTCCAGTCTATGTGACCAATGTAGAGGTGGCCCCCTCTCATTGCTGTCAGTGGTGGCTGGATGGTGCATGATCACTTGCAGGAAAGTACAAAGACAACAGGGGGACCGCGAAAACTCGAGAACTTGAGCAGCTGGGATCAGTAATGTATGACATTATTTTTAAATTTACAACATTCACATTTTTTTTCTCCCCCAATATCATGGCTGGACAACACATATCAGATGCCTAGTGTTTATTGTAGGAGTTCAAGGGGGCCGCAGTTTATCAGCTGCTGATGTGTTTGTTATAAGACAAAGTTCAGTTCTTCTAGTCTGTATTAGTTACATCTCTTACACTGGCAACAAGCACGAGTTGCATTCAATAATCGGATGGCACTCACCGATTCATGTCTATGGGTCCGTGGAAAACATCGGACTGCATTCAGATGACATCAGAGTGCAGTCTGATTTTCACGGACACACTGAATGGAGACATTTTTTTTTTTTTTTTTATATTCTCCACATCCGAGAAAATCTGATTACAATCTAATCTAAGTGTGATTGGCATAACCGGACCTCTTTTCTCAGATGGAAGAAAATTGGTTGTGTGACCCTAACCTAACTCAGATTCACGGACCAGACACACAGATATATTTTTAAAACTGATGTGTATATGGATCAATGGAACTAAATGTCTTCATACGCTTTTCAAGGAAAAAAAAACAAACCAGTACTAGGATGTGTGATTGTAGCCAAGGTCAAATCTTATAGGAACTCAACTTGTCATTATGGTTTTTTGGCTTGTGAGAGGAAGGTGGAAAACATACAAACTTGATGCCGTGTCAAAATCAAATACCTGCTTCAGTAACACCTGGTGAAGGTGCTACCGAAATGCTAATTGGGGTCGGTGCCACCCAAGGGAGTCTGGCTACATGGGTATAAACACTGCTTAAAGAGGATCTTTCACAAAATGTTTTACATTGAACTGAACATCTGATGTAATAGGCGCTGCAGAACAGAATAAAACTTTTTTTTTTCAATTTCCCCTATTGATACTTAAACAGGTTTTTTTAAGTGGGTATTAGAGTTTTCACTGGGTTTGGGTACGTCTTGATTGACAGCCTGTTCTGCACAGTCAATGTGCAGGGGAGTGTTTACAGCACGCTCAGTGTAGTGAGGGGTTAACAACAGCTTCTAGCACTGCCCCGATGACTGGAAATGATGGTAAGGGGCAATATAACTTCATTTTCTCCCACCTTCCATGTCCCTGGCCACACTGAAGACAAGTGCAGAAACTGACAGCTATTTACATACACTAGACTGGTCTGTAAATCAGAGAAGACTAGTGCATGCTGCAAATTTGTTTTTCACCTGAGGTCCGTGTAAAACGCAGCCAATGTGCACTAGCACATAAGCCAATGTTGAACCTGGATGCTGTCAGTTCTACACACAGTCCAAAAATGCGTTTTTTTCTGTGAATGCACCCTTACAAGCCCACACCCGAATCAGAACACATATATACAGTATGATAGATAGAGATAGATAGATAACTATCTATCTATACACACACACGTGCATCTCACTAAATTAGAATATCATCAAAAATTGAATTTACTACAGTTCTTCAATACAAAAATTGAAAATCATATATTATATAGAGTCATTACAAACAGAGAGATCTATTTCAAGTGTTTATTTCTGTTAATGTTGATGATTATGGCTTACAGCCAATGAAAACACAAAAGTCATTATCTCAGTAAATTAGAATACTTTATAACAACAGCTTGAAAAATGTTTTTAAAATCCAAAATGTTGGCTTACTGAAATGTATGTTCAGTAAATGCACTCAATACTTGGTCGGGGCTCCTTTTGCATCAATTACTGCATCAATGCAGCGTGCCATGGAGGCGATCAGCCTGTGGCACTGCTGAGGTGTTATGGAAGCCCAGGTTGCTTTGATAGCAGCCTTCAGCTCGTCTGCATTGTTGGGTCTGGTGTCTCTCATCTTCCTCTTGACAATACCCCATAGATTCTCAATGGGGTTAAGGTCAGGCGAGTTTGCTGGCCAATCAAGCACAGTGATACTGTTGTTTTTAAACCAGGTATTGGTACTTTTGGCAGTGTGGACAGGTGCCAAGTCCTGCTGGAAAATGAAATTTCCATCTCCAAAAAGCTTGTCGGCAGAGGGAAGCATGAAGTTCTCTAAAGTTTCCTGTTAGACGGATGCGCTGACTTTGGTCTTGATAAAACACGGTGGACCTACACCAGCAGATGACATGGCTCCCCAAACCATCACTGATTGTGGAAACTTCACACTAGACCTCAAGCAGCTTGGAGGTGTGCCTCTCCACTCTTCCTCCAGACTCTGGGACCTTGATTTCCAAATGAAATGCAAAATTTACTTTAATCTGAAACCAACACCTTGGACCACTGAGCAACAGTCCAGGTCTTTTTCTCCTTGGCCCAGGTAAGATGCTTCTGGTGTTGGCTATTGGTCGTGAGTAGCTTGACACAAGGAATGAGACACTTGTAGCCCATGTTCTGGATATGTCTGTGTGTGGTGGCTCTTAAAGCAATGACTCCAGCAGCAGTTCACACCTTGTGAATCTCCCCCAAATTTTTGAATGGCCTTTTCTCAACAATCCTTTCAAGGCTGCGGTTATACCCATTGCTTGTGCACCTTTTCCTACCACACTTTTTCCTTCCACTCAACTTTCCATTAATATGCTTGAATACAACTCTCTGTGAACAGTCAGCTTCTTTAGCAATGACCTTTTCTGGCTTACCCTCCTTGTGGTGTGTGTCAATGACTGCCTTCTGGACATCTGTCAAGTCATCAGTCTTCCCCATGATTGTGGAGCCTATTGAAACAGACTAAGGGACCTTGTTAAATGCTTAGGGAGCCTTTGCAGGTGTTTTTTGTTAATTATTTTAAATTTACTGAGATAATGACTTTTGTGTTTTCATTGGCTGTAAGCCATAATCATCAACATTAACAGAAATAAACACGTGAAATAGATCACTCTGTTTGTAATGACTCTACATAATATATGAGTTTCACTTTTTGTATAGAAGAACTGAAATAAATTAACTTTTTGATGATATTCTAATTTAGTGAGATGCACCTGTATATATATGGCTAGCCTTAGCTGGGTTTAATAATGGTGTTCAAGGATGGCTGCTGTAATAAATCTGTGTATAAACTGTTGCTATATTAGTGCCATCACGTCCATTTTTTTCATGGATAGAATACATACAAATTCTAGTCTTTGGGCATATTCACGTGACTTTTTATGGACAGAGTATCCACAAAACAAAACGTTTTGGATCAGTCACATATTAAACTTGACCATAAAAAATAAAGTCAGTGGAGAGGGAAAAAAAAAAAACAAGAAAACCCACAGATAGCACACATATAGCATCTGCATGTCATCACAGTGCTGTCTGTTTATTGGGTAGAAATTTGACTTTCTTTGCATGTAAAGAAAAAAAAAAAAAAAAAAAGACACCATGCTGTCACACCAAAAATGGATGAAAATTGGACATGATGAATTCAATTTTTTTCCTCTTACACAAAAAACAGATATGTGACTAAGCCCTTAGTGACAGGAGACAGCAGTTTGAGAAAAGCAAAAGCAGTTGGTGCTCAACTGTCACCACAATAGCAACAGTAAACCAATTAAAACTGGTTTACTTATGTATTATGTAGGTCAGACTTGCTCAGATCGCAAAGTCCTAGCCTGACCGCCGAGTCTCCTAACTTGACCTACGGTACCTGTCTCCTATATGCCTATGAAGCAGTTAGCTCTGGTCAGGAGACCTGGGGGTCAGGATGGGTCTTACGATGAAACCGCGGGCCTGATCAGGGGCATGTGAAATCAACCTTAAAATGTGTTATTTAAAACAAATAGGGGTTACCTGGTTTGAAAAGTCAATTTTAAAATACCTCCTTATAGTATCATGTACACACATTACACTGACAACACGGAGTTTAGTGGTTGCCACATGCTTCATGTCTCTCTGGCCGAGTGGCAGGGGAGACTTTCACTTGCTGACAAATTCTCCTGCATCTTACAGTGCATTGCTTGGGGGCCTAGTAGCATGAAAACTTTTATTTCGCTTCTTTTTGGTAGTCCCTTTTAAGTAAAAGGAATAGTAAATGGCAGACAATACCTTTTACAGCAGATCACACCATATTTTATAATACAAATAGATCTTAGACCTGATGAGGCAGGTGTACTCACTTTGAAAATCCACGTCAGAATGGATGCCATCGGTCTCTGCCCACCAGACATGAATATTTGCTCTTCGGTGTCCTAATTCTTTCTGTGGAAACCTCACCCTGCTCAGTACAATCTCCAGATTTTCAGTATTTATCACTTATCCCATACAGTTAGGTCCAGAAATATTTGGACAGTGATTGAATCTTTGTGATTTGGGCTCCGCATGCCACTATTTTGGATTTAAAATGAAACAACAAAGATGCAATTGAAGTGCAGACTTTCAGGTTTAAAAGGGTTGAACAAAAATATCCTGTAAAATATTTAGGAATTGCAACCATTTTACTACAAAGCATCCTCATTTCAGGGGCTCAAAAGTAATTGGACAAGTTAACTTTATCGTAAATAAAATATTCATTTTTAATACTTTGTAGAGAATCCTTTGTAGGCAATGACTGCCTGAAGTCTAGAAGCCATGGATGTCGCCAAATCCTGGGTTCCCTCCTTTGTAATGTTTTTCCAGGCCTTTACTGCAGCTAACGTCAGTTAAAGTATAGCCCTGTACACCTCAGAATTCATCCGGCTACTTCTGTATTCAGCCCGATCATCAATAAACACTAGTGACCCAGTGCCATTGGAAGCCATGCCTGCCCCATCACACTGCCTGCACCACAAGCCTTCTCCATACTTTCTACCAGGGCTGTGGAGTCAATAATCCAAACCTTCAACTTAGTCTCCACAGCGCTGCCTCACTATTGAGCATGTACATAAAGTGCAGCACAGATTCATCTCAACTAAAAGCCAAGACCCTTAGATCAGGAATAGGACAGACATTTATAGGACATTTCATAACTTTCCAAAATTCTTATGAAAAAATATTCATCACATTCTACTGTACCCAATTTATTATATATTTTAGTAGTTGGAGTCGGTCCATTTTATACCAACTCTACCAAAATGGACACCGACCACGACTTCAAAGCATGGCTTTCTTCTTCCCATCATTCAGACCTGGGCTGACTTAAGTTTTTTTTTTTGGGGCCAAGTCTAATCTAGTCTAGTTTTAAGGCTGATTAATGATTTGCACCTTGTGGAGAACCCTCGGTATTTGCTCCCCTCTAGTCGTTATGGTAGACTTCGATACTGAAACATCCATTTCCTGCAGTGTTCTTCACTTAGGTGGATGTTGTGTGAGGTTTCCTCACCCATGAAAAGGATTCTGCGATTAACCACCACTGTTGTCTTCCGTGGATGTCCAGGCCTTTTTTGAGTTCCCAATATACAATTATATAACCATTGATGGACTGCAGCACAGGCACTGATTAATACCACGTCAGAAAGGCCAGTTCAGCGGGTACTCCAGCGCTGAGCCCGCACTGAACCGGGCACATGTCAGCTGATTATTACAGCTGACATGTGCCCGCAACAGCCACGGGTGGAATAGCGATCCACCTGTGGCTGTTAACTAGTTAAATGCCGCTGTCAATCTCTTACAGCGGCATTTAACAGCGCCGTGCCAGAAGCGCGTCACTTGTGCTATGAGCACCTAGTGGTCGGCGCTCATAGCACAGGAGCATTTCTGCTACATAGAGGTGATCTGCTCATCGTCTCTATGTAGCAGAGGCGATCGGACAGTTGCTGCTTCTAGTCTCCTATGGAGACTATAGAAGCAAGCAAAAAGTGTAAAAAAAGGAGATTTTTGTGTACTCACCGTAAAATCTCTTTCTCTTAGCCTCTAATTGGGGGACACAGGACCATGGGTGTTATGCTGCTGTCCACTAGGAGGCGACACTATGCATAATCTGAAAAAGATTAACCGTGGCTCCTCCTCAGCAGTATACACCCCTGAACGGCATCAGCCTTCTCCAGCTTGTGCAAAAGCATTAGGGGGAACGTAACATGGAAAACATAACCATGCCTATAAGAAGGCAACTATGTATGAGCTAAAAAAAAAAACAATATGAGAACTCAACATAACAACGGCCCAGAACGGGCAACAGGGTGGGAGCTGTGTCCCCCAATTAGAGGCTAAGAGAAAGAGATTTTACGGTGAGTACACAAAAATCTCCTTTACTCTGTCGCCTCATTGGGGGACACAGGACCATGGGACGTCCCAAAGCAGTCCCTGGGTGGGAAGCAATGGACGAATATTGTGTAGATGGGCCCCTACAATTGGGGTACCGCCGCCTGCAGAACACGTCTACCCAGGCTCGCGTCTGCTGAGGACTGGGTATGAACCCTGTAGTGTTTGGTAAACGTGTGTAGGCTAGTCCAGGTGGCTGCCTTACACACTTGTGCCGAAGCCTGGTGCCGAATAGCCCAGGAGGCCCCTACCGCACATGTAGAGTGTGCCGTAATACCTGCTGGAAGAGGAGAATTTTTGAGGCGGTAGGCCTCTTGTATGGTGGATTTGATCCACCTGGCAAGGGTAGCTTTGGAAGCTGGCAGACCCTTGCGGCCGCCTTCCAGAAGAAGGAAAAGAGAATCAGACTTCCGGAAGGGCGCAGTCCTAGACACATAGATACGCAATGCCCTGACAAGGTCAAGCGTATGCAGAGCCTTCTCCACTCTATGAACCGGGACCGGACAGAGGGATGGCAGTGAAATTTCCTCATTGAGGTGGAAGTTGGACACAACCTTCGGAAGGAAGGATGGGACCGTACGGAGAACTACCTTGTCCTGGTAAAAAAGCCAGGAAGGGCCGTCTGCAGGAGAGAGCTGTCAGTTCAGACACCCTGCATATCGAGGTGATTGCCACCAGGAAAACCACTTTCTGGGATAGAAGGCGGAGTGGGACTTCCCTAAGGGGTTCAAAGGGTGTTTCCTGCAATGCTGTCAGCACCAGGTTGAGGTCCCACGTTTCTAGTGGTCGTCTGTAGGGGGGAACCAATCGGGAAACCCCCTGAAGAAATGTCCTTAATTGCGGCTTTTTAGCAATGCACCTCTGAAAAAGCACTGAGAGAGCTGACACCTGGCTCTTAAGGGAGGCCAGGGACAGTCTGGCCTCCAGACCCGATTGGAGAAACCCAAGTACCCTGGGGAGAGAATAAGGGAATGGGGTCTGGCCACGAGATTCGCACCAGGTAAGGAAGGCTTTCCAGGTACGGTAATAAATCTTAGCAGAGGTTGGCTTCCGTGCCCTGATCATGGTTGCAATGACGTCTGGCGAGAACCCTGACTGGGTTAGAACCCAGGTCTCAATGGCCACGCCGTCAAATTGAGGGACCCTGAGTTCTGGTGGTAGAACGGGCCTTGTGACAGAAGATCCGGGCGGTCGGGGAGACGCCAGGGGACGTCTGCTGTGAGCTGTACGATGTCGGCGTACCATGTACGTCTGGGCCAGTCCGGTGCGATTAGGATGGTTGGAACTCCCTCTTGCTTGATCTTCCTCACCACTCTGGATATCAGGGGGAGAGGTGGAAAAATGTACAGGAACTGGGTCCAGTCCTGAACCAGGGCGTCCGCTCCTAGCGCCCGCGGGTCGTGTGTTCTGGCCATGAAGTTGGAGACCTTGGCATTGAAGTGCGATGCCATTAAGTCCACGTCCGGAGTCCCCCAGCTATGGCAGATCGGTCGAAAAACTTCGGGATGGAGAGACCACTCTCCCGAGTCCATTCCTTGCCGGCTGAGGAAGTTTGCTTCCCAGTTGTCCACACCCGGAATGTGGACCGCAGAGAGAACTGAACCTGTGTCTTCCGCCCAGTGGAGAATGTGTGTCACTTCTCGCATCGCCTGGGCACTGTGGGTCCCCCCTTGGTGATTCACATATGCCACAACCGTGGCATTGTCCGACTGTACTCTGATGTGAGAGGCTGCCAGTAACTGATGGAAGGCTCTCAATGCCAGGAGGATGGCACAACTTTCCAAGATGTTGATGGGCATGGTCGCTTCCGCTGGGGACCACTTGCCCTGTGCTCTGTGGTGTAGGTGTACCGCACCACAACCCGTCAGGCTCGCGTCGGTGGTCAGAACCTTCCATTGACCCGTGACAAAGGATTTCCCCTTTGTTAGTGAGGTTGGCTTGAGCCACCAGTGGAGGGACCTCCTGGTTGACGACGTCAGCTGGAACTCCCTGTCGAGAGAAAAAGGGTTCCTGTCCCATGACTTGAGGATGGCTAGTTGGAGAGGCCTGAGGTGAAGCTGGGCAAATGGAACCGCTTCTATTGCCGCCACCATCCTGCCAAGGACTGTCATGGCAAACCGGAGAGATCGAGGGGGTTTGCTGAGGAGGGTGCGAAGTCCTAGACGGAGAGGCAGTGCCTTGTCCTTGGGCAGGAGCACTAGACCCCTGAAGATGTTGAATAGCATTCCCAGGAAGGTCAGAGACTGACTCGGGGTTGGTGATGACTTTTGTAGGTTGACTAACCAGCCCAGGCGACTCAGAGTGTCGATTGTGATTGAGACGCTGAGCTCGCAGTCCTTGAAGGTGGGAGTCTTGATAAGGAGATCATCCAGATATGGAACGACTACTATGCCTCTGTAGTGCACGACGTTCATGGTGGCTGCCATGACTTTGGTAAACACTCTGGGAGCCGTGGCGAGTCCGAACGGGAGAGCCACGAACTGGTAGTGGTCCTGGTCGATTGCGAACCTGAGTAATCTCTGATGGGGGGTGCAATTGGTATATGCAGGTATGCGTCTTGTATGTCTATGGAGGCGAGAAATTCTCCCTTTTCCATGGACGCAATGATGGACCGAAGGGACTCCATGCGGAAGTGACGTACCCGTACATATTTGTTGAGCTATTTTAGGTCCAGTATGGGCCGTACGCCGCCTCCTTTCTTGGGGACTACGAATAAATTGGAGTAGAACCCTCGGAAGCGTTCGGCCGCGGGGACCGGTACTATGACTCCTTGACTCCTGCTTGAAGAAGCGAGAAGACCGCTTGGCGGAAGGCACGAGCCTTGGCTGGCGGTTTTGAGGGAACAGAAAGAAAGAGTCTGTTTGGTGGGTTGGAAGTGAACTCTATCTTGTATCCCGAAGACACTAGTTCCCTGACCCACCTGTCTTCTGTAATAGGCATCCAGACTTGATGAAAGAGCAAAAGTCGGACGCCTACAGGTGGGGTGTCTTCCGGAGTCCGTGAGTCATGATGAGGAGGAAGTCTGAGATTTTCCTCCTTTGAACTTTGACTGGCCTGCTTTTGACTGCCAGGTCTTGTCCGTCGAGTTGTCCCTGCGTGGGAAGCGGTTGCTATTTTGGGCTGGCCGCGAGACGGACCAGCCCGAAGAGTTCCGAAAGGATCGGAATCGGGTTTGGTTACGCTTCTTGTAAGTGCGTTTGGGTTTCAGTTTGGGGAGAGAGGTACTCTTACCCCCGGTGGCGTTGGATATCATCGTGTCCAACCATTCACCAAAAAGTCGACCACTGAGGTACGGGAGGTGCGTGAGGGACTTCTTTGAGAATACGTCTGCTTTCCATTCCCGCAGCCAGAGGATACGCCGAATCGTGATGGCGTTTGCTGCTATCCCCGCTGCACCCCTTGCAGAATCCAGAACTGCATGAAGCATGTAATCTGCTACAACTGCTATTTGAACCGCTTGGTCCGACACCTCAGGAGCAGATACTTGGGAGGCCAGCTTGTAAATTTTGGGCCCAAGCCAGGATGGCCTTGGCAGCCCAAACTGAAGCGAACGCGGGAGCCAGCGAGGCCCCTGCTGCCTCGAAAATTGAACGATCCATGCGTTCTACCTGCCGGTCTGCTGTGTCCCTGAGGGTTGAGCTATCTGGCAGTGAAAGGAGTGACTGTGCTGCTATCCTAGAGACTGGGGGATCCACTTCGGGTGGATCTGTCCATTCCTTGGTGGCCTCCTGTGGGAAGGGGTACCGCGCCTCCAGATACTTGAGATTGGTAAACTTCTTCTCGGGGTGGTCAAAGAAGATCTTAGCCGGCTTCAGAACTCCTTCAAAGGAAATCTTGTGTTGTGGTGTCTCCGGGGGCGGATCAGAAATGTCCAGCACCCGATGGATGGACAAGATTACGTCCTCAACTAGCGCTGTATTGCTAGGAGGGATTGGGATTAGGGACCCCTCGGTTTCCTTGTCTGAGTCGGAATCACAGATGCCTTCCGAATCCTGTGTATCGCTAAGGCGTCTCCTGCTGCGTGAACCGGGGTGGAGGCCTTCTCTGGTCGGGGATCGCTGCAGAGAACTGTATTGTCTGTCCCTGGTAGGGAACGGTCTAGATGACCTGGAACTATGGTGTCTCTCCCTAGAAGGGGATGACCGTGTGCTATAGGATGACGCAGATGAATGTGACCTGTGGGTCCGCTTGCGTCCTGACCTAGACGTGGATGTGCCCGGGTCGACATGTCCCTGAGTCGAGCTTTCCCTTTGCTGGGTAGCGTTCATAGCCAAGGCATGACTCTGCAGAGCCTGAAGCAATGTGAAGGTTAGGTTATCTATAGACTGCGTCATAGATTACCACATCTGAGTGACCCATTCCGGCATGGCATTAGACACCGAAGCATTGGCAGGGGCTTCTTGGGGTTCTGGCACAGTAGTCTGGATGCAGTCCTGGCAGTGAGGGGACATGCTGCCACTGGGGAGAGTATTGCTGCAGGCTGTACAGAGTGCATAACAGCAGTCGTGCCTGGTTCTCTTGGACCTTGAGCCTGGCATAGTGCACTGGGATGGCTATGCAGAGGGCCCTACAGGGGTGGCAATGCAGAGGAGCCTAAAAGGAATAATGGACTCCCAGCCGAGGAAGAACTGCAGCTGTGATCTCATCCCACCAGTGTGCCCCTAGGACCAGCACAGAAGATCCACAGTCCTGTGCCCCCCAGTCACTGTCTGGTCTTCCCTTATCCCCCACAAGTGACCCCATTTTGGAAACTAGACCCCCCAGGGAACTTATCTAGATGGGTGGTGAGCATTTTGAACCCTCAGGTGCTTCACAAATTGATTCATAAAAGTGAAAAAAAAAATTTCCACAAAAATTTTCTTTTTTCATTTTTATGGATTCATTTGTGAAGCAGCCGGGGGGTTCAAAATTCTCACCACCCATCTAGATAAGTTCCCTGGGGGGGGGGTCTAGGTTCCAAAATGGGGTCACTTGTGGGGGAGCGCCAATGTTTAAGCGCACACAGGGGCTCTCCAAATGCAACATGGTGTCCGCTAACAATTTGAGCCTTTTTTCCATTCAATTTGTTAGCGGACACCATGTCGCATTTGGAGAGCCCCTGTGTGCCTAAACATTGGAGCTCCCCCACAAGTGACCCCATTTTGGAAACTAGACCCCCCAGGGAACTTATCTAGATGCATAGTGAGCACCTCCAGGTGCTTCACAAATTGTGTAGTGTATGTCAGGTTGGTGTGCGGTGTGGTATAGTGTAGTGTATACACCACACACAAAACCTCACATACACCAACCTGACATAGGTTGGTGTGTGTTGTAGTGTACGTGAGGTGTGTGTGTTGTAGTGTATGTCATGTTAGTGTGGGTGAGTTCTGTAGGAAAGGTCAGGATGTGTTTAATTCGGGGACATGTGATGAATTTTGAAGCATTCAAACAGTCCCGGTTTGCCAGGACACGTTTCACATTGGAAACAGGTGACCTTTCTTATCCCCCTTTTATGGCAGACCCGGCACCTTTTTCTTACTGTGACCTCACCGGGAAAATGTTGCCCTGGTACCACACGGGAGACTCGAGTTCCAGGGGTGCTGGGGCCCGCTTCTTCTTCACCTCTAAAAATCAGGGCCTTTATCACCACCTCCTGGAAGTTGAGGAAGGTGTTGGTGGTCTGGCCTGCACATCGTGATAGCACGTATGCGTTATACAGTGCCATTTGAACGATGTGCACGGCCAGTTTTTTTTATACCAAACCTTCGCCTTCCGCATGGCACTGTAGGGCTGGAGGACTTGATCAGAAAGATCAACTCCCCCCATGTCCGGTTTGTGGACCGGTGCTGGGGTACCTCTAATGGTGGTAGCCGTGGGGCCGGGACCATGGATTGTGGTCAAGAAAAAGACGTCCCTTTTGTCTTTGAACTTTACCACAACCATGTTGCCGCTACATTGGGCTCTGCTCTCACCCTTTGGGAGAGGCTGCTCAATTAGCATCAAAGGGAGACCCCTCTGTGTTCTGCGCACAGTACCGCAAGAGGCGGTAGTTCTGGCAGAGAGGGACTAAAATAGTGGAATGCTTGTGTAAAAGTTATCAACGTATAGATGGTAACCTTTATCAAGCAGTGGGCGGATAAAATCCCACACTATTTTCCCACTCACCTTCAGAGCAGGTGGACATTCTGGGGGCTGGATCCTCGAATCCTTTCCTTCGTACACTCTAAAGCTGTGAGTGTACCCTGAGGCACTCTAGCACAGCTTGTAGAGTTTTATTCCGTACCTGGCCCTCTTACTGGGCAGGTATTGTCAGAATTGAAGCCTCCCTTTGAAGTGGATGAGGGATTCATCCACAGAAATTTCCCTTTGGGGAACGTACACTTCAGCAAACTTGTTGCTGAAGTGTTCGATGACCGGACGAATTTTGAACGGTCTGTCAAAATTCGGGTCATCACGGGGAAGGCTGTCCGCGTTATCCCTGAAGTGTAAAAATTTGTGAATGACCTCAAATCTTTTGCGGGTCATCACCATTCCGAACACTGGAGTTTGATATAAAATATCAGTACTCCAGTATTGGCGGATTTCTGTTTTTTTCACAATCCCCATGTGAAGTACCAGTCCCCAATATTTCAACATTTCTACTGAGTCAACGGGACTCCAAGTAGAAAACATTGAATTTGGGTTTGCAGCTAAAAACTGTTGGGCGTAGATATTGGTCTGCTCCACCATGAGACTGACAATGGCCTCAGAGAAATAGACTTTGAAAAAGTCTATTTCCCTGAGGTTTGCAGTCTCGAACTGGATTCCTGATTGGGGAAGGAAATCAGGAATCCGTGGAGTGTAATTTTCAGGGACGGGGGTCCACACGGGGGCCCTGGTGCTAGGTTGGGCGTGACTAGCACCAGGTTGAGGGTTACTCACAGATGGCTGTGGGTCTTCTTCCACGGCCTCCGGACGATGTCTTGACCTGTGACATCGTCTTGGTGCCGGGTCGGTGTCACTGGAGGAGGAAGAATGGGAGGAAGAGAGGAACGTGGGGTCCTCTCCCTCACTATCGGCTTCGGAGGCAATAATGGAATATGCCTCCTCAGCTGTGTACGCCCTAGACTGGGATGAGCGGGACATTGTGTGCGTGTGTAAAAAAAAACAAAAACTTTATTATAGTGTGAGTAATTGGTGTAAACTTCTGGAGTCAGGCAGACCAGGGGGCGCGCTCAGGCACACCAGGGGGCAGAAAGGGGGGCAGGAAGCCGGCAGTAGCAGCAGCAGTGGGGGGTTGATCACTGGGGCTGAAAGTGGGGCAGGAGCCGACAGCAGCAAGGGGGGGGTAGGATGCCAGCAGCTGCAGGGCGGTGATCACTTGGAGGGATGGTGGGTGATCACTGGCGCAGGGGATTTACAGTGAGCCTGCTGCTGCCTGTGATCACCTTACACCGGCTGGCAGAAGGAGAGCACCAGCCGGTGGATGAAGACGTGAGAGATGGAGCGGTATGAAATTGGACTGGGGTGGAGAGGTGGTGGGCTGGAGTCAGACAAGGGGGGGGGGGGTGTAATATTACCGGCGGCGAATCAGTGATGGCGGCGGCAATGGGGGGGGGGGGGGCAGATCGGCGGGTGACCAAGCTCCTCAGCTTCCACCGACGGGATGAAGCTGGGGAGCTTGGTCAGCCATTGTAAACAACCCCCTCCACGTCTGACTGGAGGGCTAGCATCACATGGACACTAGCACAAACACATCTCAGATCGGGAGGGAGGGGGGGGACACACAGAGGTGACACTCCCCCCAGCCAATGGCTGATGCTATATGCATCAGGCCATGCCCAGATTGTAAATATTTCACCAATTTCCATTGGGGGGGGGGGGGGGTGTTTAATCCACTCCCGTGGGGTCAACTACAGGTTGTCCAGTTGCATCAGCAACTGACACCCGAATGACCCCACTCACACGCGCTGCAGACGCTGTGACATGGGTCGGGAACGCACCGGTTTCCATGTCACAAAAGCTGTGACACGGGTCGGGAAGGGGTTAACATGTTTTGGTAAACAGCTAAAATACCAAAACTTGTGTCCATATCAAAATATTTCTGGAGCCAACTATATATCAAAACAAAAATGATCCCCAACAGAGGTGGTCTTGGGAAAAACTGTTTATTTCTAAGGAAACTAGTTGAGAAATGATGAAAATATCTTCTAGTAACAAACCACTCTAAAGAACAACTGCTATAATTAAATGTTAACTGTTCTGGTTGCATAAAATACCATTAATCTTGGCAGTGTAAAAAATTGGGTGAGGATAGTTAAAGTGTACCAGCGTTTAGCTGCAGTGATGTTCTGACATGCAGAGTCAATAAATACATCTCTTAAGGAGGTTTTTTTTTTTTTTTATTTCAGCGATGCTTTTAGGACTTAGGAAATAACGTCTCTAAATCAAAGTTAGGTTTCATGTACATATTAAGTGCATTTAGCTTATAGTGAAACAAAGAAATGCTGTCCACATGTGGCCATACAGAAGTGCAGTGCATATGTCATCTGCTTATGGTGATTTATACAGACCAATCATTGGATGTCATTGGATGCTTTCTACACATTAAGCAACCTCTGAGTCCCAATGTACTGTCAGATACAAGGAAGTATCAAGCATTCATCTGCTTATTACTAATGCTCATGTCTGGATCCTTGAGGGCAGAGCACGCCACTCACTAACCACAATCAGAAGTTGTTGCTCCTGGAGTCATCACTATAATCAGTTCTGCACTGCCAGCATTTCACTCACTCAGTGACTAATGGAAGGAATAAAAGGTTTCAGATTTTAAGTCCTAAAACCAATTGCTCTTGCATTCAGTATTAACAAGGACATAGGGCTTCTGGCACAGAAATTACATGTGAAATATTGGTCACAATAGGGGTTTGGAAGTGAATGCCTAAATCCATCTTACAGGAGCCATAGCATCAAACATTTGCAGTAACAACCCTTAATATGCCTGGTAACAGAGCCAACAACATTGCCATGTAAAAATGACAGCAGCCATGCCATAACCAAGCTTCAAAGCTCTCAGCACTCCAGAACAACGGTACCTAATAATAAAGTAACAGAAAAGACAACATGGAACAATTCATCACTGGGAAGATAACTGATCGTTGGTAAAGGACAAAGCATTCTTTGGTGGTCAAGTAAATCTAGTACCAACATGCAAGATCCTCAAAAGAGAAATTGTGAAAACATTCCATTAATCCAAAATGACATTTATGAAAACTCAAGATTTATTCATTCGCAGTTCAAATTTATTCATTTAACAGTCATCCTAGCAGGGTCAACACACAAAAATAACCCATTACATCCTTTCCAATGAAACAACTCTCTAAGGAGATGCAATGTTGAACTGTCTTCTATGGCCACTTGCATAGGACCACAATCATGAATATTCCTAGCCAAGATATAATCATTATAGATTTCAGTACATTTTCAAACTGGTTTTATTTGTTACTTTGGATGACTATAAATAAGTGTTTCCACTATGGAAAAAGAAAGTGAACACAGTACATTTTCATGACTGGGGAATGGATTTGTTTCTGAAGAATTCAGCTGAAGGACAAAAGCTTAGAAAAAAAAACAACCTGAATGTTTAAACTTAGTTCTTTTTCCTTAGTTATAAGTCCCTTGTAAAAAATAAAAGAACAAGGCTCTAGTTGACCTATTGCTTCTCTTCTGTTTTTTCTTGCTTGGCATCTTCTTTGTCTTGAACCTTGCTTTCCTCCTTTACAGAGAGTTCTTCTAATTTCTCAGCCACTTTATCAGCACTATCATTTTTGGTCACATCTGCAGGGAGAAAAAAAGTGACATGATACATCCCCCTACAGCACCAGTAAACTAACTTATCAAAGCACCAGACCCTTAGGGCATCTGCAGCAGAAAAATCTGCTGTAAATACTGTGTTGGCAGGAAAAATGTAGCATAATATACATGCGATTTTGATGCAGTTTTTTTTGCATGTGTTTTTCCCATTCATTAGTGCGGGTGAAATCTGCAAGGAAAAAATAAGCAACGTGTGCATGAGACTTCATGAAACTCATTCAATTTGGTGGTATTAGCAAATACTTAAAGCACCTCTACAGCCTTTTTTATTGCACTGCTGGAGTGGCGCTTTAAATGCAAGTCCCCTTCCCCCTGTCTCATACCCGCCACAGCTTTCATCGTTTTCCAGCATCGATCTCCAGTGAAAACTGGCCTGCCAGCAGCTCCAGTGTTTCATGGAGCGAGCCGGACGTCACTTTTCAATGCAAGTCTATGAAAGCCTCATTCTGACCAGCATAGACCTGCATTGAGAGTTTGTGATGTAACTTCTGACCAGTCAAACTGCACTCACAAAATGGCATCACGGGAACAGAGCTGTGGCGAAACACAGTGCAGATCCCGGTGGGTGAGTATATGACAAGGGGGCTTACATTTAAAGCGCTACTGAAGCACTGGGGGAACAAAAACACACACCACGAGAAAAAGTAATAGAAAGGGAAAAAGGCCTGAAGTGGATAAAAAAGGAGAGGTGGGGAGGAGGGGAGAAAAGTAAGGGGTGAAAGGAAAGAAAATGAGAGATTGTAAAGAGAGGGATCAGGATAAGAATGGGAAGGGAAGATATATATTCACATGTCTTTTTGCCATATGCTCGCAAAAGAAAAAAACAAACAAAAAAACAAACATGAAGACATGTTGATTTGTGATCTGAGTCACAGATCAAAACTGACCATACAAGTCTATGGGTCAGTTAAAATAAATAAGAAAGTTCACAAAGGAGGTTCATGTTTTCACATATGAGGAAGATCACAGACATCTGAATGAGGCCTTAAACCACATATTTAGAAGTGTGTTACAATTCAGTATATCCTTGATTGCATAAAAACAAAATTAGGGCACCCTACTCTATGGGAACCTACTGTACGAGATACTTGCCTCCTAAGCACTCTCTGCTTGGTGACTATGCATGTTTATTCAGTAACGAGAGGGGATTAAGCTGCTGGCAGATATCTCCAACTGCATTTTACCTGTTGTGGACCATGTATGCTAAAATCTGAATCGGACAAAAAAAAAAACAACCCAAAACCTAGAAAAAACTGTTCTGTGAATGAGGTCTCGGACTAGCACATCACCTGTACATTACCATTTTCAATATCCCATCATCAAACACAACTTTTCTACAGCAGAGAAAGTGTTCAGATGACCATGGTGTTTATATAGCAGACATAAAAAGTGCTGTAACTGGAGTTTACAGTTGAGCACAGAGTGAGTCTGCAACAAATGAAGTACAGAAATGTCTTACCTTTAGTTGTCTCCTTAACTTCATTTCTACATTCTTCAAATTTTGCCTTGAACTTCTGAGCATCTATTTTAAAAGAAAAAAAAAATGCATTGCAATCAAGAGTGAAGGAAACCATACAAACTAGGAGAAGCATATCTAGAATAGGGAGATTTATTAAGTCAAATGGGCCAGAATTCTAGCTTAACCCCTTCACCCCCAGGCCATTTTCCATTTTCATGCGTTCGTTTTTTGCTCCCCTTCTTCCCAGAGCCATAACATTTTTATGGAAATGTGAGGGTTTATTTTTTGCGGGACAAGTTGTACTTTTGAACGACACCATTGGTTTTACCATATCATGTACTGGAAAATGGGAAAAAAAAATTCCTAGTGCGGTGAAGTTGCAAAAAAGTGCAATTCCACAGTTTTTTTTCTTCGTATGTTCATTAAATGCCAAAACTGACCTGCCATTATGATTCTCCAGGCCATTACGAGTTTGTAGATACCAAACATGTATAGGTTCTTTTTTATTTAAGTGGTGAAAAAAAAAAACCAATGTTTGTTAAAAAAAAAAAGTTGCCATTTTTCCGAGACCCTTAGTCTCCATTTTTTGGGATCTGGGGCTGGGTGGAGGCTTATTTTTTTGCACGCCGAGCTGATGGTTTTATTGATACCAGTTTGGGGTAGATAGGATGTTTTGATCGGCCGTTATTGCAATGTTACTGCGAGCGAGAGAGAAAAAAAAAAAAGTAGTTCTGTCGTTTGGAATTTTTTTTCTTCTTACGCTGCTTACCGATCGGATTAATTCTTTTTTTATATTGATAGATCGGGCGATTCTGAAAGCGGCAATACCAAATATGTCTATGTGGGGTTTATTTTTTATTATTTTATTTTGAATGGGGCGATTTAAACTTTTATATTTTCAAAAACTTTTTTTTCACACTTTTTGCTTGCTTCTATAGTCTTCATAGGAGACCGTCTGATCGCCTCTGCTACATAGAGGCGATGAGCAGATCACCCCTTTGTAGCAGAAATGCTCCTGTACTATGAGCGTCAACCACAAGGTGGCGCTCATAGTAATCTTTACATGACAACCACTGGGGTCTGCTGTAGACCCTGGTTTGCCATGCCCACCCAACAGTGACCCGGGGTCACCGATGGGCGGGGTAAGTGACGTGCTTCCGGCGCTGGCGGTTAAATGCCGCTGTCAGATTGACAGCGGCATTTAACTGGTCAAGAGCCGCGGGTGGATCGTGATTCCACCCGCGGCTGTTGCGGGCACATGTCAGCTGATTCTTACAGCTGACATGTGCCAGGTTCAGTGCGGGCTCAGCGCCGGAACCAGTGCTGAACTGGGGGTGATGGCCTGGAGAGTACCAATACGCCCCAGGCCAGTAAGGGGTTAAACTTTATTTTATATTTTTTAAAACATTTTTTTTTCTGATTGCTTGTGTGTAGCAGAAATGGTCACTTGCTATGAAGTGCCGACCGCTGGGTGGCAGAACTATGGGTAGGACACCGATCTCTGAGAATCGGCCTCCAGAGCACCATTTTAATAAAAGGTGCATTACCAGTGTGAGACAAGTAACAGAACAGTGCAACTAAACCTTGTCTCCTTACAAATACATTCGCTGCAGCTCTCACAGCTCTGATGTATTCCAACAATGGTTGACTGCAAAATGAAAAATAGGAAACACCGATGAACCTGCATAATCACAAATCACACTCAGCTCTGCAGTGAGATCAGCCATCACATACAGTGCCTACAAGTAGTATTCAACCCCCTGCAGATTTAGCTGGTTTGATAAGATGCAAATAAGTTAGAGCCTTCAAACTGCAAACGAGAGTAGGTTTTATGAACAGAAGCATAAATCTTACAAACCAAAAAGTTATGTTGCTCAGTTGAATTTTATTAAATTTTAAACATAAAAGTGTGGGTCAATTATACAACCCCTATGTTTAATATTTTGTGGAATAACCCTTGTTTGCAATTACAGCTAATAATCATCTTTTATAAGACCTGATCAGGCCGGCACAGGTCTGTGGATTTATCTTGGCCCACTCCTCCATGCAGATCTTCTCCAAGTTATCTAGGTTCTTTGGGTGTCTCATGTGGACTTTATTCTTGAGCTCCTTCCACAAGTTTTCAATTGGGTTAAGGTCAGGAGACTGACTAGGCCACTCCAACACCTTGACTTTTTCCCTATTGAACCAGGCCTTGGTTTTCTTGGCTGTGTGCTTTGGGTCGTTGTCTTGTTGGAAGATGAAATTACGACCCATCTTAAGATCCTTGATGGAGGAGCGGAGGTTCTTGGCCAAAATCTCCAGGTAGGCCGTGCTATCCATCTTCCCATGGATGCGGACCAGATGGCCAGGCCCCTTGGCAGAGAAACAGCCCCACAGCATGATGCTGCCACCACCATGCTTGACTGTAGGGATGGTATTCTTGGGGTCGTATGCAGTGCCATCCAGTCTCCAAACGTCACGTGTGTGGTTGGCACCAAAGATCTCGATCTTGGTCTCATCAGACCATAGAACCTTGAACCAGTCTGTCTCAGAGTCCTCCAAGTGATCATGAGCAAACTGTAGACGAGCCTTGACATGACGCTTTGAAAGTAAAAGGTACCTTACGGGCTCGTCTGGAACGGAGACCATTGCGGTGGAGTACGTTACTTATGGTATTGACTGAAACCAATGTCCCCACTGCCATGAGATCTTCCCGGAGCTCCTTCCTTGTTGTCCTTGGGTTAGCCTTGACTCTTCGGACAAGCCTGGCCTCGGCACGGGAGGACACTTTCAAAGGCTGTCCTGGCCGTGGAAGGCTAACAGTAGTTCCATAAGCCTTCCACTTACGGATGATGCTCCCAACAGTGGAGACAGGTAGGCCCAACTCCTTGGAAAGGGTTTTGTACCCCTTGCCAGCCTTGTGACCCTCCACGATCTTGTCTCTGATGGCCTTGGAATGCTCCTTTGTCTTTCCCATGTTGACCATGTCTGAGTGCTGTTCACAAGTTTGGGGAGGGTCTTAAATAGTCAGAAAAGGCTGGAAAAAGAGATCTTTAATCCACACATGTGAAGCTCATTCTTGGTGCCTGAACTACTTAATACTTTAGGGGGACCAAACAGAATTCTTGTGGTTTGAGGGGTTGAATAATAAATGACACTCTGAATTAACTTTTTACGTTTTTTAAAAAAAAACAAACAAAAAAAAAACAAACAAAATTTGCTGCAGTGCATTTCCCACTTCCAGGCTGATCTACAGTACAAATGTCACAATGCCAAGTTAATTCCGCATGTGTCAACCAGCTAAATCTGCAGGCGGTTGAATACTACTTGTAGGCACTGTATCACACTGGTAACGCCGCCTTTTACTAAAAATAAGCTCTGGAGGCAGATTCTCATGTAGATCAGTGTCTGGCCCATAATTTTGACCAGCTCATTTGCATACAAGAAAAATGTGGATCTCTCTGGACTAAAACATCGGACTACAGATATCAAGGTATCATTTTATTCAGCTTCCTATGACCTTCATGCTCATATACATGGGTTAAAAAGGTTAATCCTACGGACAAGATAGTCTAAAATGCACCATATTTTCCGACATGATCCTGTCTAGTCCAAGTTTGCACTGTCTAGATGTTAGAAATTTTCAGTAATTCAGCCCCAATGGGTTGTACGAAAACAAGCATGCTGATGTGCTTACAAGTCAATATCGAGATCTCTGTTGCAGAATTGTGGAAAACTGACCACTGGGACAACCACCAATTAATAGAATGAAGGGGCTGTGGCCATGCATTTTCCCCTATATCGCTGATGCAGTTCACTGCACACGACACAGCCACTTTGTTTTTGTGATCACTTAGCATCTCTGTGGTCAAACCCCAATCAGCATTTCCTTATGTCATCAGTTTATATCGCACGAGAACACATATAAACCAGCATATAATTACATTAAACATCACATACACAGAACGGTAATATGGCAACTGCATGAGCCCCCCTCCCTCCAAAAATAAAAAAATTGTTTCCTAGATGTTTGTTAGGTTGTCATGGTCATACAATTATAGATATCTTCTTAAAAGGGGTTTTCCCACAAACAAAGAACAATTAATAGATCTTAGAATAATAATAATTTCAACAATTGGATGTGTTAAAAAAAAGAAAAAAAATCCTGTCCTGTAACCTCCCCTGGTGAGGAGCTGTGGTATGATCAGACCTTGTCCCTGCACGGTCAGATACAGCCATTACACAGTACACAGCAGGGACACATTTATAAGATTATCTCAGCACAGGAACATTTGTTTTTAACACATCAAATTGGGGAACTTATTTTTATTTCAAGATCTATTGATTAAAATGTTTTTTTTTTTTTTTTCTGTTCATGGGAAAACCCATTTAAAGAAAATAAAAATGTATGCACTATGTGCAGGGTAATGAGAATATTTGAGATATCTATATCTGCAAGGAGTTTGTATGTTCTCCCCAGGTTCTCCGGTTTCCTCCCACACTCCAAAAAGACATACTGATAGGGAATTTAGATTGTGACCCCAATGGGGACAGTGATAATGTCTGAAAAGTGCTGCGGAATTAATGGCGCTATACAAGTAAATAAAATAAAAATCTAAGGTTTTCCAATTCCAGCTGTGATCCTCTGTTATATGTATACACTTCACACTGTACTCAAGTGCTAAAACTGGTGCATATGAAACGGATCTGTTGCCTAGCAAACAAATTATAGCCCTGGTTTTAAAGAATGCTAGAAGAAAAAAAAAAAATACCCTTTAGCAACTATTTAGATTATGACAATAACTGATTCTATTTACTACACCTCCATACAATTATCAAAAATTGTTACTTTCTAGGATCACCATAAGGTCAGGTGCTTACACAAATGGAGCGCATGAGCCACACAATATAAAATACTCACTCTCTGCATTTAAAAACCGAATGGCCAGTAATTCAGGTTTTGGTGCTTCATCGGCGTAATCTGAATATGTATTCCAGACCCAGGCTCTGTCACTTCCAGCGTTGGGTTTCAGTTCCATAGATGGGGTCACTAGAAGAAAAAGGGGATTTTTACTTTCACTTTAGCCATCATCTTCCACCATATATCTCAGTTGAGTAGATCAGGCGTAGAACTAGTAGACAAGTTCTCTCTCCTCACTACCACCCATGTTTGAGGCAGCTGAAAGTAACAAACATCACATGGAGAAATATTTAGGGACATTTGTTACCCGAGTCTTGTTCAGACCTGTACTAGATAGTGAAAGACTAAAGACTAGTGTTGAGCGAGTATGTTCTGTTAACCCTTTCGCCGAGTCTGCTCAGGCGAGCACCGAGTAGTTACAGCGGCTCGGTGATATGTTTAAATCGCTCATGTATGCATGATTTGTGACTGTTTGACAGCTTTATTACATGTGAGGAATGATGGTTTCTTTTGAATTCCTCACATGTAATAAAGCTGTCAAACAGTCGCAAATCATGCACACGGGAGCGATTTAAACATAACACCGAGCAGCTGTAAATACTCGGTGCTCGCCCGAGCATACTCGGCGAAAGGGTTAACAGAACATACTTGCTCAACACTACTAAAGACACAATTAACATGGGGAAAACAAACCTGATGTTTACATGTTATTGGTCATACTGTGTATTTAAAAAAACAAAAACAAACGCCACAAGGCGAGACTTTGAAAAATCAGTTTTTCACACCGGGGGGGGGGGGGGGGGGGGGAATCTTTTTTTATACATGTTCAAGACCAAAACACATCTCGATGATTGCAGCACATCCATAAATGTCATGCAAAATGGATGATCAGTATTGGATGTTTATTTTTCTGTGCACACTTGTAGACTTGAAATGATGAGTCTTATCTGAAAAACTGATAAAAAATCAAAAATTGCAACACACTAGTCTTAACACACGGACACTCACCCAGTGTGAGAAAAAAAACTAAACTAAATAGACCGATTGAATAACAATGGTGTGTATGCTATCTAATTTTAAAATATGCTAGTCAACCTGATTTTAGGCTGGTTTCACATGTCCAGATATTTCCGGTACCAGAAAAAACAGTACTGGAGATATGCATGTCCATGTGCACCTGTGGCAAGTGTGCCGCATTAGGAGCACACGTACCAGAGCCTAGGAATCAGCGGTACAGTTAGCGCTGTTCCCAAACGCCGGGTGCTGAACGCTGCCCTCATCATTGTCTCCTGCCGGCGCTGGTAGTAGTAGTAGTAGTAGTCGTCTGCTCCCACAGTGTCCACCTGTAAAAATACGAATAAAATAAAAAAATAAAAAAATCCATATACTCATCGGTCCTAAGTGTCCCCCGCTGTAATCCATGCGACCGCTCACACCGAGGAGCAGGGGAGAATGACTCCTGCAGCGAGCGGGCCCAGGACCTCCGCTGCGCTCTGTGAGCGACAGGACACAGCTCACTGTAAGGAGTCACTCTCTCCAGCTCGAGCGGTGGCGTGGATTACAGCGGGGGACACTTAGGACAGGTGAGTATATGGATTTTTTTTTTATTTTATTCTTATTTTTACAGGTGGACACTGTGGGAGCAGACTGCAACTCATTATGGTGCTGATCGCAGCGCCGGCAGGAGACTACGATGAGGGCAACATTCAGCGCTCGGGAACAGAGCTAACTGTACCGCAGATTCCCAAGCGCCGTTACATGTCACACGGATGGCATCCGTGTGCGGTACGTGTTAACACGGCCCATTGACTTGAATGGGTCCATGTGATCCGTGCTGCCGGTCAAAAATGGACATATGTCTACGTGTGGATCACACGGTCCATGGAAACACCCCGACATGTGCGCAGACCCATTCATTTGCACGGGTCCGCGTGTGTCAAGTGTTTAAAGTACGTGTGGAAACGGTCACCACACAAACCGGACACACTGAAGTGTGAAAAAGCCCTTAGTCTAAGGTTTCCTTCATTTTCAAAGCCCTCATATGCAGTTTACCTGCTCCTTGTTTCAGACCTTGTCATGTGGGTGTACCGTACTAGAGAAAAAAAAAAAAAAAAAAAAAAAAAAAAAAAAAAAAGCTGGATAAGAGGTCTGTGTATGCACGTACTAGCACAGCTTCATATCTTGAGTAATTTCTGCACCAGAAGCTGAGGAACAGGTATTCGCCAAATCCCTTCCCATGTGTCTCTCCTTTCTACAGTCCAGCAATATGTTCTCCCTAACTAGGATGCCTTCCTCCCACTTCACAGTCCAATATGCTGTGAAGACAAGAGCCGAGATAGCAAGCAGCATTGTACTGTTGGGATCCATGTCAGAAGCAGCAGGACAACAAGGTATGTGCAGTAGTTGCATCACCTACAGCAGCAAGACTTTAAAACCCATTAAGAATAAAGCCTTGTACTTGGGAAGTAAACAATTAAAAGTATATGTACAAAAGATAATCATAGCTTTTATGAAACCTATCACATGAGACTTATGTTAAAGAAGCACGAGAATGTGCATGTAATGTAGTGTGAGAATGTACTCCCCTACTGCTGCCCTCTCCGGTGTCCAACTCTATTCTACTCTTCTCAGTGACTTCACCATAAATAAGACCTGCCGGCTCACTCTATACTCTGTGTGTGAGTTGTAAGTCGCTGTTCTCATAAAAGCCTATGAAGCCTCGTACTGATGCTGCATACATTTACATAGTAAAAGTCACTTACGAGTTACGCATGGCGCAGGGTGCCCCGGAAAGTCTGCAGAGGGGTGAGGTCACTGAGAAAAACTGTGCTGGACAACGCTACGGCAGCGGTAACAGCAAGTATTGTTTTTTTCTTTTCACTACTTTCTGATTTGTTGGGGACCGCTTTTCTAAGCGTGGAAACCCCTTTAATTGTTTAAATGCACAGCATGCCGACAGATTTTATTCTGGATTTGCCAAATGCTAACAAACTGTGAAATCTACAGCAAAGTCAAGTAAAGGACTAGATCTTACCTCTGTAGCATTGAATACTGAAACATATATACACTTTTTTTTTTTTTTTTTGTAAAGACAGTGGTATTCATCACCTACCATAATGATTAGCACAGATTTTCAGTGTCTTATCTCTCCTCATCAAAAGACGGATTGTTCCTTTCTCTTTGTGTTTAAGTAGTTTAACATCACCAGTGCCTCGTTCTTTCCACTCAGGGGGGTCATTCTCAGAAGCAAATCGGAACAACTTTGCTCTCCTGCAGAAAGATACATTTAGTACAGTTGATATACTTCAATGCAAGCACACAAAACAAAATATATGTTAGGGTTTGTGCACACTGTCCGGAGCCGCCTGCGGCCCCAACACAGCTGAATAGCTGGCAGCGGCTTACGCTCAATATGCAAATCAGCGGTGCCATTTTTTACCTCTCACCTGCGGACTTTCCGCATAGATGTTAATCTATGGGGAGTCGCAAGATAAATTGACATGCTGCGGTCTGGAAAGACGTGCCGCATGCCAGCTTCCGCAGGTGCATAGAGACGCATAGTGGACATGGGATTTCTAGAAATCCCATCCACTCTGCTGTAACATATGCACATTGCTGGTTTGACTCTGCATAAATACGCAGCATCAAACCCCCAGAGGCTCCTGATCATGTGCACATACCCTTAGCCGCTTAAAATTTACATGACAATACAAACTGATTGTTTTTATACGGCAGTTCTTGAATACATTCCCAAAAGAAACATGCAATCAGACTGAAAGCTAGTTAGAGGTATGGAATTTTATTAATAGCAATTACTAAAGTAGACAAAAAAAAAGGTGAAAATTCATTAGCGGGGGAAAAAAAAAAAAATCACTTTCTTTTTGGAAAATATAAACAAACCAATGGAAGCAGCAGATAAACTTAGGTGCAAATACTAGAAACTGGCTTGAATTTTGTGTTTCGCATTTGGTACTTAAGCTTACCAGAGACACTATCACCCATGAATTTGGGAAGAGCTTACAATTAAAAATCTACGTACATTTTAAATAGCTCTTCTTCATCTTCTTCAAGTGTCTTAATCTCTTGCTCCGGCAATGAAACAATAGGTTCAAATTGAGGATCGTGATTGACTTCATCTGCATTTTCAACAGAAGTATCATGCCCCTCTTTGGGGTCCTGAAACAACAGAACTCTGTCATTAAAGGGAACCTGTCACGTCATACATACAGTCCGATGTGTAAGCAGCTTGGTATAAAGAAGCGGAGCAGAATCATACAGAGGTTTGTTGGAAATATTCAGTTTAACTTTTATTCTATATATTGAAATCCCTGGTGTTTGCATTTATGAGGCCAGTCCACTCAGTGACTGACAGCTATCTATGCATGTGCAGTCATACAGTGAAAACTATTGGATCTCCGAATAGGACTACCCACTGGACTCCTCCATACAAATACCAGAAATTTCAATCAAATACAAGGTTGAAAAAAAAAAAAAAGTGTTTATTAATCTGATCAGCTCTATAACATCCTGCTGCAGATCAGCTACCATTTTCAACATAAGTTCCCTTTAAGCCGCCAGGGTAGAGCAAACATCTTTGCAAAATGGAAATAATACATTTAAAGGAAATCTACTGATAAACATGATGTTCTTAGACAGAAGTACATTTATTAAAGGGCATTTCCATATAGCAGCATGTGTCCATGACCAGCCTACTTCTGTCAAGTTTGAAATATCCCATTATGCTGTCATTTGGCCCCAGATCTTTCAAAGAGCAAGCTCTGATCGACAAGGCTGTACATCATCTGCCATTCAGAAGCCTAAGGAGGCCGATATCTCCTGAAGGATTTTCAGCTGTGTCACCCTGCCTAGCTAGAAAATATATCACAAATTGTATGAAGTTTATTGCCTTGTTTGATACGATAACGTGGATTGCAGATTCAAATTGTTTGTGCTCTACAACAACTTTTGCACCCATTAAAACTTTATTTTGTATCACTTCATTGTAAGGCAGATAGCTCTTGTTCTGTTAACAGAACTGTGTAAAGAAGCAATTTTTGAGGTTTATATTGGATCCAATTTCAGGTACATAAATCCTTTTCATTTCCAGGGGAGGGGCAGCAAATCTGGCATTTTATTTTGGTCTTCAAGTGTTGCCTGCATGGGATAAAGGCGTGATAATTTAATGGTTTGGATCATTATGGATATAGCAAGACTAGATATGGGCACTTTTTTTTAAAATTAAACAGTTTACAAGAAAAAAAAAAAAAAAACAAGATTTTTTTTTTTCAGAATTTTCTTTTTATTTTCAATTTTACAACACCCACATACACAATCCACCTTAATTGACAGGACACCCCACAATTGTGCTTGGGAAATGATGACAGACTTAATAGCGGCGACTGCTGCATCTGAGGTTCCTCTAATCCAGTCACCAGAAGAAAGGCTCTGCAGTCTAAAGTTATTCTTTTTTATTATAGCGCCATTTATTCCATGTGAAAGGGGTATACAAAGCACAAGCAATTACAATAATTTTGAACAATACAAGTCAGCGACTGGCAAAGGAGAGAGGAATCTCCCATTGCAGCTGGTATGAGACCCCCATGCAGTCTTTAGCCTAGTGCGTAAAATTAAAGTTCTGGAGCCTAGGGCCCCAATAAAAAGGTATAGTAGTGTTCACTAATGGGTTAATTATTGCTCTATGCAAAGGCTGTAGGGTTTTTATTTTTTACAGCAGGACAAGAGCATAGTTACATAATCCATATGTGTGCTATTTGGAGGGGAAAAAAGTGATAACATTTTTGCTGAACCAGTGCTCTGTCAACAAAGCCTCAGTTGTTCCCAATAGCCGCCCAATGTGGCACAGCCAGGGGTCTAAACCATCACCCACCAAATGGGCATCTAAAGGTCATTATGCATTTATAGGTCCCCAAATCATATCAAGGTCCAGGATAGTTGAAGTGAACTCCTCTGGTCACAAGTTGAAGCATATCACTCGTACTACCACTGTAGGATTACTGGATTATTTTATGACCCATAGCAGCCCAGAATATTTGAAAAGGACACTATAGATACAGTTACATGTATGCCAATAGCTTTCTGGGGTGTATCAACTACATGCAAGAGAGCCAGGATAAAAAAATAAATAAATACGGAAGCAAACTCTGGAAGTTTTAGTCCTTTGATAAAAAATAAACAGCCATCAGTAGTAAGTCTATGTGCACTGGTAACCTAGCTGAAATAAACTGCCCAGATAACAGACAATGACATGGAGAGATAGTGAGAGCACTGACACTGTGTGCTGCTAGGAGACTCAGATCATGACAAAAGCATTTTCTGGGATAAAAAAAATTAAGAATGTTTTACCGATGGCACAAAAGGAAATAAAAATCAGAACACATTTCCCGCCAGTGCCTTGTCCTTCAGTGGCACCATGCTATACATGGGCACTGCAGCCAATCACTGACCCCAACGTGATGCATGTGGGCATAGCACAAGACCACACAGGTCAGGGATTGACTGCAGCAGTTCTGAGCATGCATGTGGCAAGAGAGCACTGCAGGGAAAGTCCTAAGATCAGAGGAACTAGATTTTTTTTCCCTTTTAAATTGCTCCTGGCCTCTCTCACCTCCAGAGATGAGCAATTCATCTGCACTACCCTGACGCCTGTCACCCGTGCTGTGGCAGACATTGCTCACTTCCGCACGTGCCATTCTCGGTGTCTGGCATTACTAGGCCTGAGACTATATGATGCACGTCCCAGAAGCGAGCAGGATACCGGTCAAAGGTAAAGAAGTCGTTGCACAATAGACAGGACGCCAAGGCAGTGCGAACTAACTGCTCATCTCCATCCTCCTGTGCTCAGGGCTCCAGCACGCGGTTCAGCCTGTAAAAGGAATGTGTGACCTCCAGGAACGCCACTTACCTGCACCTAGGGGGTTAAAGCTTGGTAAGGTTTCTGCAGGTGAGGAATCAGGTCCAGGAGGCAATAAACCGTTCAGTGCTCTGGAGTTGGTCAAGTGACTCCTCTCGGCCAATCAGCTGCCAGGAATGCGGTATTACCTGCCGCCGGTGTTCAGGATAAGCAGTGAGGGATGATGGGAGAATCTACTACTACTCCGACTAATCAGCAGAATAGTGGTAGTAGTGAAGGAAGGAGCACAAAGGCTTCTGTCAGGATCCTACTGAACACGAGCTAGGCATCTAACGGCTGATAACAGGGGACAATAGACTACTTGTAAGACATGGGAGGGAGGAGCAGGAGTCCCGGCAGGAGGATAACGGTCCCCGCCGCCGCGCTCTCCCCAGCACCACAGCTCTCACCTCGCCCATGACGACAAGTTGCCCCGGCTGAGGCCCCCGCCCCGACACTCGCCGCTCCCCGTGTTAATAGGAGCCGTCCCCGGCGCCTGCGAGGTGGGCAGCTCCGGCAGCTGTCGCACTCACCTTGGTGTCGGCCATCAGGAGGAGGATGCAGGCGGATTACACGGCACGGGTCTCGGCAGCAGGATGTCGCCCTCGCTCCGCGGTTTCGCGCTGTTTTTCCTCCCTCCCACTAGCAGCACGTAAAAGTGTGCGTCACCGCGCAAGCTCCAACACTGGATTGCGGAACGTCACAACGTGCCGTTATCAATATGGCGGCCGGCTTCGGAGACTTCACTGACGTCATATCCGCTGCCATTGTAATTTGTAATAGCTGTTAGGCATATTAAAATGCAGAATGTGTAGGAAACTCGGAGTACACACAGGAGTGGCGCTGCGCTGCTTGCATTATCGAGCTGAAACTGTGTAACTTTACTTGATGTGGCGTAGGAAGCGGAGAGCTTCCGGTTACGTGACATAATGCAAGTGCGCATTTCGTATGACGTCACCAACATGGCTGCCCCCATGTAGGAGGCTCGTGCATAGCAGAGTGTGAGCTAGAGCAGGTAATGACCGCGCTGGAGCGATGTGTAGTAAGAGAAATGTTACCAAGCCGTGTTCTCACAGTGTTTGCCTCAGACTGTGCTGCCAACACGAGAGCTGGCATTATTAGTGCTAATATGGGCAATACTTTGTGCCAGGGCTGTGGACTCACCACAGGCGCCTTATGTGTGATCCATCCCTAGCTGCGCTCGCTGCTTCCTGGGTCACACCTACTGGTGGAGATGGAGGCATTATCTATGTATCTCATATCTAACATCTATGTATGTATCTGTCTCATATCTATGTATCTCATATCTAACATCTATGTATGTATCTGTCTCATATCTATGTATCTCATCCATATAACTATCTCGTATCTAATATCTATCTTATCTATGTATCCATCTTGGCTCTATAGAAATACACCTAAGATGAGAAAATATTATTACCTTAATTTAATATAAGTGGATATTCACAAAAAATATGGCTACAAAAAAAAAGTGAATAACCACAGATAAAACATAAGAGTATGTTAAAAGGATATGTGTTTTATTGGTATATACAATTAAAATATATTAAAATTGTGGGGAGCAATACACAGAAAGAAATAAAGTTCAAGACAGACGTATGCATAAGATGTAAGTGTGGGAGGGGCTATTGACTATTCTCATTACACCATTTACATAGGTCTAAGGAGTAACGTTTCTCCCTGTGGAGAGTGACATACCGGCTCTGGCATGCCAGAGCAAGGACGCTTATTCATTGTGCAATGCTCCTCTGGGAAATTTAATATGCAGAAAAAGAAGCCTTGAACTCTATAGTGCAACCTATTGGAAGCAGCAATCCTACAAGTCACAATGAATCCTTAACCAGTCGTGCAATATGACTTAGGATAAAAGCCAAATCAGAATCTCAATTTGCAGACACAGTGTTTCGGGCTGTTGACCCTCGTCAGTGCTAGAGCCGGTATGTCACTCTCCACAAGGAGAAACGTTACCCCTTAGACCTCAGTCCAGAGCCTCTCATCTAGCAAAATCAGTTCTCATACTTTGCACTGACGAGGGCCAACAGCCCGAAACACTGTCTGCAAATTGAGATTCTGATTTGGCTATTATCCTCATATTGCACAACCCGTTAAAGGGTCGATTGTGACTTATAGGATTGCTGCTTCCAATAAGTGGCGCTATAGAGTTCAAGTCTTTTTCTCTGAAGAGGCAATTTGCATACAATGTACATATAAAGTGAAAGTAGCACATACCTATTAAGTAGACCAATAAATGTATAAGTACAAGAAAAGATAAATAGATATGCTACATATACATTTTACAAAAAAAACATACCATATAAGAGCGAAATAGCATGTGATGCAGGACCCTAAGAATCCGATCTACGTTTTGCCCTTAGCTTTCTCAACATATGCCTTAAGCCAGTCCCAGATACTTAGTAATAGTTTGCCTAGGGGCAGACATATCATTGGTGCAACCTGCACAGGGGCCGAGATGTAAGGGGGCCCATTTCCACCTCTAAAACAGGTGGAATTGTGCATTATGAGCTATTGGACTACTAAGGGCCCATTTTCTGTTCTTGCACTCGGGCCTCTTCTGTCTGTGTTCACCAGCGGGTTTGCCTACTGTGAAAAAAATGAATTGGATGTTGAAATTCAGTGCGCTTAATTCTTTTCTTCTTTGACATCATCTGTCAAGAGAATCGGGAGGCCCCATATATTTTCGATGGTCAGTCAAATTCGGCCAGTTTTGCCTAGTTTCTTTTCAAGGTACGTAATGATCTTGTACATTTATGGCATATTCCCAGGATGTAGGTCCTATATTTATCTTGAGAATTGGGCCCGGTCACGAGTTTTCAGTGGTCTCCCCTGATACCAGCTCATGTCTGAGCCTTGTTCTTGTGATGCAGTTCCCATTGGTGGAATTCACATCTATGGCATATCCTGTGGATGACGTAAATGTTTGTGATGGGAGTAGGTCTTTAATTCGTTTGGTTAAAGGGATTATCCACCTTTTGTGGACAATTTTTTTTCTACTTAAATTCATGCAGTTGAGGCTAAAAAACATTTTTGCAATTGGGTTGCATTAAAAACTTTGCACTGTTTACCTCCTCTAACTGCTATATTACACTGTCTATTGTTGGCTGCAGAATAAGCAAATGGGCTCGGCCATATTATCTTTATTTTAGCAGATGTGTTGAGGACATCATTTTGTGGCACTTACTATTATACATGTATGACAGGTTCTACTCCTCTTGTTCGTGCACATTTCCTCTCAGACTGCATGGCTCTCCTGTCCATACAATGGCTGCTGGTGGAGGAGCAGTGACCAGACCTGTCCATCAATCTTGTCCAGTGTAAAACCTCACATGGGAAAACTGCTTTTCTTTTGGAGGAGGCTGATGGACAGGTCTGGTCACACATTCCTCCACCAGCAGCCATTTTATGGACCGTAGAACTGTGCAGTCTGTGAGTAAAGCTGCACTAACAAGAGCAGGAGAAGATGTCATACTTATGTAATAGTAAGTGCCACAACATCTGTCCTCAACACACATGATAACATAAAGTTAATGTGTCTAACCCATTACCTCATTCTGCAGCCAGTAATAGACGGTGTAATACAGCTGCTATAGAAGGCAAACTGTGCAAAAGCTTTAATGAAACCTAATTGCAAAAATGATTTATAGCCCCAGTTACATGCATTTAAGTGAGAAAAAAATTGTCATCAAAGTTAAACAACCCCTTTAAAAAAAGGTTTTCATACACCGCTTTATGCTCTGTATTAAGTGGACCTTCTAAGCTTACCATAAGGGCACAGTCAGACAGCCGTATAAATCGGACGAAGATCGGAACGCAGTGTACAGACTGGCCGGCAGCTCCCTTGACCTCAGCGTTACAACTTGATGTATTTCTATGTAGCTGTCACTCTGGTCAGGAGAGCCACCTCCTTGCACTGCATTCCCATCTTGGTTCAATTCATCTGGCCGTCTGACTGCGCCCTAATAAGGATCTATTCTTAGGATAGTTCATCAATATCGGAATCCAACATCCGGCACCCTCACCGATCAGAAACAGGTGAATATCATCAAAAAGTTAATTTATTTCAGTTCTTCAATACAAAAAGTGAAACTCATATATAGATTCATTACAAACCGAGTGATCTACACTGCTCAAAAAAATAAAGGGAACACTTAAACAACAAAATATAACTCCAAGTAAATCAAACTTCTGTGAAATCAAACTGTCCACTTAGGAAGCAACACTGATTGACAATCAATTTCACATGCTGTTGTGCAAATGGAATAGACAATAAATGGAAATTATTGGCAATTATCAAGACACCCTCAATAAAGGAGTGGTTCTGCAGGTGGGGACTACAGACCACATCTCAGTACCAATGCTTTCTGGCTGATGTTTAGGTCACTTTTGAATGTTGGTTGTGCTTTCACACTCGTGGTAGCATGAGACGGACTCTACAACCCACAGAAGTTGCTCAGGTAGTGCAGCTCATCCAGGATGGCACACCAATGCGAGCTGTGGCAAGAAGGTTTGCTGTGTCTGTCAGCGTAGTGTCCAGAGGCTGGAGGCACTACCAGGAGACAGGCCAGTAGACCAGGAGACATGGAGGGGGCCGTAACAGGGCAACAACCCAGCAGCAGGACCGCTACCTCCGCCTTTGTGCAATGTGCAAGCAGGAACAGGAGGAGCAGTGCCAGAGCCCTGCAAAATGACCTACAGCTGGCCACAAATGTGCATGTGTCTGCTCAAACTGTTAGAAACCGACTCCATGAGGGTGGTATGAGGGCCCGACGTCCACAGATGGGGGTTGTGCTCACAGCCCAACACCGTTCAGGACGCTTGGCATTTGCCACAGAACACCGGGATTAGCAACGTCGCCACTGGCGCCCTGTGCTCTTCACAGATGAAAGCAGGTTCACACTGAGCACAAGTGACAGACGTGACAGAGTCTGGAGATGCTGTGGAGAGCGATCTGCTGCCTGCAATATACTTCAGCATGATCAGTCTGGCAGTGGGTCAGTAGTGATGTGGGGTGGCATTTCTTTGGAGGGCCGCACAGCCCTCCATGTGCTTGCCAGAGGTAGCCTGACTGCCATTAGGTATCGAGATGAGATCCTCAGACCCCTTGTGAGACCATATGCTGGTGCGGTTGGCCCTGGGTTCCTCCTAATGCAGGACAATGCCAGACCTCATGTGGGTGGAGTGTGTCAGCAGTTCCTGCAAGATGAAGGCATTGAAGCTATGGACTGGTCCGCCCGTTTCCCAGACCTGAATCCGATTGAGCACATCTGGGACATCATGTCTCGCTCCATCCACCAACGTCACGTTGCACCACAGACTGTCCAGGAGTTGGCGGATGCTTTAGTCCAGGTCTGGGAGGAGATCCCACAGGAGACCATCCACAACCTCATCAGGAGCATGCCCAGGCGTTGTAGGGAGGTCATTCAGGCACGTGGAGGCCACACACAATACTGAGCCTCATTTTGACTTGTTTTAAGGACATTACATCAAAGTTGGATCAGCCTGTAGTATGTTTTTCCGCTTTAATTTTGGGGGTGACTCCAAATCCAGGCCTCCATTTGTTAATACATTTGATTTCCATTGATGATTTTTGTGTGATTTTGTTGTCAGCACATTCAACTTTGACCAGAACAAAGTATTCCATGAGAATATTTCATTCATTCCGATCTAGGATCTGTTATTTGAGTGTTCCCTTTATTTTTTTGAGCAGTGCATTTCAAGTGTTTTATTTTTGTTAATGTTGATGATTATGGCTTACAACCAATGAAAACACAAAACTCATTATCTCAGTGTATTCCAATAATTAACAAAAAACACCGGCAAAGGCTTCCTAAGCATTTAAAAAGGTCCCTTAGTCTGTTTCAGTCAGGGCTGTGGAGTCGGTAAGCCAAACCTCCGACTCCTTCATACATGGCTCATGTTTAAGTGATAAATTTACTGTAGCACAGATTCATCTCAGCTAAAAGTCTAGACTCTTAGATCAGGAATAGGACAGACATTTATAGGACATTTCATAACTTTCCCAAATTCTTATGAAATTCCCCACAAACTACATTGAACTACTGTACCCAATTTATTATATATTGTAGGAGTCGGTCCATTTTATACCGACTCCACCAAAATGGACACCGACTCCACAGTTCTGGTTTCAGTAGGCTCCACAATCACAATTACAGATGTCCAGAAGGTAGTCATTGACACACTCCACAAGGACCCAGAATTCCAATTTTCATTTGGAAATCAAGGTCCCAGAGTCTGGAGGAGTGGAGAGGCACACAATCCAAGCTGCTTGAGATCTAGTGTGAAGTTCCCACAATCGGTGATGGTTTGGGGAGCCATTTCATCTGCTGGTATAGGTCCACTGTGTTTTATGAAGACCAAAGTCAGCGCAGCCGTCTATCAGGAAATTTTAGAGCACTTCATGCTTCCCTCTGCCGACAAGCTTTTTGGAGATGGAAATTTCATTCTCCAGCAGGACTTGGCACCTGTCCACACTGCGAAAAGTACCAATACCTGGTTTAAAAACAACAGTATCACTGTGCTTGATTGGCCAGCAAACTCGCCTGACCTTAACCCCATAGAGAATCTATGGGGTATTGCCAAGAGGAAGATGAGAGACACCAGACCCAACAATGCAGACGAGCTGAAGGCTGCTATCAAAGCAACCTGGGCTTCCATAACACCTCAGCAGTGCCACAGGCTGATCGCCTCCATGCCACATTGCCGCATTGATGCAGTAATTGATGCAAAAGGAGCCCCGACCAAGTATTGAGTGCATTTACTGAACATACAATTCAGTAGGCCAACATTTTGGATTTTAAAAACATTTTTCAAGCTGGTGTTATAAAGTATTCTAATTTATTGAGATAATGACTTTTGTGTTTTCATTGGCTGTAAGCCATAATCATCAACATTAACAGAAATAAATCACGGTTTGTAATGACTCTATATAATATGAGCTTCACTTTTTGTATTGAAGAACTGAAATAAATTAACTTTTTGATGATATTCTAATTTAGTGAGATGCACCTGTAGATTCAGCTCAGACGGAAGGTAAATTTAACCAGTTGATGAAGCCAAATAGCACAGCTCTGTTCACTGTGTAGTGGCCATTCCCTGATGCTGCTGATCAACTCTCATTCACTACAATACGAGTTGAGCTGCAGTATCTGAGAGGGGCCATTACACAGCCATCCATAGCACCCTGTGTTCCAGCTTTGTATACTGTGTACATCCAGCTGCCGAACAGCTGATTGGCCGGAGTCTCTTACTCAGCACCCCCCTCATTCTCAAGTTGATGACATATCTTAGAAAAGCCTTTTAATTGTTCAAATTATGTGTGAATGCAGTCGGAATGTGGCCATACACATTATTTAGCAGTTTTGGATGGTTGATTAATCTTTGCGTGAATGCTGCAGACAATACATCTCAGCCTTGCAAACTGGCCATCAATGCTCAGAGATTAAGGGCTGAAGATGAATAATAATGTTCTTGGGAATGTTACATTCTGACGACAATCTGGTAAATTTAAAACATGTCTGGCCAAGTTCCAGGAGATGGAAATGTCTTCTGTCATCTCAAAATATTGTTCCTTGTTAAGATTACACGGCAAACATTGGTTAAGTTAAAAAATGTATCCATGTCATCAACTTTAGGCTAGATTCACACATTTTTGTGAGTGTTACCATCCAAGAGAAACTGTGCACAACCAGGGGCTTGCCCCAGTCACTGCTGACAATCGCCGTGTCCGTTGTCCTGGGCAAAAAAATATATAAAAGAAAACCATTTAATCTTATACTTTTTATATTAAGTCCAAACATTTAAAAAATAAATTAATAGGTTAATAAAAATAATTGTGACACATTCCTTTTAATAGTCCCCTTAATGAGCTTCTATTGAGTTCTTAATAATAGAAATAGCATTTTTAATAACATCATTTTTCTCATCTTCTTCTAAATGTTTTTTTTTTTTTTTATAGGACCAAATATAACATGGAAGACTTGGGTAGTCAGGAAGGCTGCTTCGATGATCAGAAACAGATAAATGCTGCTAAACTCCAAGATGTGGAAGAAGGCAAAATACAAGATGTCAGTAAATTGGATGAAGATGAGACAATAACACAAAGTGATGCTTGTAAAGAAGATGCTGCAAAAACTGAAGCCAGCAAAGTCCTCATGGAAGATGATGTAGCAGTAAGTGAAACTACAGCCAAGATGTGTGATGATTCAGAGGAAACCAGCAGTGCTGGAATGTATCGATACATTAAAGATGATCTCTTCACATCAGAGATTTTCAAAGTGGAGATTCAAAACTTGCCAAAATACATTGGCTTCAATGACGTTAAGAAATTCCTTGCCAAATATGGATTAAATCCTCACAAAATAAAACTCATACAGAAGCAAACATTTGCGTTTGTAACTTTTAAAAGTGAGGAGGAAAGAAACAAAGCCATGAAAGTTATACATGGTGTAACGTGGAAAAACCGATTATTGACTGTCCGGCTGGCCAAACCCAAAGCTGATCCTATAATGAAGAAGAGAAAACAAGATGATGATGAAAAGGAGCAGTCACATAGCAAGAGGAAGGCTGTGGAGGAGAACACTCAGGAGGAGTCCCTCAGCAAGCAGATTGCAGATGTGGTAACTCCTCTGTGGCAGATTCCATATGAAGAGCAACTGAAAATGAAAGAGCAAGAATGTGAACATGTGCTGCAGAGGCTCACAAAGTAATTATGTCCATATATCTTACTTAAATTGGTTAATCTGTATTAGAACTACTTATATATAGCACTGTTATAGCTGGTTATATATAGCGTTGGTTCTACGGGACAGAATGAGAACACCGGTCAACATTTACTAAGGCCGGTTTCACACGTCCGGATATTTCCGGTACCGGAGATATCGGTGCCGTGTGTCCGTGTGTGTTTTACATGTGGCATCCGTGTGCGGCATGTGTGCCGCATCTGGATCACACGGACGGCGCCTGGGAATCAGTGTACAGTTAGCGCTGTTCCCAGGCGCCGGTGCTGAACGCTGCCCTCATCATAGTTCCCTGCCAGCGCTGTGATCAGCACCAACAGGGACCATGATGAGGGTAGTGGTAGTGTACTCTGTGTCCCCCACCTGTAAAAGTAAGAATAAAATAATAAAATCCTTATACTCACTTCTCCTAGGTGTCCGCCGCTGTTATCCATGCAACCGCTGCTGCAGAGAAGCCGGGGAGAATGAGCCGCTCCGGAGCTGCAGCTCAGGAGCAGTGTCCTGTCACTCAGTGAGCGCAGCTCCGGAGCGACTCATTCTCCCCGGCTTCTCTGCAGCAGCGGTTGCATGGATAACAGCGGCGGACACCTAGGAGAAGTGAGTATAAGGATTTTATTATTTTATTCTTACTTTTACAGGTGGGGGACACGGAGTACACTACCACTACCCTCATCATGGTCCCTGCTGGTGCTGATCACAGCGCCGGCAGGGAACTATGATGAGGGCAGTGTTCAGCACCAGCGCTTGGGAACAGCGCGATTCCCAGGCGCCGGTACATGTCACATGGATGACACAAGGATGTCATCCGGGTGGTACGTTTTGTGGACTGTGTGTCCGCAAAAGAATGGACTTGTCTCTGTGTGGAGCACACGGACACACGGTCCGCAAAAACACACTGAGGTGTACACATATAGACCGATATAGACCATATATACATACATACATACATACATACATACATACATACACACATATATAGATATATCTATCTGTATATCTAATATATACACTGTGTGCAGAATTATTAGGCAAATGAGTATTTTGATCACATGATACTTTTTATACACGATGTCCTATTCCAAGCTGCATAAGCTTGAGAGCCAACTACCAATTAAGTAAATCTGGTGATGTGCATCTCTGTAATGAGGAGGGGTGTTGACTAATGACATCAACACCCTATATAAGGTGTGCTTAATTATTAGGCAACTTCCTTTCCTTTGGCAAAATGGGTCAGAAGAGAGATTTGACGGGCTCTGAAAAGTCCAAAATTGTGAGATGTCTTGCAGAGGGATGCAGCAGTCTTGAAATTTCCAAACTTTTGAAGCATGATCACCGAAAAATCAAGCGTTTCATGGCAAATAGCCAACAGGGCCGCAAGAAGCGTGTTGGCCAAAAAAGGCGCAAAATAACTGCCCATGAATTGAGGAAAATCAAGAGTGAAGCTGCCAAGATGCCATTCGCCACCAGTTTTGTCATATTTCAGAGCTGCAACGTTACTGGAGTATCAAAAAGCACAAGGTGTGTTATACTCGGGGGCATGACCAACGTAAGGAAGGCTGAAAAACGACCACCTTTGAGCAAGAAACATGAGATAAAACGTCAAGAATGGGCCAAGAAATATCTTAAGACTGATTTTTCAAAGGTTTTATGGACTGATGAAATGAGAGTGACTCTTGATGGGCCAGATGGATGGGCCAGAGGCTGGATCAGTAAAGGGCAGAGAGCTCCACTCCCACTCAGACGCCAGCAAGGTGAAGGTGGGGTACTGGTATGGGCTGGTATCATCAAAGATGAACTTGTGGGACCTTTTCGGGTTGAGGATGGAGTGAAGCTCAACTCCCAGACCTACCGCCAGTTTCTGGAAGACAACTTCTTCAAGCAGTGGTACAGGAAGAAGTCGGTATCGTTCAAGAAAAACATGATTTTCATGCAGGACAATGCTCCATCACATGCATCCAACTACTCCACAGCGTGGCTGGCCAGTAAAGGTCTAAAAGAAGAAAATATAATGACTTGGCCCCCTTGTTCACCTGATCTGAACCCCGTAGAGAACCTGTTGTCCATCATAAAATGTGAGATCTACAGGGAGGGAAAACAGTACACCTCTCGGAACAGTGTCTGGGAGGCTGTGGTGGCTGCTGCACGCAATGTTGATCGAAAACAGATCAAGCAACTGACAGAATCTATGGATGGAAGGCTGTTGAGTGTCATCATAAAGAAAGGTGGCTATATTGATCACTAATTTTTTTGTTTTTGCATGTCAGAAATGTTTATTTCTAAATTTTGTGCACGGATATTGGTTTACCTGGTGAAAATTAAAAAAGTGAGATGGGATTATATTTGGCTTTTATTAAGTTGCCTAATAATTCTGCACAGTAATAGTTACCTGCACAAACAGATATCCTCCTAAGATAGCCAAATCTAAAAAAAAACACTCCAACTTCCAAAAATATTAAGCTTGGATATTTGAGTCTTTTGGGTTGATTGAGAACATAGTTTTTGATCAATAATAAAAATAATCCTCTAAAATACAACTTGCCTAATAATTCTGCACACAGTGTATAATAAATAAATAAATATAAATATATATATATATATAAATATATATATATATATATATATATATATATATATATATATATGCATACATGCTGTGGGGGGGAGCGGCAGCTGCGAAGGGGCGGGGCACAGGAGGCAGCAGCCGCCTGCTGCAGCCTACACTGTGCCCGCTACTAAAGAAAATGAATATTCACTGCTCCCTACGCCCATGGGCGTGGGGAGCAGTTAATATTCATTTTCCTTAATAGCGCGCACATTGTTCTCGCAGCGCAGCTCCTGATACCGTTCGGCGGTCAGTGTGCCCACTATTAAAGACCATGAATATTCACTACAACCCACGTCCATGGGTTATAGTGAATAATAGTCTTTAATAGCTGGCACACGTGGCCGCCGAGCATTAGCAGGAGCCGGGCTGCAGGTACAGTGTGCGCGCTATTGAGGTGAGTGAATGGTCACTGCTCGCCACGCACACAGTCCGGGCGTGGGGAGCAGTGACTATTCCGGTACAGCATCTCAGTGTGAGGGCGCATGGTGCGCGGCTCACACAGTGAGATCTCTGTTGGCAGCAGAGCAGGATGCAGCGCTGGAGGAGAGAGGAGGTGAGTAGAATTGTTTGGTTTTTTTTTTGTTTGTTTTTTTTGTGTGTGTGCAGCGTGATGGGGATTAGGGGGTGCAGAGCATACCAGGAAGAGGGATGAGGGGGGCCATACATACATACCAGGATGAGGGGGGCCATACATCCCAGGAAGAGGGATTAGGGGGGGCATACATACCAGGATGGCAGGTGCGGGGTGCCATACATAACAGGATGGGGATGAGGGCCATATATACCAGGATGGGGGATATTAACAGAATTGGGGGACATTACCCCTATAACAGTGTCAGCAGCAGACCCCCTCCTCCTTAACAGGACATCATTCATTACCACATTTTTTGCTTACATTTTTTTTTCTATTTTCCTCTTCTAAAATCTAGGTGCGTCTTATGGTCCAGTGCATCTTATAGTCCGAAAAATATGGTAACTCTAAGAATATGATGATGAAAAAACAATTTTTGATAAAAATTTGTTCATTTATATCGCATTGTCAACTGCTCTTTATTTGTTCATTCGGCCTCCCAAAAATCAGTGGTGGCATATTTGCTATTTTCACACTCTCTTAACATTCACTGTGTGCTTTTTTTCTGGAAAACATCTGCGGCCAAAATAGTCAGTGCACCCATAGATTAATTCAAGGGGTCTAGTTATTTTTGTTTTGTTTTTTTCTGGTGTTCTTGTACTGTAAGTGCTCCGCAAATGGTGGCAACAAACTTTTTCAGCAAAATCTTAGTTCCAAAAGTGACATGGCGCTCTTTCCTTCTGAGCCCTACTGTGTGGCCAATCGGTAGTTTCCATCAACTGATGGGTTATTGCTGCATTCAGAAGAAATTGTGTAACAAATTGTGAGGTCCATTCTTCTTTTACCTCTTGTGATAATTAAACATTTGCAGCTATCATGTTGTTAAATAGGTTGAAAAAAGACCTAGGGCCACCAAGTTCAACCTTCCACCAATTATACCCTTTGTCTCTAATTTAAGTATAACCCACAATTTATTGGTAAAAATGGGCTGTGAAACTAAAAAAGGTACATTTGTAACACTGAAATATTATATTAGCTGCACATTTTTCATTTTTACAAAGGGTAATAGGAGAAATTGTGCCTCGCAATTTGTTGCACAATGTCTATCAAACACGGCAATGCGTCATGTGGCTGTAAATGGGGCTCATGGGGCTCCGAAGCGAAGCAGCATAATTTGGCTTTTGGAATACAGGTTTTGTTTGAATAGATTGTAGGCACCATTTGCAGAGCCTCTGAGGTGCCAGACCAGCAAAATTCCCCACAATTGACTCCACATTGGAAGCTACTCTGCTTAAGTACAGGTGCTTACGTTTGTATTCCTGTTGAGCACCTGAAGGGCTAACACATTTCCTGACAGCAGCTTTGAATAATTGGAGGGCTTCAGTTTTTAAAATACTCTCACTTTTGGGGTTTTTCAATGTATAGACCCTTCCTATAAACTGCAAGTTGAGCCTAGGAGCTGAGCGATATAGGAAAGCTCATGTTTATTTTCATGTAAGTTATATGAATTGTTGTGTTTTATACATAAAATTTGTGTTTGAACAAAACATTTTTTTTCTCACCAGGGAAATTGGAAACAATAACAAGGCTCTATTACCATGGTTATTTGTACAGAAACAGAAATATAATAAAGTCTGCTGCCCATTGGAAGGAGTAAGGCCGTCCCCAGTTCAGGTATGTTTTCTTCATTTTTCTTATCTCAGACCACTTCAGATGATTCCTCTCTGCATACATTTAGTGAATACTGAATAAAACATTCTTCGAGCACATCGTCTCATGTGAGAAATCCATGGTGGAGCTTTACCTAGGAAGTAATTTTTTATTTCTGTAGAAATATGTTGGATAGTTGGGCAGCATGGTGGCTCAGTGGTTAGAACTGTTGCTCTGCTGTGCTGGGGTCCTGGGTTCAAGTCTCTCCAAGGACAACAACTGGAAGGAGTTGTAAAAAAGGCCCATATCGCTAAAACTACGTGGTGGGTTTTTATTACTAAAAAACCCCCCAAAAAACGGATTAATAAGGGGAACAGTGGGAGTAAAATAAGACCAAAATATAGTCACTTTTGACCTTGACCTGGTGACCGGTCTTCTTAAATGATAAAACAGACTTTACCACAATGGACTTAGAGAAGGGTTTAAGCAAACTGAAATGTCCCTTTGCTCTGTATGAACGTTCGCAACCTTAGAAGCTGCTTTTCAGGAAGGAAAAAAAAGTATTGGGCCTTCCTCATTAGCGATGCCGGAAATATCAGCAGGTCTTTATGTATCAATAAAAAAAGCAACTATTCGGCCATCCATTTAAGGAGTGTTTCTAGTTAATGAACTTTATTACATGGGACGTTTCTTACAGGTGACTTTTATTAATTATTATGCTCACTTATATAGCTCCATCATATTCCACAGCGCTTTACAGAAATTGTTACCATTGGGGCTCACAAACCAGGTCTTTGGAGTGTGGGAGGAAACCCGAGAACCCGGAGAAAACCCACGCAAACACGGGGAGAACATACAAACTTCTTTCAGATGTTGTCCTGTAAAATCAGGGGGCACTATAGTGCTTCTTTCGTGTCAAACAGACATCTAACAAGAAAAGTATTTTATACGGAGTTATTTTTTTTAATAGAGATTTTAAGCCTTTTTTTTGCAATATGACAGCAACAAAAAGCGTAAGGAAAAATGTTGCAAAAAAATGTGGTTGTCTAAAAACTAAGGCCCCGATTTCATTAAGATTTAGCGTTTTGTACACCAGTCTTAAGGAGGGCTGTAATAAGATGCTGCGAATTCATTAAGAGATTCACACCACTTAATGAATTTGGCGCATCTTATTTTTGCACCTCGACAGAAATATTACTCCAGTTGTGGAACTGTAGTAACATTTCTGGCATAGTTGATGAATTTGAAAGGCGGGCTCTACCCATTTTGGCATCTCTGCTCAAATCTAGTGTGAAAAACACCAAAGTCACACATTTTTTGCACAACTCTGCATTGCTCAAAAATTTGCTGACTTTTCAAACTGTTTATGCCAGCTTATCTGTTAAAGACGCACATGATGAAGGCACGGAAGCACTCATCTCCCAAACAGCACCAGCGACAATATGAATAAGACCCAGGCTAGGGCCGAAACGTTGTAGTTTTTCTTGTAGCCTTTTCCCTGCACCTTTTTGATATCAGTGCATGAAGTCTTATTCACTATTTGTGAAATAAACTACTTTAATTTATCATTGAAAATAGGAAGTAATTCACCGCACTCTCTTTTTAGCTTTCTGGTGAAAACACTTTGAATTGCCTCCTATGTGTGTTAAAGCAGTCTACGCACATATGCAGTTCTGATGCAGTTTTTGGGTCAGCAGCACGGACACAGAGACATTGATATAGTGAATCATACAAGTCTGATTGCATGTGGAACAGACCAGAAGAGTTGAATATGCTGGATGGGACAAAGATGAGTGGAGTTGGAAATACTCTATGTATGATGATTAGTAGAGCAGGGGATACAGACAGGTACCTTTTGGATAGCAAAGTCTAATGTGCAGACAGGACCTTAGAACAGTATAAATGAGAAGGTTGGTTGGTGTCTGGTTGCAGAGCAGTGTGTGCGGACAACAAAGTGGAACCGTATAGCTGTGTCAGAAGACTCGTGCTTTGGAGTAACAGAGCAGAGTGTGCGGACAACACGCAGGAACAGTAGGACTACGTTCGCATTCAGGAACCTTGGTGTAGCAAAGCCGAATGTGGGGACAACTCCCAGGAACAGTAGAACTAAGTTGGCTGTCATGTACCTGGGAGTAGTAGAACCCAATGTGCGGACAAGTGCATTGAATTTGTAGAGCTGAGTGTGCGAAGAGCACATAGAAACAGCTTAGGGGTGTTTGTCAATTGGTAGACTTGTAATTAGATGTAGAACTGGGTAGTAGTGATGAGAGAGCGTGCTCGTTTAACCCTTTAACCATGCATGCTCGGGTGCTTACCGAGTATCTTCGGTGTGCTCCTATATTATGCTCGAGTCGCTGCGCCTGCATGATTTGCGTCTGTTAGATAGCATCAACATGTGAGGATTCCCTAACAGCCGCAAATCATGCAGACGCAGGGACTCGAGCATAATATACGAGCACGCCGAAGATACTCTGTAAGCACCCGAGCATGCACGGTTAAAGGGTTAAACAAGCACACTCACTCATCACTACTGGGTAGGTAAAGTGAGTAGCTCCAGGAATGGACGGGAAAGTAGTGTGTGTTCCTAGCTCAATACTCAGGTGCCACGCAGCTAAGAGGCCTAGACAGATGATATCCGGGGTTCCTACCGGGTTACTTTAGTAATGTATAGTGTGCAGAAGAGGAGAGATGTGCGGATCGGCACTGGAGCTAGAACAGGTAAGTAACACTCCTTCCTGCTGAGTCATTTTCTGGCTCTGGCAATAAACTGCACTTCAAAAACTGCATAATTGTTTTCAGATAAAACTGCTCAAATGGAAAATTGTCTAATAAAATAACCAAACTCTATTTTACTTTGCATATTTTATTTATTCGCTGCATCTGCAGTACATCCACAAAGATGTGCAATTCAGCTCTGCTGCATGTATTTATGTAGTATTTTGTTGTCCTGTTGACAGACTGCATTGTATTTCTCAGACAGCGTATAGGAACAAGTGCGAGTTTCTGATTGGTGCTGGTGCCAGTAATGAAGACAAGACTGTAGGATTTCGACTGGGAAAGTACAAAGGAGGAACCTGTGCAGTAGTGGAGCCCTTTGATACTGTTCACATTCCGTGTATCACAAAGAAGGTTGTCAAGGCTTTTCAAGAATATATTAGGTAGCATGAATATTTTATAATAATAAATCCTCTGAAGAAAAGTCACTAATATTTGATTTCCTCACCATCATTCAAGCTAAAATGGAGTTTATAATCACAAAATGACTGTCAAAACCAAGCACTAAAATTTGACCTTTAGTGTCCAAATCTATAGCTGCATTTGCCAGAAATCTTTAGACTATGCTAATACGGTACATGAACCAGAGAGGGGCAGAGATAAGTAAAAAAACAACTAGGAGGTATGGTGCACTGAATTGCTCGGTGACACCAAGGGCGCACCTCCTTAGCATATTTGAATAAATAGCTATTTCTTGCAAATGCCACCAGATGCAAAAATGTTTCCATTGTAATGTATAACCTCAGTTTTGAATTATATTGATGGATGTAGATGAATGAAGCTGTGATCTGTTCTCTGCAGGGCTTCGCCATATGTAGTCTACAGCCCAGAGTCCTATGGAGGCCACTGGAAGCAGCTCACAGTCAGGAGCAGCAGAAAGGGTCACATTATGGCAATAGTGTATTTTCATCCACAGGTATGTAATCTTTTCTCCGTGTGTTGTTGCATTGTTTTTTTTTGTACTGGTACATTGTATTTTAATGGTTTTTGTGTTACATTGTGTATTTTATGTTTTTTTTTTTTTATATATATATGTATAAATATTAATTTCTCCTTAGAAACTGAGCAAGGAAGATCTGACAGAGCTAAAATCTTCCTTGGCAAAGTTTTTCACAGAAGGACCAGGAAAAGATAGCGGGGTCACCTCACTTTATTTTGTGGAGGAAGGTCAAAGGTGTGCTATTTCTAATACATGCACTGTGTACATTTTATAGTTTCTATTCTGTTCAGTATTAGTTTGCCTCCAATTGGTTTTTACTCTTCACTTAACAAAAGATTACAAACTGTCAGTCAACATTTATTGAAAGCTCCATGATAAAGCAAACAGTTAGAGGTCAGCAGATATAGGACTATAGTCAGCAGGACAGAACCTACACTTCTGATAAATTTGTTCTGAGAATGTTAAAGGGGTTGTCCACTGCCAGGACAACCCCTTCTCATTCCTCATGTTTGGCCCCATTAAAATAAAAACTCTTATATTCACTTCCCGTGCCTGCGTTGTTCCAGCGGTGCCGACACTCACATTCCCGGGGCTTTTGTGCCATTCTTATGACGTGAGCCCAGCGCCCGATCAACACTGGCTTAACTGTTCCTGCCTTCTGGCGTATTGAACATCAATAGGAAGTTAGGGCTGCGGCTGCTCTCTGACTTCCTCTTGATGATCGAATTGTCCGAAGGCAGGGACAGTGACGCCAGAGCTGATTGGGCACCGGGCTCACATGTCATAACAACCGCACGAGAGCCCCGGGACCGCTAGTGCCGACACCGCTGGAACAGCACCGGCATGGAAAGTGAATATAAACTTTTTTTTATTTTAACGGGGCCAAACATCAGGTATGGAATGACAAGGGGTTGTCCTGGTAGTGGACAACCCCTTTAAACTCTAAATTGGGCCTTGGAAACTTTGAAGGGTGCTATATTTGCCATACAGGCACAATATTATTTAGTAATTCTAATGTCTAAGAGAAAAAGAAAAGTAATTTACTCTCCTCTTCCATTTTACAACAAATGTATGTCTGCTTGAAACAAGCGTGCATGTGTGTGGCGAGGTTGTAAGGAATGATGGTTGGCCTAGGTATTGACTGTACATTGGCAACTTAAACCTGACATGTACTTTCAACAAACTTGTGTATCTTATCAGAGAACTCAGCTTCCTTCCTCACTAATAAGACACGTGTTACCCTCCCTCTGCCTCCTGAACTCACCATCCACTTTGAAAAAGCAGCTCAAGTCCATCTTTCTCAGAGGAGAGGGATTGCAGGCATCATATAACACAACCCATTATAATCTATGGAGAGGGGAGGGGGGAAGAGGAAAGGGAAGAGAACAGACAGAGGCCAACAGAAAATCATTGTGCAGAGCTCTGTATCAAGTGTTTTCCCTCACATCAGAGGTTGATTCAGATAAACACAGCTTAGCTCTACTGTATAATGTCCTCCGTGCTGCTGGAGCTTTTGTCTGTGTGCTAAAAAGTGAATGAAGAGTAGGCATTCCCCTCTGTTTATGGCAGAAATCACTGCAGCTCTTCTGCTCCCCCAGCTATCAATGGGTTGTAAGTTACAGATACAGCATGCAAAAGGGAAAACTGGTGAGAATGCTGGATAGAAGTCAGAAATGGTAGTATGCCTCTTGTACACACAGGACAGCTTATTCTCAATAGTTATTTGAAAGCACAGTTACTCTTTAAAGATGTTTTAAAATTGTTTATACTTATAATTTTAGTATTTAAATAACTTTTATACTTGTTTTGTACACACAGTTACGAGTTGTCCATTAATGGACAACCCATTCTGAAATTGCCCAAAGGTGCAGCATAAAATAATAATAAAAAAATGCTATCCTGACCGCTCAGACCAGTACCTTTCATGCTATGTCAAGGCTTGATGTGACTTGCAACGGGTACAACGCTCACATTTTAGCAATGGCATCAGTCCAGAAGTTAACTATAGGATTTTCTTTTTTAGGATGTACCTTGGGGCAATTCAGAAGGGGTTGTCCAATAGTGGACCCATTTAATTAACTGGCGCTTCAGTAAAACTGTAGAAATAAGTTGTATCTGTTCATGTATTTCTTGCAGAAAATCTCCAAACTTGGAAGATTTACCTGTGGAGCATGTGGCTGGAGAGCATTACATCTTTGAAGAATTGCTGGGATTAACCTTTCGGATTTCACCCCATGCTTTCTTTCAGGTAGAAAAGAGTGGCAAATACATGTCTCCTACTGATCAGAAGTGCCACTAATCATGAAATAAGGGGGAGAACTTTCTAAACAAGGGCAAAGAAAAACTCAGGATGTTGGCCATTGCATCCCACATTAGTTTTACTAGGCCAAATGACCTCAGAAAATTAAGAGCTGAAATATCAGCACTCCTTTCATTAAAGTTCTTCCTTTGTTTTCTGAAAGCTACTTGGAGATTTCCTATTCTTCATAGTTTCACAATTGCATAGTTTTAAAGATGAAAGAAGACATAAGTCCATCAAGGTCACCTATCAACCTATTCGTATTAATATATCAACAGGTTAACACACTTGCAGCAGAGGTTTTGTATTCAGCCATTGCAGACTGGGCTCAGCTGGACCAGAACAGTACTGTTTTGGATGTGTGCTGTGGCACGGGAACTATTGGAATCTCCTTAGCAAAGGTAAGTAACCGGTTATGTTAAAGGGGTATTCCCATCTCAAAGATCCTATCCGAATATGTAGTAGGTGTAATAATAATAATAATAATAATATTATCATATGCCTCCAATTGGAAATGTAGTATAGTTCTTCTGATTCGCTATGTAGCTAACCCGATGTGCAGAGCATTGCAGTTGCTTAGGTAGCCATGGTTGCAACTAGAGATGAGCGTTGTTCTACTCGAACTGTTCGCCAATCTCAAATTCGAGCTGTTTTGGGCGGTGTTCGAGCCGGTCGGCGAACACGAACAATTTGAGAAAAATTCGGCTGTTCGAGGTTATGTTCGATAACTGCACCAAAATCATAACTGGATTTTTTCTCAGTAATGATGAAAATTAATGTTAATACGCAGTTTGAGTGTACAGCGGGGCGGGGGGAGGGGCAGGGGATGGATCTCTGCAGGAACAATAAAGATCTCCATTTTTTTTTCTCTTTCCCGCATTTGCAGTGGGGAGGTGCAATCTGTCAGCCTATCAGCAGCGCACACACGGAGCGAAGTGCTTTTTTTCACACAAGCAAGGCCATGTGTGATTGGCAGTGTATGTCACATGTCCTTGCCCTATAAGACCAAGCCATTTTCCCCGTCGCCACCATTTTCTCACTGCTGCAGCTGCGTGTTAGACGGCACCGCTGTTGCTGTGTGTGCTATACCTTGTTAATTTCAAGCCAATTTTCGCACAAATATACAGATAGCTTGGGAGTAGGGAATAGTTGTGATTGCAGTCCTTTTAAGGACTAGGTTACAGCATTTCCTACGACTTTTATCAGGCAGGTCTGTGCTCTTAAATAGATAGATTGTGGGAGTAAAGACTAATTGTAATTGGAGTCCTTTTCAGGACTAGGTTACATCAGTTCCTATCAGTTTTTGCCAGGCAGGTCTGTGCCAGTGCTGTGCAAATTTTTTTCACAGCATTTGGCTGAATCTAGCAAAGCTAATCCTTTTTGGCCTATTGCAGAGTGTGTTAGTCAGTGGAGTAGCCTATCTGTGTTGCAAGATATACCACCTGTGTATAGAATACCAATTTTTTTACTGCACCTAGTGAAGTAAAATCTTTTGGGCATAGCATCATTCTATTAGTCCATCTATACTGACCTCCATCAGGTTGCAAACTGAATATAATTTTTTTCTGCATCTAGCTCTGAAAAAATATTTGGGCTTCTAGCAGTGTGTGGGACTTGTTCTATTAGTCCTTCTATACTGACCTCCAGCAGGTTGCAAATTGAATATAATTTTTTTCTGCATCTAGCTCTGAAAAAATATTTGGGCTTCTAGCAGTGTGTGGGACTTGGTCTATTAGTCCATCTATACTGACCTCCATCAGGTTGCAAATTAAAAATAATTTTTTTCTGCATCTAGCTCTGAAAAAATATTTGGGCTTCTAGCAGTGTGTGGGACTTGGTCTATTAGTCCATCTATACTGACCTCCATCAGGTTGCAAATTGAATAAAAAAATTTTCTGCATCTAGCTCTGAAAAAATATTTGGGCTTCTAGCGGTGTGTGGGACTTGGTCTATTAGTCCATCTATACTGACCTCCATCAGGTTGCAAATTAAAAATAATTTTTTTCTGCATCTAACCCAGCCAATAGTTTTGGCCTAATACCACAGTTTGGCCACTCAGCTCTGCTCGGTTACCATCCATTGTTTTTTTGTGCAAACAACTCCAGAGTTGTGAATTAGTTAACCACCAAAATGAGTGGAAAAAGGCCTGCTGCTGGTGGAAAGGGGAATAGGCGTGTTGGGAAGGGGAAAAAAGGTTGTGTCCGTGGGGTAGGTGCAGAAGAAAGACCATCTTCCAGCCAAACTAAAATGTCTACTTCTTTTAGCGGACAATGTGATAAGATCCCTTTCTTACGGCCACGCCAATCGCTACAAATTCCAGATGAGGCACAAAAACAGCAGGTGCTTCAACGGATATCAAGTGCTCCTTTAAGTGGGCTCTCCTCCACATCAACTTCAACATCACAAATACTCCAGTCCTCAAAGGTGTCACCCAAATCGCACTTGCTTCCTCACAGCTCCCAAATCTCCAGCTGCCCGTCTGAGTATGAGGTAGAACAGATGGTTGAGTCTGCAGAGCTGTTTACTCATACTATAGCCTGGGAATCAGAGGTCGACTCCAGCGCTTCTGTGAATCCAGACGAGGAAATGATCTGCACTGATGCCCAGAATCTTTATGAGTCGGATCCAGGACCAGACGCAGAAGGTTCTGACCATAATGTAGACCCTCATTCCCAAACTGTAACTCCTGTTGGTGGAGACAATGAGGAAGACGATGATAAGACTCAAATACCTGATTGGAGCGACAACTTTAGTTTTTTGTCAGGGCAGGAACAGGTTGGCTCTGAGGACGACGGGTGTGATAACGCACAGGGTGATGATGATGAGGTCGGAGATCCCACTTACTGTCAACCCACAGTCAGCCAAGAGATGAGGTCAGCAGAGGAGGTGGAGGAAGATGCTAGTGACGACGAGGTCAGGTTGCGCCTTCCTGGACAGAGACGTAGTACTGGAAGCACGTCAACAACTGCATCCTCAAACACAACTCTGCCTCTCACCACAAGTCGTGGTGGCTCTTCAGGTCGCATGGGTGCTAAGCCTTGCATAGCCTGGGCATTTTTTCAGATCGATAAAGATGACCCAACTCGTGTTATCTGTAACATTTGTCAGCAAAAGCTAAGTAGAGGCCAAAAAATGCATAGTTTGAGTACTTCATGCATGAACCGGCACATGGACATGAAGCATAAGTTGCAGTGGGAAGCTCAGTGTGCTACAATGCGGTCTAGCCGGCCGGGCCAACCACCGTCTGCCATGTCTTGTGCATCCGCGGCCTCTTCATCCTCTGTGACTGGGGGGACAGCAGTCACACCTGTTTTGGGGCGCAGACCTGCCACCTCTTTACCCGCAACAGCCAGCGTGATTGGCAGGTCATCATTTTCTTTGGAGGTGGTAACACCAGCTGGTCTTGAGCGCTGTCCGACATCGATAGCACCACCTTTGGATCAAGGCAACCTAACATGTCCGCCTGCATCTTCCTCACAGACCGGCAGTTTGCCGGGGACACCCTTATCAACCCCGTCTAAGCACAATAGCCAGCCCTCGGTCCCTCAGATGTGGACAAGTAAAAGACCATTTCCTCCTAGCCATGAGAAAGCTAAGAGGTTGAATTTCACCATCTGCAAGCTCTTGGCTACAGAAATGCTGCCTTTCCGCCTGGTGGACACAGAGGATTTTCGAGACCTTATGTCCGTCGCAGTGCCCCAGTACCAGATGCCCAGTCGGCACTACTTCTCAAAGAAAGGTGTGCCTGCGCTCCACCAGCATGTCGCACACAACATCACCGCTTCTTTGAGAAACTCTGTGTGTGACAGGGTGCATTTCACCACAGACACTTGGACGAGTAGGCATGGACAGGGGCGTTACATGTCGCTGACTGGGCACTGGGTAACTATGGTGACAGCAGGACAAGGGGCTGCTGTCCAAGTCTTGCCGTCCCCACGAGTTGTGCGTCAATCCTCTTTATGTCAAAGTTCCACCACTGCTTCTGCCTCCTCAACCTCCTCTCGGTCTTCCACCTGCACCCAAAGCCTGTCTGGTCATGCCACAAGCTTTCTAACTGCGCAGAAGGGATCCTGCACACCTCCTTACTATGCTGGCAGTAGGGCTCAACGTCATCAGGCGGTTTTTACATTGAAATGTCTGGGAAATGTGAGTCACACAGCTGAGGAGTTGTGGTCAGCTCTGGAGAACCAATTTCATGAATGGTTGTCTCCACTGGACCTGAAACCAGGGAAGGCCGTGTGCGACAATGCTGCAAACCTGGGTGCGGCCCTTCGCCGGGGCAATGTCACACACGTGCCTTGTATGGCTCACGTGTTGAACCTGGTTGTCCAGCAATTTTTAGCCCACTATCCCAGACTAGATGGCCTTCTGCAGAGGGCACGGTCGCTGTGTGCTCACTTCCGCCGTTCGCATCCCGCAGCTCAGCGACTTACATCTCTACAGAAGTCGTTGGGCCTGCCACTTCACCGGCTAAAATGCGATGTGCCTACCCGGTGGAATTCAACTCTGCACATGTTGCAGCGACTGTGGCAGCACCGACAAGCCCTGGTGCAATACGTTCTGACGTATAGCCTGGGCCAACGAGATTCAGAGGTGGGGCAAATCACGCTGGAGGAGTGGTCTCAGATCAGGGACCTATGCACCCTTCTGCACAGTTTTTAAATGGCGACAAAGATGTTTAGTGCTGACGATGCCATTATCAGCATGACTATTCCGGTGATTTACATGCTGGAGCACATGTTAAACAGAATTCGGAGTCAGGTGGTGGCACAAGAGGAGGTGGAGGAAGTAGAGGAGGAGGAGTTGTATGCGGAAGGGCTAACATCTGCAAGGTCCAGACGGTCGGCAGCACCAAGGCGGCAGGCATGTGAGGGTGGGGGAGATGGTTTTACCAGGGCGCATGGTAGCAGCCAAACTAGTGAAGAAGGTGCAGGAGCCCAGGAAGAAGTGGAGGACGAACTGATGGAAGACTCATCAGATGAGGGAGACCTTGATCACATTTCTGTTGTGCGAGGTTGGGGGGAGAGGACAGAGGAAGGAAGCATGATTGTTACCTCGCCACCAACACAACAGGGACTTGGTGCTCCTGGATGCGCAACACACATGAGTGCCTTCTTGCTGCACTACCTGCAACATGACCCTCGAATTGTGAGAATTAGAAATAATCCTGACTACTGGGTTGCCACACTGTTAGATCCCCGGTACAAAAGTAAATTTGCAGAAATTATTCCTGCCATAGAAAGGGATGCACGCATGCAGGAGTATCAGCAGAGACTGTTGCAGAATCTTACATGTGCTTTTCCACAAAATACCAGTGGTGCACGTAGTGAATCTCACAGTTCCAACTTGCCAACCGTGGGACCGTCAAGTGTTCAGCACTCAAACCGTGACAGAACCACAGTATCTGCTGGTAACATCAATTTTGCGGAATCATTTCACCACTTTTTTAGCCCATCCTTTGCAAGGCCACAGGAGACAAGAAGTCTGACACATAGTCAACGCCTAGAGACGATGGTACAGGAGTATCTCCAAGTAAACATTGAAGCCACGACTGTGTCACTGGACCCTTGCTCTTTTTGGGCTTCCAATCTGGATAAATGGCCGGAGCTAGCCACTTACGCCTTGGAGATCTTGTCATGCCCCGCAGCCAGCGTTCTGTCTGAACGTGTGTTCAGCGCTGCTGGTGGTGTGCTGACAGATAAGCGCACGCGGCTCTCCACTGATAATGTAGACAGACTCACGTTCATAAAGATGAACAAATCATGGATCCGAAACGACTTTTCTACCCCTGTGTCATCCTGGGGAGAGTAAAAGCTTGATGATTGGTTAAAATCACCCTACCAACCGTTTTAAGCTTTCAAATTACTAATCATGTTTATCTGTATCTTGACTGGAAAATAATTTGGGCTTTGTAGCAGTGTGCAGCACTGATCCTATTAGGCCATCTATACTAAAGCTTCACCAGATTTAAAATTAAAAATAATTTTTAGCTGCATCTAGCCCGGAAAATAATTTTGGGGCTCCGAGATGCGCAAGGCACATAAGTGCCTTCTTGCTGCACTACCTGCAGCATGACCCTCATATTGTCAGAATTCGAAGTAATCATGACTACTGGGTTGCCACACTCTTAGATCCCCCAAACTTTTCGATCAACCTTTTCATTTTAATAAAGACCAAAAAAATGGTCATTTTTGAAATTATAAGCATTAGCAGGTTATCACAAACTGAAATCAAACAGTTTTCAACTCAAAACTTTATTCTAGGTGATGTTACATTTTCACATAGGACCCCTTGTTCGAAAGGAGCTTCTGAACTCTCTCGTCCATTGAATTTGTCAGGTTTTGGATGGTTTCTGCTTCAATTGTTTTGCATGAGGACAGAATACCCTCCCAGAGCTGTTGCTTAGATGTGAACTGCCTCCCGCCATCATAGACACTCCTTTTAATGATGCTCCAAAGGTTCTGAATGGGGTAGAGGTCAGGGGAGCATGGGGGTCACACCATAAGTTTGTCCCCTTTTATGCCCATATCAGCCAGAGATGCAGATGTTTTATGTGCAGCATGAGATGGTGCATTATCATGCAGAAAAATGATCTTGCTGTGAAATACACGGTGGTTCTTCTTGAACCATGGCAGGAAGTGCTGTTTGAGAAAATCCACATACATTATGGAGTTCATCTTTAGCGCCTTCAGGGATCCTAAAGGGGCCAACAATCTCTCTCCCCATGATTCCAGCCCAAAACATTACTCCACCTCCTCCTTGTTGGCGCTGTAGCCGTGTTTGCGTGGGGTGTCCATCAACCAGCCATCCTCCACTCCATCCATCTGGACCATCGAGCGCTGCACGGCACTCATCCGTGAACAAAACAGTTTTGAAATCAGTCTTCATGTAATGTTTGGCCCACTGGAGCCGTTTCTGCTTGTGTGAAGTGGATAGAGGAGGTCGACAGGATGGCGCATGCACAGCTGCAAACCTCTGAAGGACCCTGCATCTTGTTGTTCGGGGGACGTTGGAGGCACAAGCAGCTTCAAAAACTTGTCTGCTGCTATGACAAGGCTTTTTTGCCGCTGCTCTTTCAACCTGACGTAATTGCCTGTAGGAAAGAGTCCTCAATTTGCCCTTATCAGCACGCACACGTGTGTACTGTGAATCAGCTACATACTTCTTGATTGCCAAGACACTTCATCCTGATCATCGCACAATGTTGATTGTAGTCATGCCTTGACCTAAACACTCCACAATTTGTTGCTTCTCAGCAGCCGACACATCCTTTTTCTTTCCCATTTTGGCAGAAAATGTAGGCTGCTTAATAATGTGAGAGAACCTTCTTAAGTAGTCTTGCCTTTCATTGGACACACCTGCCAAACTAATTAGCACAGGTGTCTGCAATTGCTTACAGTGATATAAAGAGCCCTGACACACATCACCATCAATGAGTTTAACTGACAAACAAACAAATTCTTCCCTTATCACTCCTAAACACTTTTTGTATAATAATTTGGAACGCAGTGTACATGTGCTTTTCCACAAAACACCAGTGGTTCACGTAGTGAATCTTACAGTTCTAACTTGCCAACCGTGGTCTGTATGGAGTTGTTCAATAAAGGGCCCAAAATTAAGATAACATAGATGGGAGAGGTCTCTATGAATAGGAATTCCTAAGTATTTGATACCCTGTGAGGGCCAGGCAAAGGGAAAGTTGGACTGGATGGAATCCTATATGGATTTGGGGAGGGAGACATCGAGGGCCTCAGACTTCGCTGCATTGATTTTAAAATTTTACCATGTAACAAAGTGATCTATTTCAGCCATAACAGCATGGATGGATATATGTGATTGAGTGATATATACTAGGACATCATCAGCAAATAGAGAGCACTTGTACTCGGTGCCTCCCACCTCAATCCACCTAATATTGGGGTTATGGCGAATTGATGAGAGCAGGTGCTCCGTCACTAGGATGTATAAGAGAGGGGACAGAGGACATCACTGCCTTGTCCCATTGGTGATTGTGAAAGGTGATGAAAATGTTCTGACGCACCCCCTGGGCCTTGGGACACCCGGAGCCGGACCCTTTTTGGTGGATGCTGGTGGTTGTAGTCTTCGTGGCGGCGACCCAGTTCCGTGGCTCAGGGCGGTCAAACCAGTGGCGGAACTATTTATGTGGTTTTGATGTTTAAATGTCCGACTACGCCACCCGTGGATTGCGGTCAGAGTGAACCGCCGCTACAGGGCAGACCACTGAGGCTGGTGTTGTAGGTGCAGCAGAGCGTAGCATAACTCCCCACGGGAGGAGTATAGCCTCAGGGCAGTGTATGCGGAGGATGGGGGTGATGGTGCAGGGCAGCAGCAGTAACGACACGGAGTCAGTGATGCAGTTCAGGGCCTTTACTCACAGTTCTTATTATCCAGACCACGTCTGCAGGTAACGGCTGCCCACGTCGTACTATGCTCACCAGGTGAGGGGCTCAGACAACTCCCAGATAACTTTGGAGCACTTCACAGGACCCCCTTTGTGTGTCCTTTGTCTGGCCTTTCTTACCAACACTTCTGTCCGGCTGCCTCGGGCCTCCTCTTGGTAAACTTGGCGCCAGTTTCCCTGACCCTATGTGGTGCCTTCCTAGCGGGTGTAGCGAGGGGCTGCGCCACATAAAATGTCAGAGCCTCCGGTTTCTAGCTGAGGGTCGTTTCCTGCCTCCACTAGTTCGGGGACCGGTCTCCCCCTTTGGCCTGACCCCTCCACGCAGGTGGATTCGGGCGTGCGGTGGCGACTCGCCCGTCCGCACCCCTGGGATCCCTTCATTCCTCGTTCCTGGAGCCTTCTCCGCTCCTCTTCCTTCCTTCTCCCTCTTCCAGGCCTGGGCCTCTGTTACTAGGCCCGCCTCCGGAGCAGAGCTCATGCAGAGCCCCTGCTCCCTGCCACTTCTGCTCAGACTTCTCTGCACTGAACTAAGATGGTGCCCACCTTTTATACTCCCTTCTCAATGCACCCAGGAACTGCTTCCTCCCTGCTCCTGCACTACAGGGTTCCCCTTCCTCAGTGTTCCCTCCCCCCACTCCAGCCAGGGACAGGGACTGTCGTGCCCATCTCAGGGGCATATTGGTCGCCCTGCCCCACGGCAATGTGGTGTAATGCATGCAGGTGTCGGGTCCTGATCCACACTCCATCCTTACCTGAGAGTGAGATATCACACCTCTGGGTGAGGTGCAATACGTCTTTAGCAACCGAGCCCTCAGGGTGCTACAGTTCCATTTATCTTCAGCCTAGGTGACGTATTGCGATACAGGGCCGTGATTTTGGCTATAAAAGGGTCCCCTAGACCCCTACCCCAAGCTTTTTAAGAGAATCATATATGGCGTGCCAGGAGACTCTATGGAATGCTTTCTCAGCATCCAACGAGAGTATCTAATTACAAATTTTTAACTGCATCTAGCCCAGGAAATACTTTGTGCCTAGTAGCAGTGTCTGCTAGTAAGCGGATTATCCCGGCTGTTAAGCAAGCTGCACCACCTGTAGTTTAGACACTTAATTTTTTCAAAGGAAATGCTTCGGGACCATGGGATACTTAGTGAAGAGCATCAGGAGGCACCCCAAGGCATAGGGGCTGGGACTGGCAGTAGGATGCCTTGCGGTGGACAGCCGAGCTCGATCCTTATAAAAGCTTTTTAACTGCAGCAGCTTTAGTGGACGCTACTGGAGCTGGAATTACCGCGGCTGCTGGCATGAGACTTGCCCTCCAATAGATCCTTGTAAATGGATTTAAAGTGTATTCATTCAAATTAGAGAGACAATTTAAATTAAAAAGCTTAGAGCTGCCTCCACCACAGGGGGGCTCGCTCGACCCACCAGCGGACAGGCACCAGTATTGGGAGAGGGGGGCTGGCCGTCAGGGTTCACCGCGGCTCTGGCACAAACCCGGCGACACGGAGGTGGCACGGGCAGGAGCGGACTGGCCGTGTCGGCTTCTCACTTTTTGGATTTTAGAAGGGCATGACATGCCTATATCTGTGTCTCCCCCTCCTTTTACTCCTCCACCTCTTTTATTTTCGCATGACTATATGTACTTGTCACTTTTCCATGTGTTAGTTATGTCTTCTGAGCAGTTTGTCAGCTTTTGGACACCTTTTGAAGGTGTTTTCTATGTGTTTCTATGTGTTTTTGTTTGCCTGCCATTGGTTTTAACGGTGTTCGAAGGTGTTCGACGAACAGTTCGGCGAACACACGGGTGTTCGACGAACCGAACCGAACTCGAACACTACGGGGGTGGCTCAACACTAGTTACAACCACTCATTTAGTGATAGTTAGTTGTTAGTGGCCGTAATCATGGATATCTAAGCTACTGCAATGCCTGCACATGGGGCAAGCAACGTAGTGATTTTGAAGAACTATATTAAATTTCTAATTGGAGGTATTTGCTATTAATAATAATAATAATAATAATAATAATAATAATAATAATAATGTTGTTGAGGTTGTTATAATTATTATTATTATTATTACACCTCCTACATATTGGGATAGGATATTGGAGATGGGAATATCCCTTTAAATAGGGGAGCCTCATGAAGATAACTCTTTTCTATATGCCTTTCCTACTAGAGCAATATAGATGCCGTAAGGGAGGTATCCTGCTAGAGAAACGTCAATCAGCCAGAGAGGTAGTAGAGAGCCACTAACAGAGTGGTCCTCCCTTCTGCAGATATTGGCCAACCATATAACGTATTCGGATGCAGCTTCACCTATCGATACAGGGGATGTAATATGATCAGAATCCACATCCGTCAGGTTAGCCTCAGTTTAAAGGGGTTCCCCAGGAATTAAAAATCTAAAAATTAATTATAGTTATATTTCTAAATATCTATAATTATGCCCACTTTTTAATTTATTTTTTAAAATCCCATATCTTAGAAACACAACACTTAATTAAAATTTTAAGTTTGAGAAGTCAAATGGACACTGCTCCCAAATCTTGCTTCCAGAATATTAACCCTGGTGTCATTTGATTTCTAAGATTCTAGGCTTTAATACCAATATCTGAGCGTTAGCCACAGCAAGTGTTTAAAATCATGGTGTACATCCCTGGCCGTAAATGGATTGAAAGACTACTATTGGTGGTAATGGTATAAGAGTGATCTCTATTATTGGGCTGAGGGGACCGTACTCTATTCTGGTGAATAAAGCAGACAATAAACCTCCGACATCTCAACATGGTGGATCAGCTCTTTCCTATTAACCAGTCTTTATCTTTTTTTTTCTGAATTGAGGAGTATGGTCAACTTCCTGTGGGTGGGGAAAAATCTTACTCCGTAAGATATCGCTCCCTGAGAACACCAACAATAGATTGTTTTGAAGGGGTTTGTGTTAAATGGCACTAATGTTCGCTTTTTTTCTCACCTGCTAAAGAAAGTGAAGAAGGTTGTGGGAATTGAATTGTGTCAGGAAGCCATTTCAGATGCCAAAGCTAATGCCAAGATCAATGGTATGTGCCTTTTTGAAGTGTTTTATTATAAATTTAAATAAAAAATTAAGGAACAACTAAAAAATGTATAGGTAAAAAATATTTAAACCCTTAAAGAGAACCTTTCACAAAATAAATTGCAACTAATATATATATGTGTGTGTGTGTGTGTGTGTGTGTGTGTTTTCTTATGTTAGTGCCACACCGGATCCCCGCCCTGACAGGCAGGGACTCCGGTGTGTCCGTACACTCACCCGCACTGCAGCCGGTGCTTTCCCCTCCTGTGCTCTGCCTGCTTCCAGCTGGTCTACTGGCCGTGTCTTTAGGGCTTGCGCTCCCGCCTTCTTAAAGGGCCAGAGCTCGCACTTGCTATTACATCCCCAGCCAATGGCTGTGGGACACTCCATATGTATTGCTTTCTCCTTGTTGGGGATGTGCCTGAGCAACCTGCCTTTTCTACAGTCTATGTTGCTAAGGTTGCGTACTAGTCCATGCTACCAAGCCTGCTGCACTTCGATGCAAACCAAGCCTTCTGCACTCTGGTGCATCTCAGCCTACCACATCCCGGTGCAAACCAAGCCTCTTGCACTCCCGTGCAACCCTGCTGCATTCTGGTGCAACCTAGTCTACCTGTCCCACTGGGTCCAGCTGCTGCACATCCGTCGGTCTGCTTTGGAGTAGCGCCTGGGCCACCTCCCTCGTCCATCCTCGGATCGTGGAGTCGTAAAGCAGCTGTGCGTCCGGGGTCAGATTAGGCGAGGCCCCTAGTTACGCCCCTCCAGGCACTCCTCTGTTCGTGGCACAGTGGTTCCACAAACCACATAATTGACATATTATATATATGTGTGTATATAAATATAGTTTACATCAGTGAAAAGTGGTGGAGGGGCTGGATAAAACGTTTTTGTTTTTTTTTCCTCCACAGCATTGATGAGATAAGGGTTTTTTCAGTTTATATGTAAATGTTCCCTTCAACAGTTAATAGAGATCCTTCTAAGGATATGTGCACACATTGTGTATTTGCTACAGGCATTTTTGCACCAAAAACATCTGTCTTGGCAGTTGAAACGCTGCGTAAATACGCCCGTTTTTTTTACTTATGTTTTTATATGCATTTTGTACATGTATGTATGTATTTATTTTATTTTTTTAACCATGCATTGACATGGGTGAAAACACTGAAAGGGTTAACATGCTGCAGATTTGAAATAGCTTCAGATCTGCAAGGAGAAAGTAAGCAATGTGCACGAGACTTCAGGAGTCTCATTCACTTTACTAGTACAACCCCTGGCAAAAATTATGGAATCACTGGGCTCGGTGGATGTTTATTCAGTTGTTTTAATGTTGTTGAAAAAAAGCAGATCACAGACATGGCACAACACTAAAGTCATTTCAAATGGCAACTTTAGGGCTTTAAGAAACACTAAATGAAATCCAGATTAAAAATGTGGTACTCCGTAAGGGTAATTTTTTTTCAGACCAAGCAGAGGGAAACAATTATGGAATCACTCAATTCTGAGGAAAAAATTATGGAATCACCCTGTAAATTTTCATTTCCAAAACTAACACCTGCATCAAATTAGATCTGCTCGTTAGTCTGCATCTAAAAAGGAGTGATCACACCTTGGAGAGCTGTTGCACCCAGTGGACTGACATGAATCATGGCTCCAACACGAGAGATGTCAATTGAAACAAAGGAGAGGATTATAAAACTCTTAAAAGAAGGTAAATCATCACGCAATGTTGCAAAAGATGTTGGTTGTTCAGTCAGCTGTGTCTAAAATCTGGACCAAATACAAACAACATGGGAAGGTTGTTAAAGGCAAACATACCGGTAGACCAAGGAAGACATCAAAGCGTCAAGACCGGAAACTTAAAGCAATATGTCTCCAAAACAGGAAATGCACAACAAAACGAATGGGAGGAAACTGGAGTCAATGTCTGTGACCGAACTGTAAGAAACCGCCTAAAGGAAATGGGATTTACATACAGAAAAGCTAAACATAAGCCATCATTAACACCTAAACAGAAAAAACAAGGTTACAATGGGCTAAGGAAAAGCAATCGTGGACTGTGGATGACTGGATGAAATCACGAATCTGCATTGGGCAAGGTGATGATGCTGGAACTTTTGTTTGGTGCCGCTCCAATGAGATTTATAAAGATTACTGCATGAAGAGAACATTCAAATTTCCACAGTCATTGATGATATGGGGCTGCATGTCAGGTAAAGGCACTGGGGAGATGGCTGTCATTACATCTTCAATAAATGCCCAAGTTTACATTGATATTTTGTACAGTTTTCTTATCCCATCAATTGAAAGGATGTTTGGGGATGATGATATCATTTTTCAAGATGATAATGCATCCTGCCATAGAGCAAAAACTGTGAAAACATTCCTTGAAAGAAGACACATAAGGTCAATGTCATGGCCTGCAAATAGTCCGGATCTGAATCCAATTGAAAATCTTTGGTGGAAGTTGAAGAAAATGGTCCATGAGAAGGCTCCAACCTGCAAAGCTGATCTGGCAACAGTAATCAGAGAAAGTTGGAGCCAGATTAATGAAGAGTACTGTTTGTCACTCATTAAGTCCATGCCTCAGAGACTGCAAGCTGTTATTAAAGCCAGAGGTGGTGCAACAAAATACTAGTGATGTATTGGAGTGTTCTTTTGTTTTTCATGATTCCATAATTTTTTCCTCAGAATTGAGTGATTCCATAATTTTTTCCCTCTGATTGGTCTGAAAAAAATTACCCTTACTGAGTACCACATTTTTAATCTTGATTTCTTTTAGTGTTTCTTAAAGCCCCAAAGTTGCCATTTGAAATGACTTTAGTTTTGTGCCATGTCTTTGGTCTGCTTTTTTTTCAACAACATTAAACAACTGAATGAACATCCTCCGAGCCCGGTGATTTTCATAATTTTTGCTAGGGGTTGTATAAGGAAATGCTTCAGTTTTTGTAACAAAAACGTAGCAAATACTTAACGTGTGCACATACCTAAGGGGACGTTTACAATTTTTCCACTGTATGACGTTGCCCAATCATAAGAAAGCAGCGTCATGAAGGGGGAAAAAACGCACACCCCTGCAGAAAACGTAAGAACATGTTTTTCTGTGATTCTTGTCTCCCTTTAACACACTGACAACTCCTCACTCCTGTTACTTACTGTCATCACATGGTTGTGGAGGAGGAGAGCTGCAGTATGCGAGCAGCATTTGTCACATATAGAGCACTGGAACTATTACAAATTATTACATTTCCGGAACACCGTATGTGAACAACACTGCTCGCACGCTGCAGCCCTCCTCCTCCACAACCCGGAAATGACAGTAAGTAACAGGAATGAGGAGTTTTCAGTGTAATAAAGAGAGACAAGTATCGCATAAAAACCTGTCCTGACCTTCTCTTTACTTTTTTCTTCAATTTAAGTTCAATTTAAAAACAAACAAACACGTTCTCTCACCTACTGAGTACTTGCAGTTAGCCAATAGTCAACCAATTTTTAAATCATATTTTTTTGATGTTTTTGTGTTACTTTTTCACCTTCATTTCAACTCCGACTTCATGACCATGTTATCAATATACTAAAAAAAGACCAAGAGTTATACAAATAATGGCTGCACACACTAGTAGGTAGCCATGAAAAGTTACTCCTGAGGAAGCCACGCATGGTGATACAAGTGAGGGCATACAGACTCTCTACACAAACTAGAATCTCATCTGCCTTACATGGCATTTATTTCTCGCACAAACACACTTTTTATTGCCTGACGTTGGATATGATATCATTCCTGTTTTATTAAGCTGTTGCCTATAATATGTGGTATGCTTTGTTACACTATGTAATTGCACTTTATGCTGTGTGGTATCTATATTTTTTGTGTTACGGAGAGACCTTTGTTTATAGGAGGCAAGGGGGTGATTCTGGCCACATTTCGAGTTCTGTGTGTAGCACAATGGTGCTTTAAGTGTTTAACTCTTTGCGGTGTTTCTTTGTGTTTTATATTTGAGCCTTAATAAGATTGTATTTGTGTCCTGGGGAATTATATACCTAGGTGATGTGTTTGATAATAATGTACTTCGCTCCTTTGCACAGCTTCAGGAGAGTAGTAATCCTCACTTGTACATCTTCAGATTATTTTCAACTGAGATATGCTTTAGGCTATGTGCCCATGTAGCAGATTTGATGCAGAGTGTTTTTGCCTCTCTCTGGCAGAAAAAAACGCATGCAGATTTACATGCATTTTTTCTGCCAGAGAGAAGCGTTTTTACATGCGTTTTTTCAAGCAGTTTTCCAAGCGATTTTGAGCATCACTTAGAAAGTGCTTGACAAGTTGGTCACACAATATAAATCCATGCAACCGGCATGGATTTATAATGTGTGAACAACTGATGCTTTAAATGCAGCATCTATAGTGTAAAAAAAAAAAAAAAAAAAACCTGTATACTCACCTCTCCGGTCTCCTCCAGTCTGCTCCCGGCGGCGATCCTGCGATCCTCTCTCTTCGGCGTCCCGCGGTGTACTGTCAGGACCTGCGGTGACGTCATTTAGTCAGCTGATGGTCACGCGACCGCTGACGTCGGCGGTCAGGTGATGGTCGCGTGACCATCAGCTGACTAAATGACGTCACCGCTGGTCCTGACAGTACACTGCAGGACGCCGACGAGAGAGAATCGCAGGATCGCCGCCGGGAGCAGACTGGAGGAGACCGGAGATCAGACCGGGGGCCTCCGGAGAGGTGAATATACAGGTTTTGTTTATTTTTAACTTTTTTATTTCTTTTTTTTCACCGCGTGGTAGCCGGGATGAAGAGGAGTTGTAGTCTCCTCTTCATCCCGGGTACCACACGCACCGCGATTATGCTGCAAATTCGCGGCCATTAATTTAATTGAAAGGCAGCAAATCCACATACGCCTGCGGGTTTGCTGCGTTTCAATGTTCCACAATGGCCGCGAATTTGCAGCGTAATCGCGGTAGAAATGGTCATGCTGCGTTTTGCAACGCAATGCGAATTCGGCGCGCAAATTAGCGCATCGTGTGCACCGCACATTCGAATTTACATTGCTTTGCCTGGCAGACTGTTTTACAAGTGTTTTCGCAGCCGTAAAAACGCCGCAAAAACGCTACCTGGGCACATAGCCTTATAGGGGTTTTCCCACAAGTAAAGTTCATTTTAATCAATAGATCCTGGAATAATGATACAATCCACAATTGGATGTGTTTAAATAAAATGTTCTTGTGCTGAGATAATCTTATAAATGTGCCCCTGCTGTGTACTGTGTAATGGCTGTGTCTGACCCTACAGGAACAGGGTCTGATCATACCACGTCTCCTAGGCAGGGGAGGACGCAAAAGGGAATATACAGACATTATAGCAGGGGATTGCAAATGATTCTTTATTTGTGGTAAAACATTTTCTAAAAACAGGCAGGGAAATGTTTTACCTCACAAAAAGAATCAGCTGTATTCCCATGCTGTCCTGTCTGTATACTCTTTTACTCTTTTACTTCCTTCCCTGCCCAGGAGCTGTGGTATGTTTGGCAATGATCAAAAGAATGGTCTATTCTCATCAGATCTATATCCACAGGTGTGCACCACCAAAATAGTCATGTAAGATAGGGAAAGGGGATATCTATTTATATCTATCTATATCTATCTATCTATATCTGTCAGGTGCTGAATAGTAATGCCCTAAGGCAGACTTATACATGTACATTTTGCTACATAGCAATATATATTTTCAACTTTAATTGTTCCACCTGACATTCATATTTAGGCTATTCCAATATATGGGGATATCACATATATATATATATATATATATATATATATATATATATATATATATATATATATATATATATATATATATATATATATATATATATATATATATATATATATATATATATATACAACCTCGGTCCTACATTAGAGGGACTTGACTGAGGTGTCCCATAAGTTGCCCTACACTACATCCAGCCAGATCTATTAGTGGGTACCACTTTTTCTATCAGTAGGTGGTTACCTTATATGCATCTATAGATGCATGAGCAATTTTACATCTATAGGATTTTAATTAATCAATAAAGTTTATGCATTTTATATTTCTTTATATCCACACTTTTCCTACTTTCCCCTTTCCCTATCTTACATGTTTGGCAATGAGATGCGCAGCTTTCTATTTTTTTTAAATCAAATAATCTTTATAAAAATTAATAAAAAACTTCACAAAGGTAAAAAAACAAACAAAAAAAAACAACCACCAGACAAACGGAAACACAGTTCTTCACCCCCCATCCTTAAGAAGCATTAAACATGAGTTATTTATACATCTTGGCTCTGCAAAACCAACATAATTAGATGAACAAATATTTGAACATAGTAACAATAGTCAATCCAATTACATATAACCTGTGGAAGTACTAATAACATTTTTATTAATTTTCAAAGAAGTTTAATTTGAGGCATCATATAAACGTAACTCAAAGCAAGGGGAAATTCCTCCGTTCCCTAGATGTCAAACCAGAACCATCAATCTGTACTGTCATGGCCAAAAGTATTGAGAATGTGACAAATAGTAATTTTTCCAAAGTTTACTGCTTCATTTTTTGTAATGGCAATTTGCATATACTCCTGAATGTCAAAGAGTGATCAGCTTAACAGCAATTACTGTACTTGCAAAGTCAATATTTGCCCAGAAAATGAACTTTAACCCCCAAAACACATTTCAACATCATTGCAGTCCTGCCTTAAAAGGAGCAGCTAACATCGTTTTAGTGATTGATCCATTAACACAGGTGTGGGTGTTGATGAGGACAGGGCTGGCGATCAATCAATCATGATTAAGTAAGAATGACATCACTGAACACTTTAAAAGGAGGCTGGTTCTTGGTATCATTGTTTCTCTTCAGTTAACCATGGTTATCTCTAAAGAAACACGTGCAGCCGTCATTGCACTGCACAAAAATGGCCTAACAGGGAAGAGTATCGCAGCTACAAAGATTGCACCTCAGTCAACAATCTATCGCATCATCAAGAACTTCAAGGAGAGCGCTTCCATTGTTGTCAAAAAGGCTCCAGGGCGCCCAAGAAAGACCAGCAAGCGCCAGGACCGTATCTTAAAACTGTTTCAGCTGCGGGATCGGACTACCAGCAGTGCCGAGCTTGCTCAGGAATGGCAGCAGGCTGGTGTGAGTGCTTCTGCGCGCACTGTGAGGCGGAGACTCTTTGAGCAAGTGCTGGTTTCAAGGAGGGCAGCAAAGAAGCCACTTCTCTCCAGAAAAAACATCAGGGACCGACTGATATTCTGCAAAAGGTACAGGGAGTGGACTGCTGAGGACTGGGGCAAAGTCATTTTCTCTGATGAATCCCCTTTTCGATTGTTTGGGACATCTGGAAAACAGCTTATTCGGAGAAGAAGAGGTGAGCGCTACCACCAGTCTTGTCTCATGCCAACTGTAAAGCATCCTGAAACCATTCATGTGTGGGGTTGCTTCTCAGCCAAGGGAATCGGCTCACTCACAGTCTTGCCTAAAAACACAGCCATGAATAAAGAATGGTACGAGAATGTCCTCCAAGAGCAACTTCTCCCCACCGTCCAAGAGCAGTTTGGCGCCCAACAATGCTTTTTCCAGCATGATGGAGCACCTTGCCATAAAGCAAAGGTGATAACTAAATGGCTCATGGAACAAAACATAGAGATTTTGGGTCCATGGCCTGGAAACTCCCCAGATCTTAATCCCATTGAGAACTCGTGGTCAATCATCAAGAGACGAGTGGACAAACAAAAACCAACAAATTTGGCAAAATGCAAGCATTGATTATGCAAGAATGGACTGCTATCAGTCAGGATTTGGTCCAAAAGTTGATTGAGAGCATGCCAGGGAGAATTACAGAGGTCTTGAAGAAGAAGGGGCAACACTGCAAATATTGACTTGCTGCATTAACTCATTCTAACTGTCAATATAACCTATTGGTACTCATAATATGATTGCAATTATATTTCTGTATGTGATATAAACATCAGACAAACACTAATAAAAACCAGAGGCCAGCAGATCATGTGAAAATATAATTTTGGTGTCATTCTCAAAACTTTTGGCCATGACTGTAGACCCCATATCTTGTCAAATAGCATAGCATCTCTTTTTAGGTATATGCCTTTTTCCAAATTTACTAGCCAGTTAAGTTTATCAATGAATTCTGATTATCATGGGTTCCTGATCTGCTATCCATTTTTGGACTATCAATTTTCTTGCACGCAGCTTTATATTTATCAAATTTACCTCAACCATGTGCACTTGTACGAAATTGCCAGGATCCCCTATACAGATTGCCATAGTTATCAAACTCCAAATCCTAACTTTTGGCATTTGATATGGACTTGTCACCCATTTGCCTCTTTTTGGCTCATTGTTTTTGGGTTATTTATCATCAATTCCTTTGCTATGTGAAGCTAAGCTGACGTTGTTAGATGAAGAGCAATGACTGCATCATACCCGAATGTTTTTCAGAGATGTTATTTTTGCCAGGAATACAATCACTCACCACTGATTGGCTGACAAACCTCCAATTAAAGAAGCACTCCTCCCATCAAAGTTTTTTATCCTCTTACTATATTGCAGTCATCATATTTTATAGCACTGTGTACTTACAATTGCTCATTTTGCCTTTCTACCCAGCTAATTCTTCTCTTTTGTCTGCTCTATATAGAAACAGGAAGTCTCTTGACCCTGCATTTATCAACTCCTGACCCAGCTGCTCCCTCCTCCCCCCTGACAGGGACTTTTGCAGTGACTCATGACTCATGCAGGGAAAACTGACCTCCTGTTTCTACATAGAGCTTAGAGGGATTCAGCTAGTCAGTTTTTAATCATGTTATGTTATAGACTAGACATAACATGATTAGCTGGGCAGAAAGGCAAAATGAGAAATTGTAAGTACACAGTGCCCATTTGTAATGAGATGATTGCAATATATTAAGAGGATACAAGCTCCACTCCAGCCTTTTTTTTCCCCAGCTCAGGAGTGGTGCTTTAAGTGTAAGCCACCTGCACCTGGTCATATACTTACCCTCCAGCATCTTGCCCGGTTTTCAGCACTGCTCCGGTCCCAGGGCGCCATCTTGTGAGTTCAGCTTCTGACAGCCGGAAGCCAGAAGCTCCACTCACAAGCTCTCAATACAAGTCTATGAGATCCAGAACGAGGCTCTCATAGACTTGTATTGAAAAGTGACCTCCGGCTCGCTCCATGAAACACTAGAGCAAGCCAGCAGGTCACTTTTCACAGGAGATGAACCAGAGCGGCGGGGAAACTGATGAAGGAGGTGGCAGGTGAGTATATCACAGGGGGCAGGGGACTTACATTTAAAGCACCACTCCAGCTGTGCAATAAAAAAAAAACACTGGAGTGGTGCTTTAATACCATTGTATTATAGGAGAGAGTCATATTTCATATTAGAGGTTGCCTACTTAAATTTCACAAAGTCTGGGGTCCTTGAGTTGATAGCCCTTTAACCCATAACCCTGAAGTATCACAGTCGTTTAATTTGGTTATTGTTATGTTCTTGTTGTGTGGGGGTTTTCTTTTTTCTTCTCTTCCTGTACATGTTCTCAGTTTGCTCACTGCAGCCTGATGGGACCGAAATTCAGCATCCATATTCCCTCTGGCATTTTGCTTGTGGTTTAGGACTCTATTTATTTAGTCCAGACATTTTATAGCTATAACAATACTATACATGACCGCCTTTATTTTTTTCATTATATACAATTTATATTTATGATGCTTACTAGTGTACCTTGCCATTCTCATTGCTCTTGGTCTATTTTTGGCGTATTCCTTTTGCTTTGCAAGCATGTAACACCTAGAGTTTTTTTTGTTGGTTGTGTTATGATAAATATTTATACTTTGCGTTTGATTATTATTTTAGACAATTAAATCTACCTATATATCTAAATAACTTAACTTTAATATTAGGTTTATAGGTGTTATTCATAAAAGCGATAACACAGGGTGTAGAGCTGTGTTTCTGTTACACTTTCATCTGTTTTTTTAAAGTATAGTTAATTGGACAGAGCCAGCTTTCAAAGACGACTGTTATTTCCAATTAAAATACTTTCTCTGTTAGGTAATGTTAGCCACCCCCTTTCTTCTGGGGGTGTAATAAATACTTGTTGCTTGGGATCTGAGGGCAGACAAGAATTGTACACTCAGACACTGGCTGTGTTATTTTCTGTCTCCGATGCATCTTATTTATTTATATAATTTGAACCGAAAATGGCAGACAGATTTAGAGATAATTATCTCAGTCCAAATTAGCTCTTCTTGGAAGGGCTACCACGACAGTTGTGCCTATCACTAGACTTGGCTGAGGACTATTGCAACCTAAATTTATAGACATTAGTTCCTTCATAGGTGAGGTGATTTTAAAATCTATTTTAATCTACAGGTGCATCTCACAAAATTAGAATATCATCAAAAGTTAATTTATTTCAGTTCAATATAAAAAGTGAAACTCGTATGTTATATAGAGTCATTACAGAGTGATCTATTTCAAGTGTTTGTTTCTGTTAATGTTGATGATTATGGCTTATAGCCAATGAAAACACAAAAGTCATTATCTCAGTAAATTAGAATACTTTATAACAGTTTCAAAAATGTTTTTAAAATCCAAAATGTTGGCCTACTGAAATGTATGTTCAGTAAATGCTTGGTCGGGGCTCCTTTTGCATCAATTACTGCATCAATGCGGCGTGGCATGGAGGCGATCAGCCTGTGGCACTGCTGAGGTGTTATGGAAGCCCAGGTTGCTTTGATAGCAGCCTTCAGCTCGTCTGAATTGTTGGGTCTGGTGTCTCTCATCTTCCTCTTGACAATACTCCATAGATTCTCTATGGGGTTAGGGTCAGGCGAGTTTGCTGGCCAATCAAGCACAGTGATACTGTTGTTTTTAAACCAGGTATTGGTTTCCCCATGATTGTGGAGCCTACTGAAACAGACTAAGGGACCTTTTTAAATGCTTAGGAATGCTTTGCAGGTGTTTTTTGTTAATTATTTGAATTTACTGAGATAATGACTGTTGTGTTTTCATTGGCTGTAAGCCATAATCATCAACATTAACAGAAATAAACACTTGAAATAGATCACTCTGTTTGTAATGACTCTATATAATGAGTTTCACTTTTTGTATTGAACAACTGAAATAAATAAACTTTTTGATGATATTCTAATTTTGTGAGATGCACCTGTATTTAGAGTTCAATATGTTTTCTCAAAGTACAAGTATAATCTCCCAGTGACAATATACATGAAAATTGATACAGAGCTCTTACATAAACCTAAATACAATATGCATGTTATTACTTTAATGCAGATCTGAGTAATATTGAATTTAGATGTGGTAAAGCTGAAGACCTCTTCCCTAACCTCATAAATTCCTACACTACCCAGAGTCCTGTGGCCATAGTTGATCCACCAAGGGCTGGACTTCGTAAGTACAAATGTGCTAAATTTCTCATCAAGAGCTAGTTACAAAGTGCGTCTCTGATATTGTTATATGTCTGTATATATGATAAGTGGTAGTTCCCACACTGCTTTACAGAAATGTTTTGTAAGTATTATTTTTTGTGTTAGCTGATGTTGCTAGAGAATATAATAGTAAAAAAATATTAAAAAGGCTGAGCACTAGTGTAAAAAGATAAGTATTCGAGCACAATTGTTGCCCCAACCATCTTTCATTATTGTGCAAGATGGCACAAGAATGATCACTTTGTTATATTGTGTTGGTGATCATCTAAGGTTCTGCCAAATTGTCAGATAAAAGAAAAAGGGTAAGGTTACTATATTGTAATGGGATTATTTTCTTTTGGAGGCTTAATTATATTAATTTTGAATATATATTTTCCTAAATGTAATGCATTTTGGGCTTAAAGGTTTAGCCCCATCTTGCTGCTCCTGCTTGATTGAAAGATTAGAATAGTGGTATGATTGTGTATAATCTGTATAGCACTATGAGGGTAATTATGGCTGATAGTATCTATAAGACCACTAAAGCTAGTTAAAGAAGTTGTCCACTACTTTTACATTGATGCTCTATCCATAGGATAGGGCATCAATATATGATCGGCCGGGGGCCCGCACGCGGCACCCCTGATGATCAGCTGTTATCGGCGGTGGCGGCTGTCGGCCAGAAGTGCTCACCTGCGGGCCTCCGCCATCAAGTGGTAGTGGCCGCCGCAGTGTACTGCACATCCGCCTCCTATTCAACACCGATAACAGCTGATCGGCAGGGGTGCCGCGTGCGGGACCCCGGCCGATCATACATTGATGCCCTATCCAAGGATAGGGCATCAGTGTAAAAGTAGTGGACAACCCCTTTAAGAGTAACTCTTAGCCTCCCCAACATGTTACACCTAGATGGGCGTCATCAGGGGGCTGAGGTTTTAATTATATAGCCATACTCACCCTTAGGCCACGGCCCCACTATCAGTATTTGGTCAGAATTTTTTCTCAGGAGTAGGAGCCAAAAGCAGGAGTGGGTGATAGAAACAAGTCACCAATTCTGCATTTATCACCCACTCCTGCTTTTGGCTCTTACTCCTGAGAAAAAATACTGACCAAATACTGATAGTGGGGCCGTGGCCTCATAGTGCTATACAGATCTATGGACTGCAGCCATGATCTAGGTAGAACAATATAGCCTCTTAAATTGAATCTAGGATTGTTTAGGATTAATATCTGATGGGGTAGGGATTCCTAAAATACAAGAATCCATTACAATACAAGACTACTTTAGTGTTTTTAATAATAGTTCAGACCTACTTATATTAATTAAATTAGTCATGTTTTAATTACAGTCCCTTAAATAGGGTTTATTTACCCCTCTCTGTAATCTGTTAGTAAAAAATTTCATTCCTAAAGGGTTTGTTTATCACCCGGTAGTTTGTGCTTGAACTAAAGCTCATGTCTCTTTAGGGTAGTTATAGAAGGATAATGCCTGTGAGGAGCCTGTACAACACATTTCATAATCATACACCCTTTCATATCACTCTCCTAGTCACAGCATGTGGCTTGTTGGTTTCCACTAGATTGAACTCTGAATTCCCATAGTAAGGACAGTGTGCGAGGTGTCAGAGGTAGAAGTCTTGTGCTTATTGTGGTATCACAAAGCAGAATGGGGAGACATTAACACATCACACAGTTCATTAGACATTTGGGAGTCAGTGAAAGATATGGGGATTTAGAAATGATTACTATATCTCACAAAGACAATAAACATGTGTTACACCAGTCTAGCTTTACCAGGTATTCATCCCAAGATTATTTTTGTGATCAAATAAGCAAACCTCTTTTGGGTGACTAAAACCAATGGCAATGCACCTCCTTAGTGGGTCCGTGCACATGGCTCTGCCCGAGGCATTCTGATTCATTCAGATTCCGGGTTGGCCTAAGTAAAACTTGTGTCAAACAGCTGATTAATACATAATAAAGTAAACTGTGATATCTAATTGAATACACTGATGGCAAAATATTGTGCAACATTAATATATTTTCAGATTCCAAAGTAGTTATTGCAATCCGAAAGGCTGAACATCTGAAACGTCTAATCTACGTCTCCTGCAATCCAAAGGCTGCCCTGAACAACTTTGTAGAGTAAGTCATGCCACTGACATATACACATTTATGGGTGGCAATCTAAATGTAAGACCTACAATTTTCCACCCTTCTCTTTTATTTATTTATTTCTATCTAGCTATATACAGTGGATACGGAAAGTATTCAGACCCCTTTAAATTTTTCACTCTTTGTAAATTCTAAAAAGTTCATTTTTTTTTCTCATTAAAGTACACTCTACACACCTTCTTGATTGAAAAAAACTGAAATGTAGAAATTTTTGCAAATTTATTAAAAAAGAAAAACTTAAATATCACATGGTCATAAGTATTCAGACCCTTTGCTCAGACAGTCATATTTAAGTCACATGCTGTCCATTTCCTTGTGATCCTCCTTGAGATCGTTCTACTCTTTCATTGGAGTCCAGCTGTGTTTAATTAAACTGATAGGACTTGATTTGGAAAGGCACACACCTGCCTACATAAGACCTCACAGCTTACAGTGCATGTCAGACCAAATGAGAATCATGAGCTCAAAGGAACTGCCCAAGGGGCTCAGAGACAGAATTGTGGAGAGGCACAGATCTGGCCAAGGTTATAAAATAATTTCTGCGTTACTCAAGGTTCCTAAGAGCACAGTGGCCTCCATAATCCTTAAATGGAAGAAGTTTGGGACCACCAGAAGTCTTCCTAGACCTTGGCCGTCCAATCAAACTGAGCAATCGTGGGAAAAGAGTCTTGGTGAGAGAGGTAAAGAAGAGCCCTAAGCTCACTGTGGCTGAGCTCCAGAGATGCAGCAGAAAAATGGGAGAAAGTTCCACAAAGTCAACTATCACTGCAGCCCTCCACCAGTCGTGCCTTTATGGCAGAGTGGCCCGACGGAAGCCTCTCCTCAGTGCAAGACATATGACAGCCTGCATAGAGTTTGCTCAAAAACACATGAAGGACTCCCAGACTATGAAAAAAGAGGATTTTTGGTACTCACCGTAAAATCCCTTTCTCGGAGCCTTCATTGGGGGACACAGGAAACCATGGGTGTATGCTGCTGCCACTAGGAGGCTGACACTAGGCAGAAATAAAAAAGGCTAACTCCTCCCCAGCAGGCTACACCCACTGACAGGGAGAGAACTAACCAGTTTGTAAGAAAGCAGTAGGAAAGGTGGTATAAAGAGCCTACCCTGAGATGAACCAACAATGGCACAAATAAGCGTGGGTGCTGTGTCCCCCAATGAAGGCTCCGAGAAAGGGATTTTATGGTGAGTACCAAAAATCCTCTTTTCTCTATTGCTTCATTGGGGGACACAGGAAACCATGGGACGTCCCAAAGCAGTCCCTAGGGTGGGAAGAGACAAGTACTCAAAAAGGTAAGTTCGGTCCACTGCTGCATGAGGGACCTCCTATACAGATTGCCGCTGCTGAGGCCGAACAGAGCTAACGTGTAATACAAGAAGGTGTGGACCGAAGACCAGGAAGGATCACCAGTTCCTGGAGAGGTAGGAAGATTTTTGATAATCTTGGAGTGTCCCCCTTCGGGAGAAACTGCGGAGGAAAAAACAGAACAGGGAGTTCAGCGGAAAGAACCGGTCTGTCTAATTTAGCGCTCCACCCTGGATATAATACATGGATGGAAAAATAAGACTGGAGAATCATGGACTTCCCGGTGGCTATTGACTGAGGCCCTAAAAGGCAGTTCCCAGGCCGGGGAACAAGTGTCACTGGACACTTCGTACTTTCGACAGGTGGAGAGCTTAAAAGAGAAGAGGATGGCTCCTCATATACAGGAAAAACTTCGCCCGGAGGTAAGACGAAGGGACTCCCTGTCCCATGTTTTACACTGTCCCCCCCATATTACTGAACTTGCTTATGTAGAGATGATAGAAGGAGGGAAACAGGGCAGGGAGATAGAACCCGAAGAGTCCGACTTTGAAAGGGAAGAATCAAGGACTCTTACCGTGGGAGCCTTGGCGCCAACAGAGGGAAGATTCCACACACACGACAGGAGTAATCATGATGACACCTGTTAGGCTGGAGTAATGACTTCTCATCTGATTACACCTGTCAGGCCGGAGTAACGACCGCCCGACTGAAGTGAAAACTGATGAGGAAAAACTTTACCTGTCTCTGGAAATGTAAACGACCGACTGGTCCGTGTTATGCTGGACAGGCCGGCTTGAGGAAGGGCCATCATATCCTGAATGGCGGAAGTTCTCTCATCGAAGGGGAATATACGGTAAGGAACACAGCATTAAAGGGGGCCTTGTCAGGTAGGCGGCAGACTACTCAGGATGTGGAGTTATGGATCCATCCTAAGCCGTTCGGAAAACGATAGTTCATCTTGGTTCTAGACAGGTGACAATCCTGAAGGGAGGAAGAGAAGACTAGTACCTGTACGCGGAATCATGAATCCAAGCTGAGTTTCCCCGAGATGAGCTCCGTTAACAAACCAATTAACCTGCAAATGTAGGGCGCTGCTGACAACTATAGGGGAAAAGAAAAAACAGAGACAACAACTCGTGTAGGGGCACTCACGACTTCCTATAGGAGCTCGGAGGGAAAAATTGGCCAGGAGCTTGGACGGACCGGAGCAATCCTGAAAGCCCCATAGCGGCGGCAAGCAGAAGCAGTCACGAGGACTGAACCTGTGACCTGACGATGCAGAGATAGCCAGCGGCTTGTAACTGTTCGTGGGGAGAGGAGGACAAAGCTGTGGCGAGGCTCCACGAACCAGACATTAACGGACGAGGCTACTGAAAAAGGATACAGGATGAGCGGGCTGAGCAAATCCGTTGAACAGAGGCCTGTTCCTGACACGCACCAGATACCAGGTCTGTAATACCGTCAGGGCTGGAAAGACATCATGACGGAACTGATGAAGACTTGAAGTGGTGAGTTCCTGAAGGAATAAGGTGTTAAGTACCGATACACAAACAGGCTGACTATCATGGATTGGATATTATACAGTAGGTAAAAGCAGGACGCTGCACTGTAACTGCGGACAAGGAAGGTAGTAGGTCTGATCCTCTATGGATAACAGTCAGAGAGTCAGTAATAGATAATATAGGTAACCTTTCCCTATGGCAGACATTCTCTTCTGCCCACAGCTACATCTAGGGAAACAGGGCTCATGGGTCTGACCTACAGCAGGATGTTGAGAACATAACAGACAGTTGACGCATAAGTAACGCTCTGTAGCAGAGGTAAGGGCGGATGATGGCCTGTCTGTCCATAAATAGCAGTGGTGATATAACACCTTGCTCCTGATTCCTACTATAGACTGTAGAGGAGCTGACCGAATATGACGGGTTATGGTACATACCCGCGAATCCTATCCCTAGGCACAGGGAGTGCGGCTCCTGTATATACCTATATGGGAGTGCCATGCGATGAGGCAGTATCCGAGGAATCCTTTAGAGGAAATGGGCTGCAGGAACGAGGATGTCAGAATGTTACCTGATCTGGATACCTTATCCTGAAAGTCTCCCCTGTCTGCGGGGATTCTCTGATGGAATCTTCATGGATGAGTCATCCAGTCTTCTGGAGGTAGACAGAGGGCTCCGTGGGAGAGGCAGTCTTCCTGATTAAGTCTGCTGATAGCTGTTCACCAGCTGTGCATCATGTCCTGTAACTTAAGAGTTGAGATGTAAATGGCAGGGGATCAGCGACAGACCCCAGGCTACCTCTGGGAGAGAGGAGAGGGAATCATGGAAATGAACCTGGATGGTGGTCCAGACGTTGAGTGGGAGTGAACCCGCTTTTTCAACCTGTGTAATGTCGGTCATGGCTGCAAGTATCTGATTCAGGAGGAACTGATCAGAGCTGCAGAGGCGGACGTATTCTTAGACAGCCGCATGGGGTCCTTAGCCAAAGACTGCCGTGGCCGGCCGAACCAGGAATCGCAGGCAGCTGCATGGATGCCGTGGCTCGGGCGATCTGGGTCTCACAGGCAGCAGCAGGGAAGCTGTAGCCGGGGCTGTGCATATGAGATGCCTCTGCAGTTGCATCGAAAAAGATGGTGGGAATGGAGGGGGGCGGGGTCAAATGGGCGCGCAGGGAGCCCACGCTGAGAAGACAGTAAAAACCCTAAGGATTGGTTTAAAAAGGTGCGGGTAAGGCACCGCGGCTATGATAGGCTAGGGAGAAGGGGGAGTGGCCTAAGCGGAGCATGGAGCTGGGCTGAAGCCGGGGTCTAAATTTATTGGAAAGACACGTGTCTTTGCTGTGGAGCCCCTCCGCCAATTACAGGGACCTATGGAAGGGAGGGATACCTGTATCCAGACGTAGTCCCGACTCCTTCTTCACAGTTCTGAAGACTGCATCAGGAGCCCCCGGGAATAAAAGGGGGTCACTGGGATCTTTGCGTCTTCCTTCCCGCACCGTCTCTGGTCCCAGACGGTGCAGAAGACTGTGTCGACCCTGGATGAGGGGAGGGTCACTGACTAGTGACCACCATCTTCCTCCCGGCCCGCTCCGAGGAGGGGGCTGGGGGGGAGGGGCAGGACCGTCCGCCATGAGCAGCTCCGAGACACGCTTGAGGTGTTGGAGGGAAAAAAGGGTCCTGCCTGTTAGACAAGAGAGTGGACGATTTGGGCGGCACAACATTGTTCTCTCTGTCCAAAAAGGTGGGAAATCAGGGTGAGCTGTTACACCCTGTTGCCCGAAGTCACAAGCTGAATCTGAAAGAAAAAGATCATTCGTAAAACACAACAAGATGGTAGAGACGGGTCTGAGCGCAGACCCATGTCTTCCCTCCTTGGACACTAAGCAAAAACTGGTTGGTTCTCTCCCTGTCAGTGGGTGTAGCCTGCTGGGGAGGAGTTAACCTTTTTTATTTCTGCCTAGTGTCAGCCTCCTAGTGGCAGCAGCATACACCCATGGTTTCCTGTGTCCCCCAATGAAGCGATAGAGAAATAAGATTCTCTTGTCTGATGAGGCGAAGATAGAACTTTTTGGTGATATTTCTAAGCGGTATGTGTGGAGAAAACCAGGCACTGCTCATCACCTGCTCAATACAATCCCGACAGCAAAACATGGTGGTGGCATAATCATGCTATGGGGGTGTTTTTCAGTTGCAGGGACCGGACGACTGGTTGCAATTGAAGGAAACATGAAAACAGCCAAGTAGAGAGAGATCCTGGATGAAAACCTCTTCCAGAGTGCTCTGGACCTCAGACTTGGCCGAAGGTTCACCTTCCAACAAGACAAATGACCCTAAGCACACAGCTAAAATAACAAAGGGGTGGCTTCAGAACAACTCTGTGACCATTCTTGACCCCTGACCTAAACCCAATTGAGCATCTCTGGAGAGACCTGAAAATTGCTGTCCACCAACGTTCACCATCCAACCTGACGGAACTGGAGAGGATCTGCGAGGAAGAATGGCAGATGATCCCCAAATCCAGGTGTGAAAAACTTGTTGCATCATTCCCAAGAAGACTCATGGCTGTACTAGCTCAAAAGGGTGCTTCTACTCAATACTGAGCAAAGGGTCTGAATACTTATGACCATGTGATGTTTCAGTTTTTCTTTTTTAATAAATTTGCAAATATTTCTACATTTCTGTTTTTTTTTTTTTCAGTCAAGATGAGGAGCAGTGTGTACTTTATATGGCAATAAGCTGGATATCACAGGCAGAGTCAGTGAGTTCAGTGACTCACTGACAGGTCTCATTCACTGCAGTACAGGAGTACTGTAGAGTATGAGACCAGCATTCAAACTGAAAATTACACATGTCCCACAGTGGAACTTAAGGCCCCGTCACACTAAGCGACTCTACAGCGATCCCGACAACGATACGACCTGACAGGGATCGTTGCTACGTCGCTATGTGGTCGCTGGTGAGATGTCAAACAGTCAGATCTTCCCAACGACGCAGCAACGATGCGGCGACCTGTATAACGATGCACACCTATGTGTTTCTGTGTCTGGGTCGTTAACAAGGTCGTTGGTAAGGTGTCAAACACAGCGATGCATGCTACCCAGCGGGACCTGAACGATCAGAGAAATGTCCAGACCATTCCGACACGACCAGCGATCTCACAGCAGGGGCCTGGTCGCTGCTAAGTGTCAAACGTAGCGAGATCGCTACTGAGGTCGCTGTTGCGTCACAAAACTTGTGACTCAGCAGCGATCTCGCTTAGTGTGACGGGGGCTTTAGTGAAAAAGTGTAAAAAAAAAAAAAAAAAAAAAAAAAAAAAGTGTAATAAAATATGTAAACACAAAAGTGCACACAAGTCACTAAAATCTGTTTCACCACTCAAAACGCAGCGTTTGTGATAAAACAAAAATAAACTAAACGTACACATAATTGGTATCGCTGTGTCCGGAATGACCCACTCTATAAAACTGTCACATTATTTAGTCCGTTTGGCGAATTCCGTAAAAAAAGTAAATAGAAAATGTGCCAAAAATTATGCTTTTTCATCATACTGACAAATCGGTCTTATCACTTTTCGGAAAAATGTGAATAAAAAGCAATCAAAAATTACAAAATGGTTGCAAAAAAGTCTGCAACTCGTCCCACAAAAAGAGGGATTTTTGGTACTCACTGTAAAATCTTTTTCTTGGAGCCTTCATTGGGGGACACAGGACCATGGGTGTATGCTGCTGTCGCTAGGAGGCTGACACTATGCAAAAAAAGGAAAATAGCTCCTCCTCCGCAGTATACACCCGCCTACAGGCACCAAGCTCACCAGTTAGTGGCTAGAGCAGTAGGAGAAGCACAAAATAACCAACTATGTAATGCCTAATGGGGCACAAATGTGAAAAACTAAATGAGATGCCCAACGGGACATAAGTCCAAAAACAGAGAGGGTGCTGTGTCCCCCAATGAAGGCTCCAAGAAAGAGATTTTACGGCGAGTACAAAAAAATCCCTCTTTCTCTATCGCTTCATTGGGGGACACAGGACCATGGGACGTCCCAAAGCAGTCCCTTGGGTGGGAGAACAGAAGATAGTCACATACTAGGTCAGACTTCGGCAACTGCAGCCTGCTGGACCTTCCGTCCAAGACTGGCATCAGCCGAAGAATAAGTGTGGACCTTGTAAAACCTTGAAAAGGTGTGAAGAGAAGACCACGTTGCGGCCTTGCAGATTTGAGAGGCCGAAGCCTGATGGCGGACCACCCAAGAGGCCCCCACCGCCCTGGTGGAGTGAGCCCTTACCCCTGCAGGGGGAGGTTTGCCCTATATGCGTTGTGCCTCCAAGATGGTCGAACGTATCCAACGGGCGATGGTTGACTTGGAAGCAGGGAGACCCTTGCGATGCCCCTCAGGGCATCCGAGCGCTGAAGGGAGGCTTTTCTGGAAAGGTACACATGTAGAGCTCTGACCAGGTCCAGTTTGTGCAGGGACTTCTCCCGTGGATGCACTGGAGCAGGGCAAAAGGAAGGCAAAACGATGTCCTCATTAATGTGAAAAGCGGAAACCACCTTTGGCAAGTAGGAAGGCACCGGCCTGAGCACTACTTTGTCTTGATGGAATACCAGAAAAGGCGACCGACAAGAGAGGGCTGCGAGTTCTGCGACCCTTCTAATAGAGGTAACAGCCACCAGAAAAGCCACCTTCCAGGAAAGGAGAGAGGCTGGAATGTCCTGAATGGGTGGGTTCAAATGGAGGCTGTTGTAGGACGCTTAGGCTATGTGCCCACGTTGCGGAAATTTCCGCATGTCCTCTCCCGGAAAAACGCATGCGGAATTCCGCAAGCGTTTATCGCGCGTTTTCGACATGCGGAATTGCCTTGCGTTTTTTCATGCATTAAATAAGGCAATTCCGCTTGCGAAAACGCAAAATTAATGAACATGCTGCGAATTTTTGAACGCAGCATAAACGCTGCGGAAAAATCTGCAGCATGGCCATAGAACTTGCGGATTCTCATTGGGGACCATGGGGTGCGGCTTACCAAGCGTTTTACAAGTGTTTCCGCTGCGGAAATTCCGCATCAAAAACGCATGTAATCCGCAACGTGGGCACGCAGCCTTAGGACCATATTAAGGTCCCATGGTTCCACTGGGGAGCGATAGGGGGGCGCCAAGTGGGCCACCCCTTGTAGAAACGTCCTGACCTGAGGACAGCTACCTAAGTTACGTTGGAATAGAATGGACAAGGCCGAAACTTGGCCCTTGAGAGTGCTGAGAGATGGTGCTGCCTCTAGGCCAGACTGAAGAAAAGCCAAAATGACTGGCAAAGAAAAGGACATAGGAGTCAGCTGATCTTGTTCGCAGTGACGAAAAAAGGCTCTCCAAGTTCTGTGGTATATGCGTGAGGTAGCGGGTTTTCTGGCGTTAATTAGGGTCTGAATGACATTGTCAGTAAAGCCCGCCGTCTTCAACACCGCTGCCTCAACGGCCATACCATTAAATTCAGAGAACGAGAACTCTGATGAAGAATAGGACCCTGAGAGAGGAGGTCCGGACGGTCTGGTAGTCTCCAGGGGGAGTCGACAAGCAGATTTACCAGATCTGCGTACCAGACGCGTCTGGGCCAGTCTGGGGCTACTAGAAGAACTGGTACTCCCTCTGTCTTGACCTTTTTGATGACTCGAGGAATCAAAGGTAGAGATGGAAAGAGATAGGGCAGTTGGAACTGTGACCATGATATGACTAGCGCTTCTTGGGCGATTGCTAGCGGATCGCGGAACCGAGCTACAAAGGACTGAACCTTGTGGTTTAACCGGGACGCCATGAGGTCGACGTCCGGCGTGCCCCACCGTAAGCAGATTTGGTGAAACACCTCGGGATGGAGAGAACATTCTCCTGAGGCGAGGCCCTGCTGACTCAGAAAGTCGGCCGCCCAGTTGTTGACCCAGTTGTCGAATGTGGACTATTGAGATTGCCGGGACCGTCTTCTCGGCCCAAAGTAGTACTCTTGCCACCTCTTTTAAAACGGGCTTGCTGCGCGTTCCTCCCTGATGGTTTATGTATTCCACGGCCGTGGCATTGTCCGATTGTACACGGACTGGGAACCCTGCCAGGATCTTCTGCCAGTGATGCAACGCCAGGTAAATTGCCCTGATCTCCAGAATGTTGATGGGGAGGGAGACTTCGTGGGGACTGTGTGTTGTAGAAAAACTGCCCCTCAACCGATGAGACTGGCATCGGTCGTGACCACCTGCCAGCGAAGCGGAAGGAATGATCTCCCGGGTCTGAAGGAAGAAGGGCGGGACCACCAGGTTAGCGACCGTCTTACTTGACGAGGTAACTTGATGCGTCGATCTAGAGATGACGGATTCTTGTCCCAAGCTGAGAGAAGGGCTAGTTGAAGAGACCGGGTATGGAACTGGGCAAACGGAACTGCCTCCATGGCTGCTACCATCTTTCCCAGGACACTCATGCATAGGCGAAGGGAGTGTGGACTTGGGTCGGAGAGGATGTGGATTCCTTGTCGTAGGGAGTTTATCTTTTCCCTCGGAAGGAGGACCCGGGCACGGGTCGTGTCGAACTGCATCCCTAGGAAGGTTAAGCGTTGGGATGGGACCAGGGAGGATTTGTCTGTGTTGAGCAGCCAGCCTAACCGGGAGAGAGTGTTCAAGGTGATCTGGAGACTGTGGAGACAGTCCTTGAACGTGGGGCCCTTTATTAACAGGTCGTCGAGGTAGGGGATGATTACAATTCCCCTTGTTCGAAGAATGGCCATAACTGTCGCCATCACCTTCGTGAAAACCCTCGGGGCTGTGGCGAGGCCGAAGGGGAGGGCAGTGAACTGGTAATGCGCGTTCTTGAAGGAAAAGCGTAGGAACTTCTGATGTGACGCGCAGATTGGGATGTGAAGGTATGCATCCTGAATGTCCACTGAACATAGATATTCCCCGGCCTCCATCGAGGCGATTACCGACCTGAGGGACTCCATCCTGAACTGTCAGATGCGTATGTGTCGGTTTAGCTGTTTGGTCCAGAATCGGACGTAGTGAGCCGTCGTTTTTTGGGACGACGAAGAGGTTTGAGTAAAAACCGGAAAACCTTTCCTGAACGGGAACCGGGACTATGACTCCTGAGCGAAGAAGAGAAGTGATGGCTTGGAGGAAACTGGGAAGCTGAGATGGTTGTGGGGGGCGGGACCTGAGAAAACGTGATCGTGGGCAGGAATCAAACTCTATTTTGTAGCCGGAATTCACAATTTCTTTGACCCAGGCATCCTCTATTGCTGGGAGCCAAGAATCTGAATAGAAGGAGAAGTCCCAGGTGGGAGTGACCCGTCATGTTGAGGAAAACCTGTTGGATCGTGATCGTGATCCAGAGGACTTGGAGGAGCGACTCTTTGGGCGCCAGTTAAGCATGGGCCTAAAGGAGGGTTTACGACTGTCCCGCTGTGCTGGAGTACGGTCCTGTTGAGAGGAGGGGTTCGGTTGAGCGAACTGACGAAAGGACTGGAACTGAAGGGGGCGTCTCCTAGGAAAGGGGCGTTTGGGTCTGGGCTGGGGGAGAGAGGTGCTCTTACCCCCAGTAGCATCAGAGATGATCTGATCTAGCTTGGATCCAAACAGCCTGGAACCTTGAAAAGGAAGATCAGTAAGAGATCTTTTGGAAGCCGGGTCGGCGTTCCAGGCTTTAAGCCAAAGAATTCTACGTAAGGCAACGAGATTACTGGAAACCCGGGCTGAGCATGCAGCTGAGTCGAGGGACGCCGTAAGTAGATATTTTCCGGCATGGCCGATTTGATCAGCTAAGTCGGCCAGATTGTCCGGGGAGGCCCCTGCTAGGATGCCCTGTCTGAGCAGTTTGGCCCATGCGGACACCGCTTTTGATACCCAAGTTGAGGCGAAGGGAGGTGCCCCCAGTCTCAAAGGCTGACTTAGAGAGGGCCTCGACCTGTCTATCCGTGGTATCCTTAAGGGAGGAACCATCCGGAAGAGACAGTACCGTCTTGGTGGAAAGGCGAGAGACGGGAGGATCCACAGATGGGGACTCCGTCCATTTGCTGGCGAGGTCATGGTTAAAGGGGTATAGGACGTTTAACTGTTTCTTCCCTGTAAAGTGCTTTTCTGGATGCTCCCACTGCTTTTGAAAAACGCTGTCAAATTCTGCATGGTTAGAAAAAGTGCGTACAGGACGCTTGATTTTTTTGAAGGAAACTGAGTAGTCCCGGGAAGGGCTCTCGTCTTCTGTAACATGCAGAGTCTGATTGACAGCCGTTATAAGGCTGTCTATCATGTCCTGGACCTTGGAATACTGGTCTGTGTCAGAACCAGAGTCTGAATCTGAAGCAGAGTTAGATCCCGGGGCGACCTCCAGGGAAGAGGTGTGAGACGCAGGGAGCATTTTGGAGTCTGGAGAGCTGGAGGATGAGCTTGCGTGAGTCCGTTTCTGAGAACATGCCGTCAGTCTGCCCCTGTGAGGAGGGGGCAGGGGTGCCTGCGAATCGTCTGTGGGGACGTTCGGAGCGCTGGTGGCCATGGCAAACGTTCTGGCAAGCGTTCTAAGACCTGCACCAGAGATTGAGAAACCTTGGTGAGGTCAGAGACAGACTATGACATAGCAACAGCCCACTCCGGAGGGGAGGGGGTTACCACGTCCTGAGCGGCAGGGGGATCTTGGGGTGCCAGCATGGCGGGAGGTTTGCCGGTCGAGCAGAAGGCCGTAGTGAGACCCGCGGGCCACTTAGTACCGCAAAGAGCACAGGTGTAGTATGTGACAATGTGAGAGGGACGGACTGAGGGCTCCCTGGGTTTTGGCATATGTGCCTGACCAGGGATACTGCAGAGGGAGAAGCGGTCCCGTGTCGCTCCGAAGGTGAGGCTGGAGCGGGTCGCAATGGGTGCCGACGGAGCAAGGAGCTGCGTGCGGCAGAGTGATGGCGTCGGTGCAGAGGACGCAGCGTTGATGACGGAGCGCGTCGAGGCTCCGATAGGCAGATGGGAAGGGGGGCGGGCTTGAGAGGCCCTCCGATGAAAGGTCAGCGGAAGGCACGAGGGCGTGACGGAAGCGTCACTATGCTCCTCGGCCCTGGTTGGTCAAATAGGAGGGGGCGTATAGCCGTCGGAGCGGGACCGCCCCCCATACACGCCCCCCCCGACGGAGAAAATCGCGGCAGATTTGCCGCGTATTATGAAGGAGGAGGAAGTGGCCCAGGGAAGCGCTGTTCAGCGCCATGTTTGGTGAGAGGGGGAGGGGGGAGGAAGGCAGGTAGCGCCGGGGGACTGGGACCTACAGCTGAAAGGCAGGGAAGTACCTGTCTTAGCGGGTCCGGGAATCGTCCCTTCCTTTCGCCTTCTGAGGATGGTCTCAGGATGCCTTCCTGGATAGGGGGAGATCCTGGCTTTTCCTCCTTCCATCACTGTCCGGTCCTGGACAGTGCAGGAGACTGTGTCAACCCCAGAAAACTGAAGGAAGGTCACCCGCAGGGACCACAGTCTCCCTCCCAGGCTGCTCAGAGGAGGGGGCTGGGGTGGGGAACAGGCTAGGACTGGCCACCGAAATCACCCTGAGACACCCTAAGGTGACAGGGGATAAGTCCTGCCCAGCGGGTCCGAGAGTGGGCGATGTGGGGGTAGCCACATTGCTCTCTCGGTCTCTAGTGGGTTAACAGGGGACGCAGTGTGCCCTGTTAGCCTGAAGAGCTGTATCTGAAAGAGAAAAAACAAGGATTAATAAACACAACAAGGTTGGATCTGTGAAGATCCAGGTCTACCTCCTACAGACACTAAGCTTAAACTGGTGAGCTTAATGCCTGTAGGCGGGTGCATACTGCGGAGGAGGAGCTATTTTCCTTTTTTTGCATCGTGTCAACCTCCTAGCGACAGCAGCATACACCCATGGTCCTGTGTCCCCCAATGAAGCGATAGAGAAAATAAGCCATCATACTGCTCTGTTCACCAAAAAGTAAAAAAGTTAAAGCTCTCAGAATATGGCGACGAAAATAACTACTTTTTATATAAACATTTTTACTGTGATGGCAGCAAAACTTAAAAAAAAAATCCATATAAATCTGGTATCTCTGTAATTGCACCGACCCCAAGAATAAATCCGCCTGATCACTTATACCGCACGGTGAACGACGCAAAAATAAAAATAAGGACTATTCTTGTACTGCTGTCTATTTCTTCTTTCCGTCTCCAATAAAAGCGGAATAAGGCTTGGCTCACGTTTATCCTGCTCTCTCCGCTGAGCGCTTAGAAGGTTTTCCGTGTAAATTCACCAAAACCGCAATTCGGACAAAAATCCCAGATGGAGCCACTCACTTATGAGACCAAAGGAGTCCCTTTGGACTGGTCTCTGTTCCAGCGGCGTACCATAATTTTAGGCTTTTTTTTTTTTGCGCACAATTGTGGACGACCTGATCTGTGTGCGCCTAAAAGATGGAGACCACCAGAGAAGACGTCAAAGGGACTCCAAAGTGTCTCCATATGTCTCTTTGTGGTGGGTGGTTCCGTTGGGGGTTTCGTCTGAATAGCATTTTTGGCGATCCAGTCTTATTCTGGAAGCAGTCGAAAATGATGTACTCCCAAATGTTACCAATAACACCCCTAATTTATCCCACACAAAACCAGCTGCCTCTCAGGTCCGTCATCTGTCACTTGAACTATAGGGGGTCCCACGTTACTGGTAGAAGAAACAGTCTGGAAAAGTGACATGGCTCCCGCCCCCTCAAATAAAATCCAGTGAATTCTATGCTCTCAAATCCAAATGCTCACTGTGTCTAAACCGCAGTAAGCTGCCACATGTTTTTTGCATTATTGTAGCAGGGAGAGCACTTGAAAATTTACGGGGTGTGTGTCATCAGGAGAAATGTATGGGGGCACAATGTACGGGCACTAAACTGAGATATTTGGAATTCTCCAGAATAAAGCCTGGCGTGTCACTGCAGCAGTAGATGAATTGAGTTGTGTAATTTATACAATGGGTCACTTTTGGGGTTTTTCCTGCTGTTCTGGCACCTTAGGGGCTCCGCAAATGTCGCCCACAAACTATTCTACCAAAAGCCAAATAGTGCTCCTTCATTTTCAGCACTGACGTGTGGCCTAACAGTAATTTCTGATGACCTATTGGGCATCATCACGTTCGGGAGAAATAGCATAGCAAATTGAGGTCTGTTTTCTTCTATTATCCATTGTTGTCCATAATTTGGGGCTAAAACTAAATTTTTGTGAAAAAAGTGAAAATTTTCAATATGTCAACCTAATGTTATCAAATTCTGTGTAGTGTCTGTGGGTTCAAAATGCTCACTATACCCCTGGATAAAATCCTTGAAGGGTGTAGTTTCCAAAATGGGGTAAGGTTTTCCACTGTTTAGGCACATCAGGGACACCCACAGACCATTCCATCAAAGTCTGCGTTCCAAACGTCCCTCCTTCCTTTCCAAGCCCTGCCGTGCACCCAAACAATAGTTTTCCCCTACATATGGGCTATGTCCTTACTCAGGAGCAATTGCACAACAAATTTTGCGGTCCATTTTTCTCCTGTTACCCTTGTGAAAATAAAAAAAATTGGGGCTAAAAGTACATTTTTGTGGAAAAAAATTTGATTTCTTAATTTCACAGCTCTATGTTATAAACTTCTGTGAAGTACCCGGCGGTTCCAGGTGCTCACCACACATCTAGATAAGTTCCCTGAGGGGTCTAGTTTCCAAAATGGTGTCACTTGTGGGGGGTTTCCACTGTTTAGGCAAATCAGGGGCTCCCCAAACGCGACATGGCGTCTGCTAATTATTCAAGCAAATTTTTATTCAAAAAGTCAAATGGAGCTCCTTTCCTTCTGAGCCCTGCCGTGTGCCCACACAGTGGTTTTCCCCCACACATGGGGTATTGGCGTGCTCAGGAGAAATTGCACAACACATTTTGTGGTCCATTTTCTCTTGTTACCCTTGTGAAAATAAAACAATTGGGTCTGAATTAAACATTTTATGAAAAAAAGTTAGTTAAGTGTTACGTTGCTTCAGTTCCTGTGAAGCACCTGAAGGGTTAATAAACTTCTTGAATGTGGTTTTGAGCATTTTGAGGGGTGCAGTTTTTAGAATGGTAACACTTTTGGGTATTTTCTGTCATGTAGACCCCTCAAAGTCACTTCAAATGTGATGTGGTCCCTAAAAAAAAAATAATAATTTTTACATCTTGTTTGAAAAATGAGAAATCGCTGGTCAACTTTTAACTTCCTAACAAAAAAAAAATTTGTTTAAAAAATTGTGCTGATGTAAAGTATACATGTGGGAAATGTTATTTATTAACTATTTTGTCTGACATATCTCTCTGATTTAAGAGCATAAGAATTCAAAGTTTGAAAATTGTAAAAAAATTTAAATTTTCGCCAAATTTCCTTTTTTCCACAAATAAACGCAAGTTATATCGAATAAATTTTACCACTATTATGAAGTACAATATGTCACGAAAAAACGATCTCAGAATTAGGGGGATCCGTTGAAGCGTTTCAGAGTAATTACCTCATAAAGTGACAGTGGTCAGCAGTGCTGTGGAGTTGGTAAGCCAAACCTCCAACTCCGACTCCTCAATTTCCATGACTCCGACTCCCTCATACATGGCTCATGTTTAAGTGATAAATTTACTGTAGCACAGATTCATCTCAGCTAAAAGTCTAGACCCTTAGATCAGGAATAGGACAGACATTTATAGGACATTTCATAACTTTCCCAAAATCTTATGAAAAAATATTGCCCATAAACGGCATTGAACTACTGTACCCAATTTATTATAAATTTTAGGAGTCGGTCCATTTGATACGGACTCCGACTCCACCAAAATGGGCTCCGACTCCACAGCCCTGCTGGTCAGGATTGTAAAATTTGGCCTGGTCATTAAAGACATAATTGGCTCCATCCTTAAGGGGTTACAAAGTAGCTGAGCTTTTGTAATGCAGTAGAAGAGGTGTATTTTCCCCCATTATTAGCTATTAATGTAAAGATGACTCTTTTCAAAAGGTAGATAACCAGAGCACATTTTGTACTGGTATTAAGGTAACAAGGAAAATCACACCATAACCTTAGTGTACTTGGATGGGCTTCATTCCAGATTGATTTGACAAGACAATAAAAAGTGGATGTAAAAATACACAAGCCGCTACTAAATACAGTACTGTATATGCCATTCTGTGAAACTAACATTTCTGAAAACTGGATAACACCACCACTCCTAAAGTAATGTTTTCTCTGGTGCTTTCTGTTTTTTTAATCATCTATGTGATGGCCCAGTTTTCACCACTTCAAATAAGCGTGTTTAGTATCATATGTATGGTTTGTTGAATATTTATTTGAAAGGGCTTCATGTAATACAAGAAGCTTGAGCTCACCAGCATATTTACCTGTTAAAGATTAACGTTAGTGTTTCTTTATTTGCTAAACTTGTGTAGATATGTGTACTGTAAGTGCAATCAAATACTTACTGATTGCGGTCTTTCCTGGTTTCAGACTTTACTCCGTTCCTCTTCACTCCCATGACTGCAATTCCAACTTGCTGGAGCATACATAATTCTGTGTGGGAGCCGTGTATCTCTTACAATGGAAATCTATGGAGCATCAGTGACTACCTCTGCCTTACACATAAACCTCAGTGTAATCTGGCAAGTCAGAATTGCAGTCATGTGAGTGAGAAGAGGACCAGAGCAGCGCTGGAAACCTGGGAAGACGGTGATCGGTAAGTATTTGATTGCACACATACAGTGCACAGCACACCTATTTAGCAAATAAAAATAATTAACGGGAGTTAATAACAATTGCATGTGAGTTGCCCAGACTGGCCTGCAGCAATTAGCTTATGTGAATATCATACATAATAATCTTCTCTACTGTGTTTTTACTTTTTAGTCTCTGTCGAGCGCCTTCAAATCGTGTAAAAGGTCGTCCATTCAGACCCATCAGAGCCGTGGCTGTGGACCTCTTTCCTCAAACCCCACATTGTGAACTGCTTATTCTTTTTGAGAGAGTAGAGTATACAGAGAGTGCCAGTACTATCATCCCAGAAAGCAATCGTGAACATACAGCGGATGTTCAGCAAGATGGCAATGGAGGAAGAGAGTTCTGTGCTGACCCTGAAGCAATAAATGCCTAGCTCTTCTCATACTATGGAGCCACATTTTAACCACTAATATTCAGGTGATATCATGAGTTTAGGATCCGTATCAGACTTCTCTACTCCACTCACTACCACAAAAATGTATTTTTAATAACTTCTTAAGTAAATATTGCTTAGGGTTTTTTCATACTTTATGTATTGTGGACAGCACAATACTTACACTATGAAGTATTATGATTGCAGAATAAATCTAGACCTGTGTTAATAAAAGTTCAGCATAAGTGATTACTTGTCTATTGTTTTATAATGTATAGAAAAGTATCTAAATTTGTAAGTGTATTGTAGGAAGTCTCCTAACATGTTTTGGTGCTTAAAGGGAACCTGTCAAAAGATTTATGCTGCCTGAACCTCCACTGCTTTTTAAAGAAATTGAATTTTGAATAGCTGTCCGGGAACCATAGAGAGAGAGAGACCTGACTAGTCTGATGTAGGCCCCAGCTGCCTTCTCCCCACGCAAGCGCCAGTTGATTGACAGGTCTCTTCCTGTCAATCAAGTGGAGCAGGGGCAGGGCAATGTCGACTGAGGATATCTTTGGATTTATCGGTTCTGTCCTTATAGTCCACAAAAGGATTTACAAACTATGTTTCTCTGAAATTACGCAGCATTGCAGAATAAAACAAACATGGCTGCAATCGTGCATTTCCTGTGGCCTGTGGTTCAGGCAGCATAAATCTACTGATAGGTTCCCTTTAACCATATATCTATTGTTCTTTTCTAAAAATAAACAGCTTTCTGTTTGCATTTAAACTTGGTACAAATGGGTTTACAGCTAACCAATATGAATTATCTCCTGCTTTTGCCTATTTTCAAAACTTTCAAGTCATCAGTTGGCGATAGGTAATACCCGTGTAACATACAACATTTGTCTTTTATCTTGTCAGTAAAATCCACAGAACATATACCGTACAGACCAAAAGTTTGGACACGCCTCATTTAAAGATTTTTCTGTATTTTCATGACTATGAAAATTGTAACTTCACACTGAAGGCATCAAAACTATGAATTAACACATGTGGAATTATATACTTAACAAAAAAGTGTGAAACAACTGAAAATATGTCTTATATTCTAGGTTCTTCAAAGTAGCCACCTTTTGCTTTGATGACTGCTTTGCACACTCTTGGCATTCTCTTGATGAGCTTCAAGAGGTAGTCACCGGAAATGGTCTTCCAACAATCTTGAAGGAGTTCCCAGAGATGCTTAGCACTTGTTGGCTCTTTTGCCTTCACTCTGCAGTCCAGCTCACCCCAAACCATCTCGATTGGGTTCAGGTCTGGTGACTGTGGAGGCCAGGTCATCTGGCGTAACACCCCATCACTCTCCTTCTTGGTCAAATAGCCCTTACACAGCCTGGAGGTGTGTTTGGGGTCATTGTCCTGTTGAAAAATAAATGATGGTCCAACTAAATGCAAACCGGATGGAATAGCATGCCGCTGCAAGATGCTGTGGTAGCCATGCTGATTCAGTAGGCCTTCAGTTTTGAATAAATGCCCAACAGTGTCACCAGCAAAGCACCCCCACACCATCACACCTCCTTCTCCATGCTTCACGGTGGGAACCAGGCATGTAGAGTCTATCCGTTCACCTTTTCTGCGTCGCACAAAGACACGGTGGTTGGAACCAAAGATCTTAAATTTGGACTCATCAGACCAAAGCACAGATTTCCACTGGTCTAATGTCCATTCCTTGTGTTCTTTAGCCCAAACAAGTCTCTTCTGCTTGTTGCCTGTCCTTAGCAGTGGTTTCCTAGCAGCTATTTTACCATGAAGGCCTGCTGCACAAAGTCTCCTCTTAACAGTTGTTGTTGAGATGTGTCTGCTGCTAGAACTCTGTGTAGCATTGACCTGGTCTCTAATCTGAGCTGCTGTTAACCTGCGATTTCTGAGGCTGGTGACTCGGATAAACTTAGCCTCAGAAGCAGAGGTGACTCTTGGTCTTCCTTTCCTGGGGCGGTCCTCATGTGAGCCAGTTTCTTTGTAGTGCTTGATGGTTTTTGCAACTGCACTTAGGGACACTTTGAAAGTTTTCCCAATTTTTTGGAATGACTGACCTTCATTTCTTAAAGTAATGATGGCCACTCATTTTTCTTTACTTAGAATTTGTATTATGGCAAGAAAAAAGCAGCTAACAGTCTATTCAGTAGGACTATCAGCTGTGTAGCCACCAGACTTCTGCACAACAGAACTGATGGTTCCAACCCCATTTATAAGGCAAGAAATCCCACTTATTAAACCTGACAGGGCACACCTGTGAAGTGAAAACCATTTCCGGTGACTACCTCTCAAAGCTCATCAAGAGAATGCCAAGAGTGTGCAAAGCAGTCATCAAAGCATAAGGTGGCTACTTTGAAGAACCTAGAATATAAGACATATTTCACACTTTTTTGTTAAGTATATAATTCCACATGTGTGAATTCATAGTTTTAATGCCTTCAGTGTGAATGTACAATTTTCATAGTCATGAAAATACAGAAAAATCTTTAAATGAGAAGGTGTGTCCAAACTTTTGGTCTGTACTGTATATCTGAAATCATTTCAGATCTGTGACATCTACTGTAATGGAATAAACTGTCAGATATTTTAAGGAAGAAGAGATGGGCAAATCTCCATGCAAAATCTTTGGTAGGTCGTCATAAAAATAGCTCATTGCCAACCCGTAAAGTTAGCAATAATTAGGTCACAATACAATGACTACATTCAACCTTAAATGCTGACCTATGAAGTGAACTAGGGTTATATGAACCTGGCATTATAGCACAATAGACCTAGAAATTATTATTTTTTTGTTTAGAACCCTACTTTGGAACATTTGCCCTTCCCGAAGCCTCACACTAAAATGGCAGGGCTTGCCATGCAAGCAGCAGTTGAGGAGATAGCATATTTTCCCGGTCTAATAAGAATTGAAGAAGTTAAAAGGAAATAGTAACATCGGAATGGGGGCCCCACATGTATCACCACAGAAGGTGGCTTCTTCAGGGGTAGTGTTCAGTGACTAGTCTAGATCATTCAGTGCATATAGGCTGTCATTATTTGCGGCAGTGTGAGACCTGTTGTACAAGATGGTGTGCTGCTGATATTGATCTTTTGTACAACACAAGTGTTTGTTTCAACCAACGAACAAGGGGTTTACTTGTTTCCTGATAATTTCTAATTCTTTCGATTAATTAAAATGTACTTTAGTGTTTCTTTAAAAGGTGTTATCCCATGCACCAACTATAGTACCTGAGCACTGTAAACAGCAGAAGTCATCACCAAGCTGCCACCAGATTCCTGAGAAGGTAAGTGGTCAGATGACCTGCAGCGAGATTTGATTTACGTTGGCAATGAGGTTTCAGTTTCCACAGTAAAATGTGTACTAAAATGCTGAAGGTCTCCATGCCTGAACTCAAAGACCTATGCCTCTTTTTGGGTCAGTAAAGTCAGCTACAATATACTCAAACCATATAAATAAGCCACTGACTTTTTAGGAAGCAATGCAACATAGCTTGAATTTTTACTGCCCATGGAGATCAGCCTTATGTCTGGAGGAGGAATGATGTACATGTTGAAAAGAACATGCCGCACTGCAGCATATCAGTGGAACGGTGATTATCTGGGGCTTCTTTGCTTCCTCGTTGCAGCTTTCCAGTGCCAATGTGGAGAGCAAGATGAATTTAATCAAACATCAGAGAATCCTAGGAGAAAAACTATATTCCTTAGGTTGGTAGGCTCAGGCTTGGTTGTGATTGGACATTCAAACGCCACAATGATCCCAAGCATACTTCAAAATCCACCAAGACTTGGTTTGACAAGTAGTCCTTGAAGATTGGGGAGTGGCCATTACTGGCTCCTGACTTGAAACCTTATAGAAAATCTTTGGTGTGATTTGAAGAAGGTGGTTGCAGCAAGGAAACTAAAGAATAAAGTAGAGCCAATTGCTCATGAAACATTTGCTAAGATTCCTTAGAAATACTGCCAAAACTGATGTCTGGCTGTGCATCAGCCAAAAGGGCTATACTAAGTATGAAAGATGCTTGTCATGAAATTATTTAATAATTCTGAGCCTGTAGTAGTCATTAAATTGACATTCTGGCCACAGTTCATTAACGTCAATCTTAAGGGGCATGAACTAATAAGATGCACTAAATTCATTAAGAAGCACATGTCCCTTAATGAATTCAGCACATCTTTTTAGTGGCGTGCGCCTTGCAATAAATGTTACTCCAGTCAAAGACTGGAGTAACATTTCTGGCATAAGGAATACCAGATTTGATGAATTTGTCAGGTGGGTGTTACCATGCCCTCCATCCCTTCCTCAGCTCTACCCTCTTTGGCGAAGCAAGCCAAAACTGGTTCTTTTGTGCAACTTCGCATTGCACAGAGATTGTGACTTTTCAAACTGTTTTACGCTATAATTCTGGTGTAAACACTTTGAACGAATACATCACAAAGGCTCTGATTCAGAGAAACAACTTATGTTAGTTGCGTTGAGCTATTCGCTATTCATTTACTGGTTTATTGCAATCAGCAGCAAGTTTGTAATTTTTGCTAAAACCTAATTTAGAATGGGGATTGAATTTGATTTGCAAATGTATGTATGGAAACCTATAATTGGCTTCTCAAAACACAAAGCTCCCTTGGATTGAATCAAAGTAGTATAAAAGAAATGAAGGCTATGATAATAGTAATCATTTTTTTAACACCTTTGAAAAAAGAAAAAAATGCAATGGTTTATTGTAATATCAAACTTTATTGCTTAAAACTAATAAACAAAAGGCTTTAAAAACACAATATCGAAGAACAAGTGCACAAGATTTACATCAGTATTAAAAGCATAACCCCATTTCAAACATATGACAAGTTTGACAAATCACTTATTTGACAGTCACTCCATATAATTCATACAGCAACCATTAAGTATATTCAGATTACAAGTTATCACTGCGCGGACAATACTTACACTGGTTAATATAGCCGGCTGGAGCAAAACAAAGCTTTTAATTTGCCATTGGCCTCACAATGTCATGGAACATAAAGGACAATCATGTCTATAGTACATTTTTATAGCTTAGCCCGGATTTGTTTGTGTGTGTGTAATAATATATATATATATATATATATATATATATATATATATATATATATATATATATATATATATATACACACACACATACAGCAACATTGAAAAAAAATGTACATAAATGAAGAGTATATGTATAAGTGACTCATAGTTAAATCTTGAGAAGCCACTAGCTTCTTACATAAGATTGCAAGCAGTTGAATAACTTTCTACATAGACCAAGTACCAAATAAGGCTAGCTTTTCTGCTCTAGTACCATTTTAGGTGTATATATTATGTACCTAAGAGTTCAACATATTATAATGGAAAAAGATCTTACATAGTCCAGGTTTACTCTCAATGTCTGGTAAAGAAATGTAAAATTACTCAACTCTGATATATAAATATATCAGAAAGTCATGCATCAAAATTCCAGTAGAATGTAGCAAGCAATGAGCACTTAACATGTAATCGACGAGTAAGAGGAGTAAAAAGTTGCTTACAAGGCAAGTCTAGTAGTGATGATGCATATGATTTGTAAACAATTTATACCAGCATGTTAAAAGGTCTCTACCCTCAAATGGGAGGAGAAATTATCTTTAAAATCAGTGCTACAGCCGGCAGCCCAAGGTTTTTTTTTTTTAGTCAATCTGGCATTTTTGCTTTTAGGATTGTAAGCATTTTTTAAGCCTATAAATTGTTCTAATAAAGCAATAAATGCACAATGGGTGACTTTACATACTGGAAAGAATGGGCAAGGCAAGAGCTTATTTCATTGAATGTGAGTTTTTCTATCATGTAGGTTTGAAGTAAATATTTACAGTCAATACTGAAACACTGAAAAGATAGGTGAAAACTAAAAGCTGCAAATGTAAGTCTTAGGGCCCATTCAGATGTCCATTTTCACATACAAGTTCTATCCTAGCCTGCTAGTTAGAAGGTAGAGAACCTTTTTTTTCTCATCCAAGAAAACCTGTTTTTCATGCTCAAAAGAAAAAGTACAAATGAATAAGCCCAAAGGCTAAATTCCCACAATGATTTGGTGTTTTTTTTTATGTTACATTATGTCTCCATTAGATGAATTAGGTTACTTGCGTTTTTGAGTGCATTTTTTTCTCCCGCTATGGTTTTTGTTTTCTTTTTGTATGTCATGTTTTAAATAAAATGGATTTGTTTTGTAAATTCTCTGTTACTTAACTTTGATAAAACTTTATTGATAAAGTCATGTGTGGATTACACACATTTTGCAGTTACAAAGCAGAAACGCACTGAAAGCACATGAGTTTTTTTTACCATTGGCTTCTCTCCATCTCATTCAAGTCTATGGGCAAAAAACTGCAAACCAAACATTTACCTAAACAAGAAAAAAAAAAAAAAACGCACCACAAGTCACTTTATGCTGTGTAAACAAAAAAAAAGAAAGGCAAGTGCAGTGGGCAACACAAGACTAATAATAAAAATCCCTTTCACTAAGCTGGTACTGTAATACGCTGCGCCTTTTATATGTGCAGCGAAAGTACACACCAAATACTCATTGTGGGAACATAGGATGGTTTCATGCCAAAATGATTTTAGGAAACCTGCTGCATAAGAATGATGGTCGCCAGATGTTGGCTGTGGATCAATTGGGAGTTATTAAATGCACTAAAAGTTATTTTTTGGGCTTTTTCTTCTTATCTGCTGCTTTTTTCAAAGAAAACTGCAAAATCTCTAAGTGTGGTGTGTGTATTTTTCTAGCTATTTTCCCATAGTTTCACTTTAGGATTTAAAAATGTAAGTAAAAAAGCATGGCTGGGAAAAAACAAAAAACAGCCAAGTGCACTGACTATAAAGGGTGTGTGTGTGGTCAAGGATATACACAGCCTGATAATACACTTGTCTCAACAAGGGCTTACAGTCACAAAAAGGATAACTAAAAGCATAATTGAAACAGGTCAGTAAAATGTTGGGCTGATTTACCTTTCCTATCATGTCACCAGGGTAAAATAAATGACAATGACCATTAAAAAAAAAATATTGCTTCATAAATGGCACATAAATGCTGTCCTCTGCAGCGTGTCCACATGGACATTACCTTCAGATCAGCTCATATAGGTGCTATACACATGATCAGTTTTTAAATACATCAGTTAGGGACTGCTCTGATGTGGGTTACCTTGACGTTGGTAGAGCGGCTTAGTATACATTTTTTGCAAAAACGTGTCAACTAAATACCCTGTTTTTTATCACCTTTTTACTAGCACTTGCTGTTTACTGTTACTTTTTTACAACAGAGTGTTTTTATAAGTTTGTTTTACTGTCTCCTTGTGTTTTTCATATATGCTGTATGTCTTACAATCGTAAGACAGTTTTTGTTTTTAATTAATTAAAAATAACTATTTTGCAGTTGGAGATTTGTGAACTGCTTAACGTTATACACATGCCCCATATTAAAAGTAAAGTTATTGCATTGTCTATAATAGCTCAATCTTATCCTAAACTAGAGCTCACACTTTGGTTTGTATATATTATACAAGCCATTAAAAATGGAAAACTCATTCTGAAATTATGGAGTGTACATTTGGCGATTAGAAACATGCTACAGCTCTGCCATATTATATATCTGCTTTTTGGGGGACTTCTGCCCATAGTCCCTAGACTCTTAAGGCCATAAGTTTTATCACTGAAGACTCTATAGCAGCAAAATAAGATCGCAAAACATTATCCATTAACAAAAAAAAATGGTTAAACCCATCTTATTAGATGGATGAAATTGCAAATCAAGAAACTTTACAATTTACTTACTAAAATTCTCCAGACATCACTCTTTTTCTATTTGCAGCTCATTAGAATGGGGACCCGTGAAAACAGGGAAGACGTGCAGTGCTTACAAGCTCTTTGGTGCTGAACTTGTCAGCACACACTAGAGGACTTGCTGTGATTGCTAGCTCCTGATTTTGGCCACCTTTAGTCCCTGTGCTTCTGATGCTGCAGAGGCCTGATACAAAGGAGTCAGAGTGCAATGAAGATGCTGGCCTGAACTGTCAGCAATCAGGTAGTCTGTTGCCTGGGGAGCGGCTTGCTCCTGAACAGACAACATGAGACAAACCTTTAAATGAAAAGAAAGAAATCTGACTTTTTCAGATTTCATATTTTAATTAAAAAAAAGTAGATTGCAGGAAACCACTTGCGTCAACCATTATTTGCGAAACTAAAAGATCTGTTTCATCAGCTAGTGATCTGTGGTTTCCATTCTGACATATACCGATCAAATTCAGATGTAATTACGGACATGGGATAAGCATGGGATCACCTATATGCATGTTCAACTGCAGTGTTACGGAGTTGGCTATAACATACACATGATGATTTTGTTTTGCGTTAAACTTTATATATGCTGTAATATTACTGAATGATGAAACCAAAGACAAGCTCTAAGAATATACAATCAAGGATATAAAAGATACAATTCTGAACTAGCATACCTTTATACGATGCTCCTCATGGTACTTATAACAGTATGGTTCTTACCAGACCCCTTGACAACAGACTGGTGTCAATGTGGAAGAAGTTAGACCCTATGTTATATTATATAAAAGTAAGCGCCCGGATGGGTTTTATCACTATATTGCATATACAGTTGTGTTTTTTTTTTTTTTATTGCCTAACTAAATAAGTTTCACTACAGAAGTAAAGTGTTGGACAAGCTGCACAGGATGAGAATGGAAAAAAATAAAATAACTGTGCTAGAAAGGAAGGAGCGCTAAAGAAGGGATGGATGACGAATACAAAAAAACCCCACACATTTTGGCCACGCTCGTTTGGCTTTTAATGAAGTTTAGATAAAATAGCTAGATTTCTTAGTCAAACAGCAAGAAGATATATGTATGAAGCAGCCCACATGGTGGTAGCAGACAGAACATCATTGCCTTTGGTACATATAAGGCTTTACAAGACAGGCAATATTGATGAATAGCATCTACATACAGAAAGCTTACCAACATTCATATTTGTATCACTGGTAGGATCCTACATAATTATTGACCAATGTTCTAGTTAGTAACATAATAGGCAGTCTGCACCAATTCACCAGGAATACAGTTAACTAAAAAGTACAAAATTCATCGAAAGCAAGAAGCTTTGTATTACAATTAATCCTCCAACCCTTCCTAAATTCTACACTTCTCCTGGTAACCTATTGACTGATGTCCTGAAGACATTCTTAAAAAGCTCCGTAAGCCTTTAAAGCCACCCTTTGTGTGCTTAAATATTCATTCTATTAAGTAGCGTGAGCACCCACTGTAACTTCCTGCTAATGTGACCTCTAGGATACAAGGCAAGTGTGACCACCCAGGCTCGGTACACTGCATACAATGTGGACCACACTTACTTCAAAGTAGTATTTGCATTGCAGACTGATGCAGCTATTAAAGGGCATAGGACAACAACATTCATTCCGTTTGCATACAGGCTGTGCTTACACGACATCTTTTCAGTAAACATCTATTATACAAGAGATGAATTACAGCAGTTGATTGCTCCGAACTTGCCAGGAAATTATATGGCTGCAACACGCAGTCAATTCAGGTTATAGAGGCCGACTGATGAGACTGAGACTTTGTCTACAGCAGAAGAAGCGGAGATGTGTGCAAAATAATAATGGGATACATGTGCTGGATATTGTGCTGTGGGTCCTTCATATCTCCGTAAATGCCTAAAAGCTAGTGTCCGGATTATTATTTTTGCATGGTCTGTGCCTATTGGCCAGTAACCACAATGGATCATATTGCAGTGGCTACCACAGTGTAAAGCTTTCCCACACATCTTCATTTGAAATGGTCAGACCTTATATTACAGGACCTAGGTCATAAATAAATATGGCGAACTAGACAGCGATCAGTAGGCAAAACATCACGGCATATATTAGGTATACCAAGTTCTGTAAGCGTCTTATCAATCAGCTATTCAGTGCATTCAGTCAACTGAATATTTTAGCTTAGCATTTTGGACCTAGGAACTAGATTTAGTTGTCTTTTCTACATACACAGATGGGCATGACCCTAGTAGCAAAAGTGCTCGATGTCCTAAGTGTATCACTTTCTTTGCTTTTTAGATTTACACACCTCAGCCAAATCTTTTTGACAGAAGCTAAGAAGAAAATTAAAACCAGAGTGCTTCATAAAGGAGGTAATATGTCTTTTTTTGTCCAGTTCAGAGAAAAAAAAAAAAAGAAAAAAAAGGACAATGCATAAGTAAGCAGCCCTATTTATGAATCACCTTCTATATCAGATGAAAAGTTTGTCATAGTAAGCGCTCTTAGTTTCTTATTGCTCACTTTAGTGCTCAGATCAAACATCCACTGTACATAGGGGTTCATTGCCGGGCTGTGCAGATTCAACAATCGTCATTTTAGGCTTTTTCCGTGTCTCCTCCTAATGGAGGAAAAAACAAAACAGACATTATAATTAGAACATATTACAAGCCGATTTTGCCACAAAAGAAAAAAAGAGGAATTTTATCTGACTGCAAGGAATGTAGTTGTCAATCAAGTGTGACTTCAATGGTTTACTGATTTCACAACCCTGGGATTTTCCATTTTTGCTCCCCTTGTTCCCAGAGCCATAGCGTTTTTATTTTTTGGTCAATATGGCCATGTGAGGGCTTATTTTTTGCGGGACGAGTTGTACTTTTGAACGACATTACTGGTTTTACCATATCGTGTACGGGAAAAAAATTCCAAGTGCGGTGAAATTGCAAAAAAAGTGCAACACTACAGAAGTTTTTTTTACCACGTTCACTGAATGCTAAAACTGACCTGCCATTCTTATTCTCCAGGTCATTATGAGTTCGTAGACACCAAACATGTTTAGGTTCTTTTATATGTAAGTGGTGAAAAAAATTCCAAAAAGTTTGCTAAAAAAAAAAAAAAAAAGGCACCATTTTCCAAGACCCGCAGTGTCTCGTTTCTTCGGGATCTGGGGCCAGGTGAGGGCTTTTTTTTTTTACATGCTGAGCTCACGTTTTTATTGATGCCATTTTGGGGTAGATCCGATGTTTTGATCGCCCATTATTGCATTTTATTGCAATGTTGCTGAGACCAAAAAACGTAATTCTGACGTTTAGGCTATGTGCCCACGATGCAGAAATGCTCAGGATTTTTTCCTGAGCGTTTCTGCATCTCCCTGGCAGGAAAAACGCATGCGGATTGTACATGCGGATTGTACATGCGTTTTTCCTGCCAGGGACAAGCGGATGTGAAGCGTTCTTCACATGCATTTCCGCATGCAGATTGACAAGCGCTTTCCAAGCGATTTTAGCATCACTTGGAAAGTGCTTGACAACTTGGTCACACTATATAAATCCATGCAAATGGCATGGATTTATATACTGTGACCGAAAGAATGGTAAAAAAATGAATCTATACTTACCTTCTGATGGCCCCCGCAGTCTTGCTTCCCTCTGTCCTGGCTGCCGGCATCGGTACACTGAAGGACCTGCCGACGTCAGCGTCGCGTGACCCGTCACATAACCATGACGTCAGCGCAGGTCCTCCAGTCCATTGCTAGCTGCCGGCATGAAAGGACGAGTTCAGCGGGGGCCGTCAGAAGGTAAATATAATCTTTATTTTTTATTTTATTCTTTTTTTCTCACAGTTTCTATGGTACCCGGGTCCGGAGGAGAGTTTCCTCTCCTCTAGACCTGGGTACCATCCGCACATTGGAACGCGTGTATTCTGCATGTCCTTATCTAGTGAAGCGGAATCCATGCGTTCTAATGCAAGTCAATGGCGACGATAAGGCAGCACTTCCGCAAAATAATTGGTAGTGCTGCGTTTTTTTCCGCAATGATAATCCGCAGCGGAAATTTCCGCAGCATGTGCACAGCACATGCAGATTATCATTGGGGAACATGGCAGGCCTTCTACCATGCATTTTTTAAGCGTTTCTGCCGCTGCGGAAACGCTTAAAAAAAAGGCATCGTGGGCACACAACCTTAGGATTTTCGATTCGTTTTTTTTATATTGATCGGGCGATTCTGAACGCGGCGATACCAAATATGTTTATGTGGGGGTATTTTAGTTTGAATGGGGCAAAAGGGGGTGATTTAAACTTTTATTTTTTTTTTTTTAATATTTTTAAACATTTTTTTTCACTTTTTGCATGCTTCTATAGTCTTCATAGGAGATTAGAAGCAGCAACTGTCCGATCGCCTCTGCTACATAGAGGTGATCAGCAGATCACCTCCATGTAGCAGAAATACTCCTGTGCTATGAGCGCCGACCACTAGGTGGCGCTCATAGCGATCAGCTCATGACAAACACTGGAGTCTGCTGCAGACCCAGGGTTGTCATGCCCACCCATCAGTGACACACGATCACGTGACGGGGTGACCGATGGGCGGGGTAAGTGACGTGTTTCGGCGATGTTAAATGCTGCTGTCAGAGATTGACAGCGGCATTTAACATGTAAACAGCGCGGGTGGATCGTGATTCCACCCGCAGCTGTTGCGGGCACATGTCAGCTGTAAGAATCAGCTGACATGTGCCTGGTTCAGTGCGGGCTCACCGCTGGAGCCCTCACTGAACCGGGGGTTACAGCCTGGTGCGTACTAAAACGTCCCAGGCTGTAAAGGGGTTAAAGCAATCTCATCTTAAAAAGGAACCTGGAACCAGTTTCAGTCACTGCTCTGAGAATACCTGTAGCTGCCCCTCCGGCCCTGACTGACACTGGCTCTACATTAGGGACAGCTGATTCTCAGAGCGGTGATTGAACTGGCGCCGGAACCACCGACATGACTGAAACCAGAAAGCTGCCGGGAGGAATAAAGTTCATTTTCTCCCTGCAGTGTTTGGCTATGTGCAGGCAGGTTGGTAACGCCATTAACCTGCAGATTAACTCCATATCTGCAGGTTAAGTGTTTTTCTGGTGACAGATTCCATTTCACTTAAATGGAACCTATCATCAAGACACCTATTATTTAAATTCGGTTTTAATGTTGCAGGTATTTTCTAAAATTTGTCATTTTGCTTTTTCATTTTATTATCTTTATTAAAAATCAAAGATCTTGACATTTTCACAGTTTATTTTTTTAGACTTGTGCCTCCTGTCCTTTCAGGAAGAGTTTACAGCAGTTTCATCATCAGCAGAGGCAGGATTACAATGACAGGTAACACCTCTATATACCATTGATAACACAGGATCCACCAACAATAGGTGATGTCACAGATGACCCTCCTCCTCCCTTGACAATCACCTAGGAGCATGCTCATTAGAGGCTTTAATACATAAGATAGCAACAGTCTCTTCATTGTGACTTTCTGGATCAACATGTTAGGCTATAGTTTTTTTCTTTTTTATTGCACCGCTGGAGTGGTGCTTTAAATGTAAGTCCCTTGTCCCCTGTCTAATACTCACCTTCCGGCGTTTTCATCCGTTTTCGCCGCTACTCCTGTCGGCCTCCGGCGAAAATTGACCTGCTTGCAGCTCCAGTATTTAATGGAGCTGCACAAATACAAGTATATGAGAGCTTCGTTCTGACTTTCAGACTTGCATTGAGAGCTTGTGACGTAGCATCTGACTTCCGTCCAGTCAGAAGCTGCGCTCACAAAATGGCACAGGAAACGGGAGCGGCACAGAAAGAACTGCAAAGACTCCAAAGGTTGAGTATATGACCTGGGGCAGGGGGCTTAGACTTAAAACGCCACTCCAGCCTTGAACCCCCTACTGGAGTGGTGCTTTAAGTCTACTGTCAACCTTAAGACTATGAAACTAAAGAATGTACATTTGTTATTACCTGAAACAAAGTTAAAATCTATAAAAGCCCCAGTGACCAGTGTGAAAATTGCAAGATTTCAATTTTTAGTTCTACTATACTACATTTATCTCGTGCCCAGGCAATCTCAGATTCTTATGTGAATGCAAATTGTCACATAAACACCTCCAAGTCCAGCTGCAAGACCCCCAGATGTTCTCAAGACTCAAGTAAGCAGGAAGACAGCTCCTATGACCCCTCATGCACCCTTACCATTGACAGCTGATGTTCAGGAGGATCACTGTACAGGAAAAAAGTAGAAAAGGCCATAACAGTAAGCCAGTTATGCAGCGCCTTCATTTTTAGAATGGGCTACCCTAGCAACATGCCATCACTAAAACCCTGTCACCAACTATTACAAGCACCTTGGCAGAATTTGACTTTAAAAAACCTATTCTCGAAGAGCAACACTGCAAAAATGCAACTTGATGCCCAAACTGAGAAAGACAGAGGAGCAGAGTCCAGATGTCCAACAAGATGTATTAGGAGAGGCAGAGTCGGTGGCTTAGATGAAAAGCCATCATCCAAGCTCACCATGCTAGATACATTGCAATTGCTGATTGTAGATACTACACCAATGAATTGAAGACAAAGACTGCATGCACTTGGACTTCTACTGAATAAAGAAGGGGTCATTTGTATCTATAGCTTAGATTACCACTCACCCTTTCTTGTGCCAGCTTTTGCATTTCATCCTGCAGCTTATTTAGAATATGAAGATTTGGCTTGTTCTTTTTGGCATACTGATGTAGTTCTATTACACTTTTATCTGAGGTTTCCTAGCACAAGACAGAACAAAACTATCAATAAAAGCAAAATCATTCTTCATTCAACTCTACTGAAATAGTTTATGATATTTCCTTTAAATAAGCACATAGCAGTTAACAAACGCTGGAAGAAGTTACATTCCTTTAGGAAACATGAAAGAACTTAGCACTAATTTGGCTGCACTAATAAAAAGGAAAGTACTGAGGTTTTAAAGTAAGGCGTAAGACTGAACTTGTTAGCACCCTTGAAATTCTCACAGAAAATTATTGCAATTACACACGTTTTGTTATACATGTTTATTTCCTTTGTGTGTATTGGAACATAAAAAAAATAAAAAAAAAAGCAAACTGGACATAATTTCACACAAAACCCCAAAAATGGGCAGGACAAAATAGTTGACACTTTTCCAATTTCCAATTGTGGGTAAACAACTTTGTTTCAAGCATGCGATGCTCGTTCACACTCACCTGTGGCAAGTAACAGGTGTGGGGAAATATGAAAATCACACCTAAAACTAAATAAAAAGGGGAGAAGTTGACTCAATCTTTGCATTGTGTCACAGTAAGCAAGAAGAACAAAAAATAAAAAGAGAACTGTCTGAGGACTTGAGAACCAAAATAGTTGAAAAATATCAACAAATTTCAAAGTTACAAGTCCATCACCAGAGATCTTGATGTTCCTTTGTCCATGGTGCGCAACATAATCAAGAAGTTTACAACCCATGGCACTGTAGCCAATATCCCTTGACGTGGACAGCACAGACAAATTGATGAAAGCATGCCACGCAGGATAGGCCAGATGGTGGATAAGCAGCCCCAATCAAGTTACAAAGAAATTCAATATGTAGTGCAAGCTCAGGATGCATCAGTATCAGCGCGAACTATCCATCAACATTTGAAGGAAATGAAACGCTATGGCAGGAAACCCAGGAGGATCTAACGGCTGACAGAGACATATAAAAGCTAGACTTCAGTTTGCCAAAATGTACGTGAGTCAACAAAAATCATTCTGGGAAAGCGTCTTTTGGACAGATGAGTGCAAGATACAGCTTTTTGGTAAAACACATCATTATGTTTACTGAAAACCAGAATGAGACCCACAAAAAAAGAACAGTACCTAAGAGGGGCGATCCAAAAGTAATGATAATCAATACTAAACACAATGAATATAGTCAAAAAAATATATATATTTTTCTACATAGTCTCCTAACAAGTCCATCTCTTTTCTAAACGTAGAATTCCCGTCGAAAAAAATTCCGGATCTCGACCCTCAAAAAAATCCCCAACAGCGGTTATCACGTCGCTATTGTCATCGAATTTCTTGCCCCGGAGGTGTTCCTTGAGCCGAGGAAAGAGAAAGAAGTCACTGGGGGCTAGGTCTGGCGAATAGGGGGGGGTGTTCCACCAGTTCAAAGCCCGCTTCTTGAATGGTAGCCATGGCAACTGCAGCTTTGTGAGCCGGCGCGTTATCTTGGTGAGACAGCACTCCAGCCCGCAGTTTGCCGCACCTTTTCTCCTTGATTGCCTCCCGCAATCTTCTTATTTGTTCTGAGTAGTAGGAGCCCGTAATACCGGCTCCCTTCTCCAAATAGTCCACCATAATAATTCCTTCAGCGTCCCAAAAAACGGACGCCATAACCTTCCCTGCTGAGCTTGACACTTTGAATTTCTTCGGCGTCGGTTCGTTGGCTCGTTTCCATGTCATCGATTGTTGTTTCGTTTCGGGATCAAAGTGGTGGATCCAGGTCTTGTCCATGGTCAAAAAAACGTGACAAAAAATTCTCCTTGTCTGCTTGGAACTTTTCAAGATTTGCTATTGAAATGTCAACTCGTTTCTTCTGTTGCTCGTCGGTTAACATTTTTGGCACCCAACGCGCCGAGACCTTTCATATATGCAATTCTTTTGCAAGGATTCTTTGAATACTGTCATATGAGATCCCTGTGACCTCAGCTACATGCCTGATAGTCACTCTTCGATCGGCCAATACAACTTCAACTTTTTTCACGCTTTCTTCATTGAGGGACGTAGATGGGCGTCCTTCACGATGTTCATCTTCCGTCGATGTTCTTCCCAGCTTAAATTCCTTGGCCCAGCGTGCAACTGTGGAATATGGAGGAGAAAAGTCCCCCAATGTTTCCACCAAGTCGCTGTGTATGTCTTTGGTAGTCATTTTTTTCAAGCAGAGGTATTTGATGACAGCTCTGAGCTCGTTTTTTTCCATTTTGATCTTATCCTCGGCAGTTCCTATTCAAATGAATGTAGCTCCCGGGAATCGTGGCCTATTTAAGTGATTTTTTTTCCCTGGACTAGTGGGTACCTAAGAGAGAAGAAAACATTTTATTTTAATTTCTGTGTGCAATAGAAATAACCGATTATCATTACTTTTGGATCGCCCCTCGTACAGTCAAATATGGTGGAGGTTCAAAGATTTTTTGGGGTTGTTTTGATGCCTCGGGCACTGGGTGCCTTGACTGTGTGCAAGGCATCATGAAATCTGAAGATTACCAAAGGATTTTGGGTCGCAATGTACACCGCGTGCAGAATTATTAGGCAAATGCGTATTTTGATCACTTTGATACTTTTTGTACATATTGTCCTACTCCAAGCTGCATAGGCTTGAGAGCCAACTACCAATTAAGTAAATCTAGTGATGTGCATCTCTGTAATGAGGAGGGGTGTTGACTAATGACATCAACACCCTATATAAGGTGTGCTTAATTATTAGGCAAATTCCTTTCCTTTGGCAAAATGGGTCAGAAGAGAGATTTGACGGGCTCTGAAAGGTCCAAAATTGTGAGATGTCTTGCAGAAGGATGCAGCAGTCTTGAAATTTCCAAACTTTTGAAGGGTGATCACCGAACATTCAAGCGTTTCATGGCAAATAGCCAATAGGGTCGCAAGAAGCGTGCTGGCCAAAAAAGGCGCAAAATAACTGCCCATGAATTGAGGAAAATCAAGCGTGAAGCTGCCAAGATGCCATTCCCCACCAGTTTTGCCATATTTCAGAGCTGTAACGTTACTGGAGTATCAAAAAGCACAAGGTGTGCGATACTCAGGGACATGGCCAAGGTAAGGAAGGCTGAAAAAACGACCACATTTGAACAAGAAACATAAGATAAAACGTCAAGAATGGGACAAGAAATATCTTAAGACTTAAGACGCAATGTTGATCGAAAACAAATCAAGCAACTGACAGAATCTATGGATGGAAGGCTGCTCAGTGTCATCATAAAGAAAGGTGGCTATATTGATCACTAATATTTTTTGTTTTTGCATGTCAGAAATGTTTATTTCTAAATTTTGTGCACGGATATTGGTTTACCTGGTGAAAATAAACAAGCGAGATGGGATTATATTTGGTTTTTATTAAGTTGCCTAATAATTCTGCACATTAATAGTTACCTGCACAAACAGATATCCTCCTAAGATAGCCAAATCGAAAAAAAGCCCACTCCAACTTCCAAAAATATTAAGCTTGGATATTTATGAGTGTTTTGGGTTGATTGAGAACATAGTTGTTGATCAATAATAAAAATAATCCTCTAAAATACAACTTGCCTAATAATTCTGCACACAGTGTAGTGCCCAGTGTCAGAAAGCTGGGTTTGCGTCCCAGGTCATGAGTTTTCCAGCAGGACAATGACCCCAAACATACTTCATGAACCCCCTAAATGGATGGAAACAAAACGCTGGAGAGTTCTTAAGTGGTCAGCAATAAGTCCGGATCTAATTCCAATTTAACACCTGTGGATAGGTCTTAAAATTGCTGTTGGGAGAAGACACCCTTCAAATATGAGAGACCTGGAGCAGTTTGCAAGAGAAAATTGGTAAAAATTCCAGTTGAGAGGTGTAAGAAGCTTGTTGATGGTTATAGGAAGCGATTGACTGCAGTTATTTATTCCAAAGGGTGTGCAACCAAATATTAAGTTGAGGGTGCCAACAATTTTGTCTGGCCCATTTTTGGGGTTTTGTGTGAAATTATGTCCAATTTGTCTTTTTTGTGTGTTGTTCCAATGCACCCAAAGGAAATAAACATGTGTATAACAAAACATGTGTAATTGCATTGATTTTCTGGGAGAAATACTTCATTTTCTGGAACAATTTCAAGTTTGCAAACACTTTTGGCCATGACTGTATATCTACATAATATAAAGACTCACCTGTTTCACCATTTTAGTGCTCTCCCTTCCGTACATACGTAGAAGGGAGCCCCAGTTTTTTACATGGGGATGAAGGAGTTGAAGAATTTTTTGTGATGCCAACTGTTTTCCAACCCTTTTATTTTTGCCTACGATAAATACAAATGATTGTTTATGAGGAAAGGCAGAAAAACATTAAAGAGGACTTTTTTTAAATTATTATTTATAAAATCCTCCCATATCTCTGGAACCGTATGGAGGATTAAACAAACAAAAACAAAACAGAATACCCATGAACAGCAGAAAAAAAAACCTCGCCCCTTTTGACAGGTTCTCTTTAAAGGGAATCTGTCAGTAGGATCAACCCTCCTAAGCCATCTATATGGGCATGCAGGTCATGAATAAAATTATACCTCGATATCTGAGGTCTTATTCCAGAGAAATCTAAGTTTGTCTTGTATGAAATGAGCTGTTAAGATTTATGGGCCGAACACTGATCTGCCTGAGAATCTGCCTCCAGAGCTTATTTTAAATGTAAGAGAGGCATTACCAGTGTGAGACATTTAATGACTGCTGTCTGCTCTTTTGATCTCCCTGCAGAGCTCTGTGCAATTATAGCTGACACAGGATAGCATTCTTGTAGTGCTTCAGCTTCCATGTGATAGGCAGTCAGTGTTGCAATACAGCAGAGCTGTGAGAGCTGCAGACGTGTTTGATAGGAGACAAAGTTCAGTTCTACTGTTCTGTGTTAGTTAAATGTCTCACACTAGTAACGATCCCCTTATTTAAAATAGGCCGATTCTCATGCAGATCAGTGTCTGGCCCATAGATCTTAACAGCTCATTCACATATTAAGAAAATGTAGATTTCTCTGGAGTAAGACATCAGTTACAGATTTCAAGGTATCATTTTATTCAGCTTCCTATGACCTACATGCCTATGCAGATGGCTTAAGAGGGTTAATCCTAGTGAAATATTCCCTTTAAGTTTTAGATGGGCACTGGTACAGTTATATGTGAAGTAGAGAGGGGTTTCAACTTGAGAGCGAAATCCTCTTTTCACCAAGTTTATTATTCAATAACACAACAAAGGTGTAAGGGGTTTAAAGTAATTTCATTGGGACCACCTCTGTATATATATAGTATTAGGGAATAAGCACATCCATCTTGATAAAGGCGAAAGGGGTTGTAATATTGATAAAGCTAATTAACGCCCTAAAAAGCCAAACAAGAAGAAGTGCTGCATCAGTAGAAAATTTTGCTTGCTCATGCAAGAAAGAAGTTTTTGCCATGACCCAGTGCCATGTTAGAGGCCTGCTGCCATTTTATGATGTAAGGTAGAAGTTAAAACGTGTAATTGAGCAAGCATAGGGGTAAGGATTAGAAACTCAGAAAACTCACACCAGCCTCTCACAGTGTGTTTTCCACAAGTCATCACATATTCACTCTTCTGGTTCTTTCCAGGAATGACTTCGAACTTAATAGACGTGTCTCCCATTCCATGGTTTCTAAAATGGTAAAAGACAACATAATTTACCAGTCCATCTAACAATTTTATTGCAGAGGCTGAAAAACAATCTTGTGAGCATTTTTCAGATGCTCCTTCTAAACCGCTTGACTTAACCCCTTCCCGAGATTGAACATACCAGTACGTTCTATTTTTCAATGCGTTTCTGCAAATGGACGTATCAGTACGTCCTGGCAATCGTGCCGACACAGGAGTGTTGCCTGTACGATCGCCCCCCGGGGCTAGCATAGATAGCAGAGACCCTGCTGTCACTGCCAGGAGCAGTGCCTGCACCACCCTGGGCTGTTTAACCCCCTAAATTCTGAGATTAACAGCAATCGCAGTATTTAGAAGGCGGGGGGAGGGAGGGCGCACCCTCTCTCCTCTGATCGGCGCCCCCGGGACATTAGTGCAGGGACCCCCATTGTTGCTATGGCAACCCGAGGCCAAATGACAACCTCAGATTCAGCCAGGAACATGGTCTAAAAGGCGATTTATCAGTGCAGCACAAACAGGTATAATGTATTGCAATGCTGGTGCATTGCAAGAGATTATACCAGCGATCACAGTAAAAAAAAGTTAAAGTCCCATAGAGAGACTAAGAAAGTGAAAAAAATAAAGCTTAAAAAAAGATAATAAAAATATTTAAAAAAATAAAGCGCAAAAAAAAATAAATTTAAAAAATATGCCCATAAATATGAATATTTATGTAAAAACAAAGAAAAATTCACATATGGTATCGCAGCGTCCAGAACGACCCTATCTATAAAACTGACACTAGTTAACCCCTTCAGTAAAAGTGAACACAGTACAAAATATAAAAACTGGCAAAAAACTGCTTTTTCATCATACCATCAAACAAAGTGGAATAAAACGAGATCAAAAAGTCTATTGTAAATAAAATTGGTATAAAACTGAACACGTCATTTTGACCCGCAAAAGACAAGTCGCCATACAGCTCAGTCAGCGCAGAAATAAAAAAAAGTTACAGCTCTCAGAATATAGGATTGCAAGAACAATTTTTTTTTCTAAAAAAATAGTTTTTATTGTGTATAAGCGGTAAAACATAAAAGAAAATTATATAAATGTGATATTGTTGTAATCGTATTGACCAGAAGAATAAAGGTCTCTTTTTTTTCTTTTAATGCCGTGGTAAAAATAACAGTTCCTGAATTGCTGGTTTTTGTTAATTTCTTTCAAAAATCAGAATAGAAAGAAAAAAATGCTATGTGCCCGAAAATGGTACCAATAAAAATGTCAACTCGTCCTGCAGAAAACAAGCCCTTACATGACTGTCGGCCAAAATATAGAAAAGTTATAGCACTCAAAACATGGCGATGTAAACACTGTTTTGTAAAAGAATAGTTTTTTAGTGTGTGACAGCATCCAAACATAAAAAAACAATATAAATCTTGTATCGCTGTAATTGCACCGACCCGAAGAATAAATCTGTCTCCTCACTTATACCGCACAAGGAACGGAGTAAAACATAAATAAAACCAATTCTTCACCTGCTGCTGATTTGTTTATTCTGCCTCCCAAAGATCGCAGTAAGACACGGCTCACATTTATCTCGCTCTCTATGCTGAGCGCTTACACCGGGGTTTCCGTGTAAATCTTTGAAATAAGTTATTCAGACGAAAACTCCGGCGGAAGATTCCCTATAATGAGGCAGATGGAGGCACGGTGGACGCCGTCTGGCCTATGACTTCTGAAAAGGAAAACGCTGAACAGAGGCCAGACGGAGTACAGAGTAACTCTGCTGCCTCATTATAGTGACCGGATCCCTTTGCAGTTTCATCTGAAACACGTCATTTGGAGAAGTGCTCAGCGGACAGCAAAGGATAAAATGTGATCCAAAATGTTATGTAAACTGTTCCCAGTAAAAGCTTCAAATCAATCCAGAAAAAAAAAACACCACTCAGGTCCATCATCTGTCAATGGAAATACAGGGGCCTTCCATAGTAGCAGAAAGGGTCTGGAAAAGCGCTATGGCTCCTATGTCCCCAAAAGTAATCCAGCAAATTATGTGCTCTAAAATCCAAATGCCCTTCTTCCCTTCTGAGCCCCAGTGTGTCTAAACCACATTTAGCGTCCACATAAGCCCTCTTAATTTTTGGGTGCATGCCTCTAGAAGCACGAGCTGGGCACAATAATGTATGGGCACTACAACAGCAGATTTGCAATTTTCACTGAGCAACATCTAATGCTGCTTGTTTCTGAAAAACACCCATGGAGTCAAAATCGTCACTACACCTGTAGATAAATTCCCAAAGGGGTGTAATTTCCAAAATGGGGTCACCAGAGGGAGGATTCTGCTCTTCTGGTACTTAGGGGCTCTGTATATGGAGTTCGCAAACTATTCTATGATAATTTGTTCTCCAAGAGTCAAATAGCGCTACATCCCTCCAGAGTCTCACCGTATGGCTAAGCAGTACTGTACAGCCACATATGGGGTATTGCCACGTTCAGAAGAACTTGTTTGACATATTTTGGTGCCATTTTTACCCCTTTCCTCGTGTGAAAATGTAAAATCTGGGGCTAAAACAACATTTTTGTTGTAAAAATGTAATCTTTTTTTCTTCACTGCCCAATGGTATAAAATTTGGTGACACAACCATGGTGTTAATATGATCACCTTAGATTGAGAGGTGTAGTTTGAAAAATTGGGTCACTTATGGAGGGGTTCCGCTGTTCAGGCAACTCAGGGGCTCTTCCAATGTGACATGGCACCCTTAAGCCATTTCAGTAAACCTGAACTGCAATATGGCGCTTCTTCCCGTCTGAGCTTTGCACTGTGCCTTAAAAGTGTTTTTTGACCATGTATGGGGCATTGGCATACTTAGATATTGTGTAACAAATTTTACAGTTTATTTTCTCCTATTATCCCTTTTGAAAGTTAAAAACTTGGGGCAAAAGCAACTTTTTAATGGAAAAAAATGGTAATTTTCCATTTACTCAGCCCAATGTTATACAAGTCTGTGAATCGCCTGACTGTTAAAAATGCTCAGTACAACCCTAGATGAATTTGCAAGAGGTGAAGTTTCCAAAATGGGGTCAGTCACTAATGGGGGTTGTGATGAATGGCACCAGGGAGACCCCGTAGAATCCCACCGCTGCCACCACTTGTGAAGGATCCACACCTCGCCACCAGCCTGACATCACACTTAGGTCAGACGGATCATGTGATACGGATCTGTCCTTCCACACTTCCTCAGGGACGCGCAAGGTCAGATTGGTACAGTTCTACACAGACACCCCCTGTCCACACGGGTACAGGAAGGCACCGGGAGTGAAAAGAGGTGGCCCACTCAGTCACTGACGTGGCACCACACTCACTCACACCCATGACAGGCTGAGAGGTCCCTTCACTAGCCCCAGTGAAGCAGAACCTTGTCGGCCTGGTAGAGCTGCCACCGGTTTCTATTAGATATAATTCCTGCTAGGACCGGGGGATTATATTGGGCCAGAAACCAGCCCAGGAGCGTGTTCGTTGGACCGAACAACAGATGTGGGAGTTTGTGGATCGAGATAAAAGAGCAGCCCAAGGTTAAATTAAATATTTAATAGCCTTAAGGGCACACTAGACAATACACTATATACATAAGAGTTACACATACATAATGGTCAGAGATGCAAACACAAAAGTAGTGGCACAAAAGATATAAACAGTTATTAAGAGTCAGTTACCAGTCAGATGGAAGGCCTGGCTTACAGGGGAGGGGCTGTCAAATGGGAGGCTTGTGGTCCCCTTTGTTGTGGGACTTCTTCTACATGATGTATTGTCGCGACCTCCCAGGAAAAAGACCCTGAACTATGGCTGCTAGAGCTCTTAACCCCTGTGGGTCACTCCCCCTCCTGCCCCCTGGCTAGACCTAAATCTCCACCCCTGGTCTCTCTCAGCTAAAAACTCCACAAATTAAAATGGGTTAAACATCCTTAATGGACGGTCCTAGGGAGCCGGTTCTGGTGTCATCGGATCCAGCCGGGCCCCTGCTACGCATGGAGACCAAATACAGTGGCCCTAGGGGTTTCCAAAAGGCTGTGCCGGGTATCTCCCTATCCCTACGCGCTAGACTGTGCTGGAAGCCAGAGTGACATTAACCATTCTCTTGGAATCTCGAAAATCTAAGTTATGAATAACTGGGACATATAATTCAATACTGAGGTATGGGAATATTATAATTGTCTGACACAAAGGGACGGCCACATGGCTGGGATCTCCAGGGGGTCTTCCTGTAGCAGCTCACAGCTAGCTGGTGGAGGTTTTGTCACTCACTGTCTCTCAGCCCCCTCCCTTCTTCTTTAGCTGCAGACATGTCGGATTACAGCTGTACACTGTAGATCTGTATAATCCCCCGCCAATCAGGGCACAATGACTGACATGGGATTAGGTCTACAATATTCTTCACAAGGGTTTCTGCTTTTTTGACTTGTCAGGGGCTGTTCAAATGTGACATGACATCCGCAATCTATTTCAGCCAAAATAGCGCTCGAGAATTCAATTGGCGCGCCTTCCCTTCAGTGTGCCCAAACCGCAGCTTTCCTGAGGTATCTGTGTACTCAGGACAGATTGCACAACAAATTATATGGTCCATATTTTCCGGTTACCCTTGTTAAATGAAAAATTTGGTGCTAAAACAACATATTTACGAAAGAATATCTTTTCATTTTCACAGTTCAATTTTATAAAATTCTGTAAAGCACCTGTGGGTTTAAGGTGCTCACCATACCTATAGGTTTCCTTGAGGGGTGAAGTTTCTGTTTAGACACATCAGGGACTCTGCAAATGCAACACGGCGTCTATTTCAGCGACTTTTGCGCTCCAAAAGTACGAGCCCTGCCGTGTATCCAACCAGTAGTTTTCCACTACATATGGAATATCAGTGTACTCAGGAGAAATTGCACAACAAATTGTACGGACCATTTTCTCCTGTTACCCGTGTGAAAATGAAAAATTTGGGGCTAAAGGAACCTTTTTGTGAGAAAAATTTAAATGTTATTTTTTTTCCTTACACATTGCTTTAATTCCTGTGAAGCACCCAAAGGGTTAATGTATTAGATGTTGTTTTGAGCACTTTGAGGGGTGCAGTTGGTGTCACTTTTGGTTATTTTCCATCACATAGGCCCACCCAAAGTCACTTCAACTGTGATCCCTAAAAATATTGGTTTTGTAAATTTTGTTGGAAAAATGAAAAATTGCAGATAACTTAACCTTTCTATCTTCCTAACAAAAAAAAATTATATTTAAAAAATTATGCTGATGTGAAGTAGGTATGTAGTAAATGTTATTTATTTTATGTTCTATAATCATTTGGTTTAAGAGCATAAAAATTCAAAGCTTGAAAATTGCAAAATTCTAATTTGTCAAATTTTCATAAACATAAAAAAATTGGAAATTTGGCCTGGTTGGAAAGGTAAAAACAGACTGGGGGCTACAGGGGTAAATACAAACCTCTTAAGGCACTCGTGAAGAATCTGATATGGTGACAGCAGACCAGCTTTATTGGTGAGCTCATACACCCGTGAATCCTCAATACTGATGTGGTTGAAATACTAACAAAGAAAACAGGGATCAGGATAAAGGAGCCAAATATGTCAGCTATTACAACATTAATAAAAATGGACCACCAATTGGACATTTGGTACATATAACTAATTAGACCACATTACGTGTGGTGGCCCAGAAGGGACCTGGAATCTTGTAGTCCTGATGCGAGTTGAGAATCTTTATATTGTCCGTGATCATTATATATGGACAAGGTTTAATTCTGTTCTGGTTGCAGGGAAATATTCCTATTGTTGGAGAGGACAGGGAGTTTCTGACAATGATGCTTCTCGGATGCGGAAGCTGCCTAAAACACAGAAGAGGGGAGTCGGGACATATGGAGTAAAAATCGGTCATGTTTTTGTTTTTTGTATTAAAGGGAATTTGCCAAAAGGTTTTTGCTACCTCATCAGAGAGCAAATATAGACATAGCAAAAAGGCAATGGTATTTACTTGCCAAGGTCACAGTATCTGTTGCACAAACAGGATGCAGCAGACCCCCTTAATAAAGGTGGAGGTAACACTGATGCAAAGTACTGAAAACAACCACTCACAACCTACCAGTTCACAGATGGGGTGATTGTCCAGTATTAGAATTGCACGCAGATGAGGCTTGAAAAAGGGGCTCAAGTCACACACACGTGTATAGAACAGTGCCCAGCTAATAGCTTATTACATGCCCGGCACTCTATAAGTCTAATCACAGAGGGACAGGCCCCTTGTTTACTAGATCACCATTGACCTGGCTGCACCCTGTAAAAAAAAAAAAAAAAAAAAAAAAAAAAGATATAAAGTGTGCAGAAAAATATAAAATATGAGGTATTGGTCGATATTTTTGCCAAAATACGCACCTCAAAACCCACGTTCCTTACTGTCTTGCAAGTCTCTACACAAAGTAAAATACTGAACAATCACCCCCTGCACGAACTGGTAAGTTGTGAGTGGTTGTTTTATTAGTATTTTGCAGCTTTGTTACCGCCACCTTTTTTTAAGGGGGTCTGCTGCACCCTGTTTGTGCATTAGATTCTGTGACCTTGGCTGGTACATACCATTGTCTTTTTGCTATGTCTATAAGTGAATTCTTATGTAAATATTTTTTTTATAGTTCCTTTTTTTTTTTCAAATTTATTTATTTGGCTATGCTTTGATTTAACTCATCTGAGAGGAGCATGATATAGGGGCAGAGACCCTGATTCCAGCAATGTATCATTAAAGGGGTAGTCCCACCTTCAAGATCCTATCCCAACATGTAGTAGGTGTAATAATATTATTATTAGCAAATAGCTCCAATTAGAAATGTATAGTTTTTCTGATTCGCTAGGTCTCTTTCCCCATGTACAGGCATTACAGGACCTTAGGTATCCCATGGTTACAACCACTGATATAGTGACAGCTAGTTGCTAGTGGTCGTAACCATGGATACCTAAGGTCCTGCAATGCCTGCACATGAGGAAAGAGACGTAGTGAATCAAAAAAACTATACTACAATTATAATTGAAGGAATTTGCTAATATTATTATTGTTATTATTATTATTACCCCTACTATATTATTGGGATGGGATCTTGGAGATGAGAATACTCCTATGTAGCAATGCTCTGAATATTGAGCCCTGTAGAACCTCACCCACACCACTTATTGGCAGATTGTGTACACTGCATGTTGACATAAGGCTGCTAATCAGTGGTGGGGAAAGGGATGCACAGAGCAGTTGACTAGGAGGCACAAAGAACCTAGTCCTGTAGTGATAGTCTCCTACTGATAAAACACTAATTTTATTGAACTAGGCACACAGCCTAGTAAGTGATACACTACTAAAATCAGGGTCTGAGCCCCTAAATCATTTTATTCTCATATTACATAGAAAAAACCTGCTTACATATTCCCTTTAATTGTTGTAGTTCGCATGCACTTTTCCTCAACAATTCCAGATTTGGATTGTAGGTTACTTAGAGGTACCAAGTGCCTTTCTTTGTTTAGTTTTGTATTGCAGGAGAGGATTCCTTGGTAATCTGGTGGCTCTTGCAATTTGGGCTTCAATTGTTCTTGGATGGTAGACCTGATTCAAAAAGGGCTTTCAGAGGCCATAAAGGTGTTTTGCTCTCTCTCTCTCTAGGGTTGGAACATATCGGATTGTACCTAATGACCCTGACCCGACTATGTACAATAGTGTTTGTGTTGAAATCTGTTCTATTTAATGTATGTTAAACAATCAAACTGCTTCTGGTACAGGGAGGTTTCTAATTATATTGTTCTGTATCTTGAGGATTGTGTCCGAATGTTTATTTCAGTACAAGAGTAGTTGAGTGTCAAGTTAATAGTGGGATGAAACTGATTAAAAGTGTTCATGGGACGTCTTTGGTTTTTACTCAGATTCAATCCAGATAATTAAAATATGGTCAATGCAACAGTAATAGGAAAGCGGCCTGATGGGCAGGAGAACAAAAAAAGTCACCTTCGAGCTTGGTCATGAAAAGTTGTGTAGTGTGGCACCATTTTACTTCCCATTGCAGTACCAGTCTGCTGTAAATTTATGTTGTTCCCAAATGCAACATAATTATGGGTGAGGATGAACATTGTAAGTTTCACAGGAGAATCAGCATCAATACCTATATTTTCTTTGAACACTTTACAGGCATTTAATTCACGCTGGTATGTGATGTTAGAATGCAAAGATTGGTGGCTAGGATGGTTCCCTCTGGTAGAGGACCTGTTGATGCTAATTTATTCAATAGTTCAGTCGTGTACAGAAAGCACAGATCTAAAACAAACAAAAAAAAAGAACTACACACCCTTGTTAAAATGCCACATTTATGTCATGTAAAAAAATCATACCAAGAAGGATCATTTCAGAACCTTTTTCACCTTTAATGTCACCCATACGCTGTATAATTCAATTGAAAAACAATATTTTCAAGTGGAAACGGAAAAAATAAAACTAAAAGAACGTTGTTGCATGAATATGCACGCCCTTAAACTAATACTTTATTGAAGTACCCTTTGAATTTATGACAGCATTCGGTCTTTTTGGGTAGGAGTATCAGCATGGCAAATCTAGAATTGACAGTCTTTGCACACTCTTCCTTGCAGTAGCACTGTTAATCTGTCAGACAGCGAAGGCATTTCCTGTGTATTGCTCAGTCTTCAGGTCAACCCACAAACTTTCAATTGGATTCAGGTCTGGGCTCTGGCTGGGCCATCCTAAAAAACTTTTATCTTCTAGCAAAGCTGTTCTTTTGTTGATGTTAATGTATGCTTAGGGTCGTTGTACTAAAATTCCTCTTCAGAAAATTTTGGGGAGTCCCAAAAATAATTAAAATCCTCAATTTATTACAAAATAATTAAAAGATCATACAGGTTGGGAATACATCTCAACGTGTTTATAGCAAAAAGCCCTTGTTCACCGAGATAGATTCCTTATGATACATGGTATAAAAACAAATGGTAACCAACCGTTGATCAATAAACACATATGTTGACAATCAATCACATTTGAGAATAATTAGCATAATTACAAGGCTAAATCACAAGGAAAACCAGAAGGAGAGGAAAAAACAAAAAAACAGAATGTGTTTATTGATCAACCATTTATTTTTATACCATGTATCATAAGGAATCTGTATCTCAGTGTTGAGATGTATTCCCAACCTGTATGATCTTTTAATTATTTTGTAATAAATTGAGGATTTTAATTATTTTTGGGACTCACCAAAATTATTTTCTTATGTGAAGCCGTAAGTCACGGCTACTGGTTGGAGACCCAGAACATTGTAAGACGGACTGAGTCATATAAATAGGACACTGTGAGGCTGCTTTTTGTTTATTTACCTTAAAAGTCCTCTTCATCTTTTTAGCAGTGAAATGAATTTTTTGTCGAAAATTGACTGATACTTGGAACGGCTCTTTATTCCCTCCACTTTGACAAAAACTCCAATTCCAGCTGCTGAAAAACAGTCCCTAAGGGTATGTGCCCACAATGCAGAAATGAAGCAGAAAATTTCTGCAACGTTTCTGCAAGTTCTTAGCAGTAAAAACACTTGCGGATTTTACACGCGTTTTTACATGCGGATTTGATTTGCGTCTTTCAAATGCATTGGGACCTCAAATCCGCATGCAGAAACGCACAAAAAATGAACATGCTGCAGATTTTTCCGCAAGGAAATTTCCGCAGCATGGGCACAGAACATGCAGCTATTCAATGGGGATCATGGGGCACGGATTACCAAGCGCTTTGCAAGCGTTTACGCTGTGGAAATTCCACATCAAAAATGCTTGAAAAACGCATGGTGGGCACACAGCCTAAGTATAATGTTGCTTCCACCATGCTGCTTTGTGGGTATGGTGTTCTTTTTCTAATGCAGTATGCTGACTTTGCACCATACTTTCTGGAATTATGGCCAATAAGTTCAACCTTGGTCTCATTAGACCATAACACGTTTTCCCACATGCTTTTGGCAGACTTGGTGTACGTTTTGGCAAAACATGGTTTGGCTTGTATGTTTTTATTTGTAAGAAAAGGCTTCCGTCTTACCACACATACCAGATATACACTGTGTACAGAATTATTAGGCAAATGAGTATTTTGATCACATGATACTTTTTATACATGTTGTCCTACTCCAAGCTGCATAGGCTTGAGAGCCAACTACCAATTAAGTAAATCTGGTGATGTGCATCTCTGTAATGAGGAGGGGTGTTGACTAATGACATCAACACCCTATATAAGGTGTGCTTAATTATTAGGCAACTTCCTTTCCTTTGGCAAAATGGGTCAGAAGAGAGATTTGACGGCCTCTGAAAAGTCCAAAATTGTGAGATGTCTTGCAGAGGGATGCAGCAGTCTTGAAATTTCCAAACTTTTGAAGCGTGATCACCAAACAATCAAGCGTTTCATGGCAAATAGCCAACAGGGCCGCAAGAAGCGTGTTGGCCAAAAAAGGCGCAAAATAACTGCCCATGAATTGAGGAAAATCAAGCGTGAAGCTGCCAAGATGCCATTCGCCACCAGTTTTGCCATATTTCAGAGCTGCAACGTTACTGGAGTATCAAAAAGCACAAGGTGTGCGATACTCAGGGACATGGCCAAGGTAAGGAAGGCTGAAAAACGACCAGCTTTGAACAAGAAACATAAGATAAAACGTCAAGAATGGGCCAAGAAATATCTTAAGACTGATTTTTCAAAGGTTTTATGGACTGATGAAATGAGAGTGACTCTTGATGGGCCAGATGGATGGGCCAGAGGCTGGATCAGTAAAGGGCAGAGAGCTCCACTCCCACTCAGACGCCAGCAAGGTGGAGGTGAGGTACTGGTATGGGATGGTATCATCAAAGATGAACTTGTGGGACCTTTTCGGGTTGAGGAGGGAGTGAAGCTCAACTCCCAGACCTACTGCCAGTTTCTGGAAGACAACTTCTTCAAGCAGTGGTACAGGAAAAAGTCAGTATCGTTCAAGAAAAATATGATTTTCATGCAGGACAATGCTTCATCACATGCATCCAACTACTCCACAGCGTGGCTGGCGAGTAAAGGTCTAAAAGAAGAAAAAATAATGACATGGCCCCCTTGTTCACCTGATCTGAACCCCATAGAGAACCTGTGGTCCATCATAAAATGTGAGATCTACAGGGAGGGAAAACAGTACACCTCTCGGAACAGTGTCTGGGAGGCTGTGGTGGCTGCTGAACACAATGTTGATCGAAAACAGATCAAGCAACGGACAGAATCTATGGATGGAAGGCTGTTGAGTGTCATCATAAAGAAAGGTGGCTATATTGATCACTAATTCTTTGAGTTTTTGTTTTTGCATGTCAGAAATGTTTATTTCTAAATTTGTGCACTGATGTTGGTTTACCTGGTGAAAATAAACAAGTGAGATGGGATTATATTTGGTTTTTATTAAGTTGCCTAATAATTCTGCACAGTAATAGTTACCTGCACAAACAGATATCCTCCTAAGATAGCCAAATCTAAAAAAAAACCCACTCCAACTTCCAAAAATATTAAGCTTGGATATTTATGAGTCTTTTGCGTTGATTGAGAACATAGTTGTTGATCAATAATAAAAATAATCCTCTAAAATATAACTTGCCTAATAATTCTGCACACAGTGTATAAATAATAAAGGATCTTGTTGTCACATGCAGTACGAACGCAATACTTGCCAGAAATTACAGTGTCTCCCTTAATGTTGCATTGGCCTCTTGGCAGCCTCCCAGACAAATTTTTTTTTTTTTCAATCAACTTTTGAGGAATGTCAAGTTAATGACACTGTTGGGCAAGATTTAAGCTACTTCTTGATAACAGTCTTCAGTGTTTCATGGAATATCTAATGCCTTGAAAACATTTTTTTGTACCCTTCTGACAACTTTCAACAATCAGATATCTTTGTTGTGTTGTAAACTATTTACAGACTATGGAGTCTGCTGTAAATGCAACTAAGAAAATGTTAGGAAAATCCTATTGGAACAGAAACTTTATATGGGGTTAACTAGAATCACTTTAAAATTATAGCTGTGTACGGACTACTATTTAATACGAGTTAAAATGTAATTGGCCAATTCTGAACAAAATATAAAAGTAGGACTACCAACCATGTAATTGTGTATCTAGCACGGTAGAAGGTGTAATAAAATGTAAGTTTTAATGAAAAGATTGTTCCTTTCTCACTTATATTTACATCACTACCACATTGTAAGGGGGCAGTAATATTATGGTACGCTTACCCTCCCCCGTTGTGTCTGTGACCTTTTTTGAGGTGTGTCGTTTGTTGTTTTTTTTTTTTCTTGTCCATTGTCTATTTTCTACCTGAGCCATGTGGTCATTTTAATATATTTTCATTAAAAGTTACATTTTATTACACCTTCTACCAATTTTGAACAAAACCACATACCTAATTATGAGAGGGTGTTCACACTGATGCACCCACATTATTTTAGTTGTGTTATTTTTATTTTCCACCTCAAAATTATTTTTTCAGTCTTTTTTCTCAATGAATTTGTACAGATTATGGGAAATATTAAAAGTGGAAAAAGTTCTGAAATGAGCCTTCTTGGATTGACATTTTAACAGGGGTGTGTAGACTTTTTAAACCCAATGTAGCTGGGTTTATCATTTACAAAGTTTTAATAACACCTACCCATCCAGAAATATACCCAGTAAAGGTACCAGCACCTAAAAGGATTTTTAGATTTGAGGATTTTGGGAAGCATGTAAAATGTCTCTATCCTTGGACACCTGATATGGCTTAAACAAGAGACCAACTTTTTTTAGTTCCTTGTAGTATTTTTACATTGGTTTAGACCCTATTTTTGTGAAGTGATGCGTGTCATTCATCCTTGTCTGTTGGTTTAATGATTAAATCCTTATTGTTTCTCAACAAGTGTATGGTCCTCCTCTCATTGGCACTGATGTTGGATGGTTGTCTCCGGTTTGTATCTAGGATAGTGGATTTTACTATATGTCTGAAGGACTCTATATACTTATCCAAATGTAATTTGCGCCCAGTTGGAGATGTCCAGTGTGACCTCCTCTTGGCTGTCAAGATCCCACGGCCTTCAGTCAGAATGGGTCCAGATTCTTCTATATAAGGAAAATATTCCCTTAGGTGTAGACTCCTGAAGCAGTTTTCTATATCACTACAGAATTCAGTTCTATTCAGGGCTTTAGATGGGCAAACTGAAAATCTAGGACGCACATCAAGTACCACTTGACCATATATGATGGACCAATGACAAGGTAAAGATTCCCAACTCGCATCAGGATTACAAGATCACAGGTACCTTCACTTGAACCACGCCTAATGTGGTCTACTTAATTATATGTACCAAATGTCTGACTGGAGTGGTCAGGAACAGCATTTAGAATAAGCACAAACTCTCATTAGAACACAATAAAACTGGATAGATCTATAAGTGGGCAAGCATTTTTGTAGCCCCGATCACAGCATCAAGGACATGAAAATATTAGAATTTAAAGGGGATATCTGGGACTTAAAAAAAAAAACAAACACGTTAGTTGCCTCTGTTAGCAACTACTACCTGCCTGTTGTACCTGGAACCAGTCATTTACTGCTCCTAACAGGAAGCAGCTGAATCTCTAACTCAGCAGCAGTTTCTCTTCCTGTTGACAGGGCGGGAACAGTGGTGTTATTCTGATGGAGAAGCGGGATGTCAATCAGCATGATGGCAGTAGTCCCACCCTGGATTACAGGAAGAGAAACTGCTGCTCTGTTGACGTGATGTCAGCAGACGTCTGTGACCGCTTTGTGGAGGCGGAGAACGGCGCCGGGCACAACAGGAGGTAGGTAGCAACTACCTGCGTGTGTTCGTGCTTAGGAACATTTTTTTTTCTTTTTTAAGTCCCGGATATCCCCTTTAAGGTAACTTCAAATCCTAGAGAGACAGAAGATGTTGTTAGTACAAATTTATGGCAACCTGTGACACACTCAGATCAGGAATGAATGCATTAATTTAGGTTATTCTACATTACATATGTCAAACTCTGGCCCGCAGGATGAGTATATATGGCCGGCGATGCTGGGCAGGTCCCCCGGATATATTTGGCCCTCAATGCCAGGCGTGTTTCCTGCCCGACATCGCACTTTCAACTATATCAGCATCCTAGAGGTCGATATAGTTGAAAACAATGATGGAAAAAGAAGTGTCATAGTACTGTATGGAGCACTGTGCGGGGCCCACTATACGGTATGGAGCACTGTGCGGGGCCCACTATACGGTATGGAGCACTGTGCGGGGCCCACTATACGGTATGGAGCACTGTGCGGGGCCCACTATACGGTATGGAGCACTGTGCGGGGCCCACTATACGGTATGGAGCACTGTGCGGGGCCCACTATACGGTATGGAGCACTGTGCGGGGCCCACTATACGGTATGGAGCACTGTGCGGGGCCCACTATACGGTATGGAGCACTGTGCGGGGCCCCCTATACGGTATGGAGCACTGTGCGGGGCCCCACTATACGGTATGGAGCACTGTGCGGGGCCCACATACGGTATGGAGCACTGTGCGGGGCCCACATACGGTATGGAGCACTGTGCGGGGCCCACATACGGTATGGAGCACTGTGCGGGGCCCTTATACTGTATGGAGCACTGTGCGGGGCCCTTATATTGTATGGAGCACTATGCTGGGCCCTTATATTGTATGGAGCACTATGCGGGGCCCTTATATTGTATGGAGCACTATGCGGGGCCCTTATACTGTATGGAGCACTATGCGGGGCCATTAAACTGTATGGAGGGCTGCGTGGGGAGTACAGTTGGAGAATCCGACTGTGATGGTGTCACCATTCTTTGTCGGGGGGATTGAGGTGGGTACAGTAGGGTCATCATACCATGCGTGTGGAGGATGCTGTGGAGTAATTCTCTGTGGTGGTGGTATCATACTGTGTTTGGTGAGCACTTTTGTTTGCATCATACTTCATTATCTGTATTATTCAAGTTTTTTTATCCTTTGTTATTACATATTTAAATTAGGCCATATGCTTTTTAGTGCACTTACATTACATAACATATTATTCCAATATTTTTGACTAAGATCTAGTAATTAAAATGAATGGAACATAAGATAACTTTTTCATATAGAAACTAACTTAAAGGGGTTAATACTTATATTTGATGAAGTTTTACCTTAATTGATATTTATTAAAAAAAAGTCTACAAGGTTGGTCTGCGTCTTTGCCCAAGCTTTTAATTTTGGCCCTCTGTATTTGAGTTTTACATCCCTGCTCTACATCAATTAAGGCACATCCCTCAGACCTAGTGGGGACATCACAACCAAGGACCAGACCTCAATCAGTGGACAATAAGGGTATGTGCACACGATGCAGAAATGAAGCAGAAAATTTCTGCATCATTTCTGCATCTCCCTGGCAGAAAAAACGCATGCAGATTGTGCATGCGTTTTTCCTGCAGAATACATGCGGATCCACATGCAGATTCACATGCGTTTCCGCATGCAGATTGACAAGCGCTTTCCAGGCGATGTTAGCATCACCTGGAAAGTGCTTGATAACTAGGTCACACTATATAAATCCATGCAAACAGCATGGATTTATACAGTGTGAACCGAGAGCGTGTATATACTTACCTCCGATGGCCCGCGCTGTCCTGCTCAATCTGTTCTCCCGGCTGCCGGCAACTTTGAATTGAAAGACCTGCCGACGTCAGCGTCACGTGACCCGTCACATGACTCTGACGTCACCGCAGGTCCTACAACTCACTGCAAAGTGCCGGGAACCAAGCGGGAGCGCTGCGCGGGCCGACAGAAGGTAAGAATACATTTATTTTTTATTTTATTCTTTTTTTACAGCTTTTTTAATGGTACCTGGGTGTGGATGAGACTCTCCTCTCCTCCACACCCGGGTACCATCCGCACATTAGAACGCACCAATTACGCAAGTACAGATGCTGTCTTGCGGAATTGGCGCGTTCTAATGCAAGTCAATGGCGGCGAAATCGCCGCGTTTCCGCAAAATTAATTGACATGCTGCGGATTTTTGACCGCAGCGTTAACGCTGCGGAAAAATCCGCATCATGGGCACAGCACATGCGGATTTCCATTGGGGAACATTGCTTCCCTTCTACCATGCGTTTTTCATGCGTTTCCGCGGCGTTTACGCAACTGCAAAAACGCCGCGGAAACGCATGAAATACGCATCGTGTGAACACAGCCTAAGACTTTCACACTCCTCATTTATGAGCTGCACCAATATCTATGGCCACAACTGTTTCTCCCCTTCCCATATTAATACTTTTGCTTCACATCACTTGTCTTATTACTGCACTATGCCTATGTCCTGTTGTGTATAAATATGCAACTTCATATATTATGTTAAACTATGCCTGAAGAAGAGCCCTGAGTGGTCTCAAAAATTAACAAGGTGTTCTCTTTTAAAGTTAGCCATTAAAAATGTATCAACAACTGAGAACTCTCAAATCACAGATGCTTCAAAAGGTTCACTTGAGTTATCTACACAATAAGAAATTATCAGAAAAGATAAAAAGGTTACATTCAGTAGTGTTAAAAAGACATTGTGGTGGCATGAAATCAAAAGCAGAGCTCTAATTGGATCCATTTAATTCCTCTCAATTTTGACTTTTTCTATGAACCATACAATACTTAGCATCAAGAACAACACGGCATGCTGCATAAGGGTCAGATTTTGTACAGTTTTGTCTCACCTCCAGCTCATCACTGTCTTTGGGCTTTTCATCAGAGGTCTGTTTTATAAAGTCCGGAATAAGGATTTCCAGTGTTGATCGGGCTAATACAAATCAAAGATAAAAAATAAAACTTCGAAGCTTCCAAATGTGCAAAGGATACAAAAGAAAAAAAAAATTCTACAGCATAAAGAAAAAAACTGTCTACAAAGTTACCAGCTTTATTTTTTGCCAGCTTTTTGCTGCTTGCAGTTCCAGTACCATAGGTCACGCCATCAATAATCACAGATGCTCCAAAAGGTTCACTTGGGTTCTCTACACAATAAGAATTATCAGAAAAGACAAAAAGGTTACATACTATAGTGCATTAAAAAAAATAGTTATAAAAACTTAAAAATAAATCATTGTGGGGTGGCTTAAATAAAGCAGAACTCTAGTTGAATCTATTTAATTCCTCAGTTCAAGAGACAAGTTTTTACTATAAAAGTTTGACATTGCATACAATTAGTTTTTATGAAACCATTTTAGATCTACAATCTTCTGACGTTAACGGACCAATCAAAAGGAACCTGCCAGCAGGATTTTATCCTAAACTAATGGCATGTATGTAAAGGCGCTTTCTTGCTGATCAAATCCTTATCTTTCTTGTAAAAATCAGTTTTTCTGTTTTAGAGAAATTCATAGATGAAATCGTATTGCAATGAGTTACAAATGAATAACTGACGTAGAGACAGGAGGCAGGCGGGGAAAAGGCAGAGAGGCAGGAGAGCTGTAAGTGCAGGGCCCACCCACTGCACCTGTAACTCATTAGCATACATTTTCATCTATGGATTTTTCTAAAACCGCAAAACAGATTTTTTACAAGAAAAGTAAAGATTTAAATCAGAATCAAAGCGACTTCATATACAGGTCATTGGTTTGGGGTATTAAATCCTGATGACAGGTTCTCTTTAAGAACACTCATTGGAGAAGTAAAACCAAGCATCAAACATGTAATATTTATTATGGTGGAACAGTCTTCGGACTTACAATTCATAAAGCTGAAATCCAGCAGACTAGATGGTTTGTAACTTGTGACTCCACTTAGCATTGGGGCCGGCTGTTAGTCAGGGTCGGGGGCGCGATTACAGCAGCTGCTCTGTATTCTCAGAGCGGTGACTGAACCAGTGCCGACACCACACTGAAACCGAATGCTGCCAGGGGAATAAAGTTAATTTTCTTAGAAAATAGAACAGATATAAAAGGTAGCACTCACCAAATCTTCTTAAAAATCCATCTTTTATTATTGCAAAAGGGACATAACAGCGTGCGGCATTGGACTGAGACCCCGGAGGGTATGCGGGGGGGGGGGGGGGGGGGGGGAGGAGTAAAGGACAACGGTTGTTTCTCTGCCTCCTGGCGTTTCAACAGGTCCACGGTGAGTGAAACACCTGATCACTTCCTTTTAAAGTATTGCAGACATATGTGTAAATAAATTAAAACATTGCAACATACATGAAAACAACTCCAAGCATTATGCTGATTTAACATCACAAGATGTAGTAACAAAATACATAACCAGATTATAAGAAAATAGAAAGATCTACCTTCTCATTCAGTCCTAATGGACCCTGGGCTTCTGAATTTAATATCCATCTAGCCTCATGTTGCAGTAGTAGTCTATTGTGATCTTCTCCTTCTTTTGGCAATCTAACATGTTCCAACCGTGCAATCGCAACATGTTTGAGTCGGCATTATGGAACTCAGAAATATGCTGTATCAATCTGGGAGAATCCTTTTTTTGACAAAATAGAATTGTAATGTTCCCTAAAACTAATAAACATTGGTCTGATAGTTTTTCCAACGTAAAAGAACTGACATGGACAGGTGATTATGTACATAGCGTAATTTGTTCTGCAGGAAATCAAATCCTTGACTATGTGTCAATGATCCTATTCTAAATGACTTATCAGTTCTGTGAATATTACAGAAAGAGCAATGCCCACATTTGAAATTCACCATCTGGGTACTATTTTCTAACCAAGTTGTAGTATCTTTTGAGAATCTATTATGGACCAATATATCCCCTAAATTACAACTACGTCTATGTGAAATAATCGTTTTTTTTACCGACTTTTTCAGCCAAATCTCTGTCACTCTCTAAAAGGTGCCAATTATTCCTAATGGCCCTTTTAAATACACTGGACGTAGAATTAAATTTGAAAGTGAGGATGAACTTTTAGTCTTTCATTAATAGGTTCTATTCGTCCTTTTAGAAGTTCTTTTTGAGGGTTTTTTTTTGGAAGTCCCGTTATGGGCGGTATTCACTTCTTGAATGGGATAGTCTCTATCAATCAATCTTTTGGACAAACCGTGTGCTTGTTCCTCAAATTTTATATTGGAATTATTAATTTTTCGAAGTCTTAAAAATTGACTATAAGGCAAACTGCATTTTATATGGTAAGGGTGATAGCCATTATAATGGAGTACCATATTGGTGGCAGTGTGTTTATGAAACGATTCTGTTACCAGGGAACCCTCCTGGAGAGATACATGCACATCCAGAAAATCTAGCTAGTTTCCCCCAAAAAGTGAAGTAAACCTCATATTTTCCATGTTCTCTGAATTAAGATATGACACAAATTTTTCAAATTGCACTTCAGTCCCGGCCCATGTCATAAATACGTCATTGAAGTATCTCTGGTACGCCTTTATATATTTCAGAAAAGGATTTCTCTTGCTGTGAACATCTGTCTCTTCCAAGAAAAAAAGTCACCATACCCATCAAAGTACCTGTCGTCTGTGTGTACCAGGTGTTACCAAATTTAAATGCGTTATGAGTGAGTATAAACATCAGACTATTTTTTACAAAATCTATATATCCGTCTTCTCTGCCGGCCTTATCTAGAATTCTACAGATCGCCTGTACACCTGCACACTGTGGGATGCGTGTGTACAGACTCTCGATATCTAGGGATACTAAGGACCAATCGTCCTGCTATTCTATCTCCTGCAAAATATTTAGAAAATCTCCTGTATCTTTTACATAGGATGGCATCTCTTAACATTGGCTATTGAAACCTATCTAAATATTTGGATAGAGGCTCTGTGACAGAGCCTATTCCCGAAATAATCGGGCGTCCCGGGGGTTTGTGGGGGCATTTGTGGACTTTAGATCAATAGTACCAGTGTGGTTTGCTTGGAAAATCAGCCTTTTGATAGGGTGCCATTCTCTATGGATGTTCTTAATGTGCGCAACTGATCTTTATACCTATGTGTGGGATACCCTGATAAACTTTTTATTTGTTTTTAAATCAGATAATTGTCTAAGTGCCTCAATTTCATATTCTGTTTTAAGAGCACAACATTTCCCCCTTTGTCCGCCTTACGGATCACTACATCATCCCAATTCCTTAATTCCTTAAGAGCCTCTCTCGCCCCTGAACTCAAATTGTCTAGGGGTTTATTATAAATTAAAGCTTGTACATCCGAGGTGACTTTTTCTTGGAAAAGAGAGATGTTCACAGCGAGAGAAACCTATGAAAAGGAATACCATAGATACGTCGATGATGTATTTATGACATGGGCCCGGACTGAAGTGCAATTTGAAAAATGTGTGTCATATCTTAATTCAGAGAACATGGAAAATATGAGGTTTACGACAGTTTTCGGGGGACAAGCTAGATTTTCTGGATGTGCATGTATCTCTCCAGGAGGGTTCCCTGGTAACAATCGTTTCATAAACACACGGCCACCAATATGCTACTCCATTATAATAGCCATCACCCTTACCATATAAAACGCAGTTTGCCTTAGTCAATTTTTAAGACTCCGAAAAATTAATAATTCCAATATAAAATTTGAGGAACAAGCACACGGTTTGTCCAAAATATTGATAGATAGAGGCTATCCCATTCAAGAAGTGAATACAGCCCTTAACAGGGCTTACCAAAAAATAAACTCAAAAAGAACTTCTAAAAGGACGAATAGAACCTATTAATGAAAAAGACCAAATGTTGATCCTCACTTTCAAATTTAATTCTATGTCCAGAAAAAAACAATTATTTCACATAGACATAGTCGTAATTTAGGGGATATATTGGTCCATAATAGATTTTCAGAAGATACTACAACTTGGTTAGAAAATAGTACCCAGATGGTGAATTTCAAATGTGGGCATTGCTCTTTCTGTAATTTTCACAGAACTGATAAGTCATTTAGAATAGGATCATTGACACATAGTCAAGGATTTGATTTCCTGCAGAACAAATTACACTATGTACATAATCACCTGTCCATGTCAGTTCTTTTACATTGGAAAAACTATCAGACCAATGTTTATTAGTTTTAGGGAACATTACAATTCTATTTTGTCAAAAAAAGGATTCTCCCAGATTGATACAGCATATTTCTGAGTTCCATAATGCCGAACCAAACGTGTTGCGATTGCACGGTTGGAACATGTTAGATTGCCAAAAGAAGGAGGAGATCACAATAGACTACTACTGCAACATGAGGCTAGATGGATATTAAATTCAGAAGCCCAGGGTCCATTAGGACAGAATAAGAAGGTAGATCTTTCTATTTTCTTATAATCTAGTTATGTGTTTTGTTACTACACCTTGTGATGTTAAATCAGCATAATGCTTGGAGTTGTTTTTATGTATGTTGCAATGTTTTAATTTATTTACACATATGTCTGCAATACTTTAAAAGGAAGTGATCAGGTGTTTCACTCACCGTGGACCTGTTGAAACGCCGGAAGGCAGCGAAACAACCGTTGTCCTTTACTCCTCTCCCCCAAATACCCTCCGGGGTCTCAGTCCAATGCCGCACGCTGTTATGTCCCGTTTGCAACAATAAAGGACGATTTGGTGAGTGCTACTTTTATGTCTGTTCTATTTTTTAAGTTGTAATCACTTGGATGAGCACCACCGTTAAAATCTTGAAGCACCCAGTCTGAGGCGATTCCTAGTGATTTATTGGTAAAAGCAGGGTGGTGCCGTAATGCTTCTCTTCTGTTGAAAAGTTCATTTTCTCCATGCAGCATTCAGCTATGTGCAAGCTTTTAACACTATTAACCCCATATCTGCTATAGTTAAGAGTTTTTGCTGGTAACAGGTTCCCTTTAAAGTTAATTCACAATTTATTTATAAGGATATTCCCTTTAGTTTGTTTTTTTACTTTCAATTTTTTTTTATATTTGAAACTTGCTCCATTAAAATGAAAAAGGGTTCAGATGGGAAGAAACAGTTTACCAGCAAAGAACTTGCTGGAATGGTTGTGAGAAGCATTATTATATTTGCAGGGCACTTGAAGTATTATTACAGTGGAAATCCCCTGGAAGTTTACCCCATTTTATAAACTTCATGCTCAAGTTACTTGGAGGTTTTTCCACAAAGTTGATTTTAAATCAGTAGATCTTGAAATAAAAATAAGTTCCACAATTTGATGTTTTAAAAAAAAGTTCTTGTGCTGAGATAATCTTATAAATGTTCCCCTGTGTACTGTGTAATGGCTGTGTCTGACCGTACAGGAACATGGTCTGATCATACCACAGCTCCTGGCCAGGGGACGAAGCAAAAGAGAGGATACAGACATTACAGCAGGGGGTCACAGCTGATTCTTTTTGTTAGGAAAAGCAATTCACTGCCTGTTTTTAAGCAATGTTTTACACGAAAAAAAAAAAAAAAATCAGCTACGATACTGTTCTATAATGCCTGTATACTCTTTTGCATTCTCTCCTGCCCAGGAGATGTGGCATATACAGGCCATGTCAGACACAGTACACATCAGTGGCACATTTATAAAGATTATCTCAGCACAGGAACATTTTATTTAACACATCTAATTGTGGAACTTATTATTCAAAGATCTATGGATTAAAATTATCTTCATTTGTGTGAAAACCCCTTTAAGGAGCAGCAGTAAAAAAATGCAAATTTTTCCACATATCCATTTCAGTGCCCATTATGTTGTGCTCAGCATGCACCACTGAAGACCGATTTTGGAGTAGAGACTTTGTACAGGGTGTGTGTGCAGTGGTTACCCTGTGTTATGCTCAATTTAAGGATATCTTTCTCCCCCTCACTCTTTTGCCCAAAGAACAACCTATTGAAGCCACTCCGGGTTTTGCACACTGTGCTGCACGCTGCAGTACATTTGGAAACTAGGTACTTAAAAGTGTGGGATGTTGGTATAATATGGAATAGGTAGCTAAGCTGGTTCAACTGTAGGAGAATTAATTCTACCTACTAGGAAGGTGGAGGTTGGAGTTGGGGAGGGTGTGGAGGAGGAAGGGGGGGGGTTCAGTCCCGGAGTCTTCCCTTCATAAACCCCAAGCTCTATGGCAAGGCCTTATAGGCCTCTACAGAGGGAAGTCCCAGTGGCCAGAGTTATCTGCAGTTTCCGTCACTGCTGTAAAGTATTAGTGCACTACCCATTTCTGATCAGCTGCAATCCTTTAGGAATCCTTATTAAAAAATATAAATAGATGGTTCCTTACCACATTCAAAAAAGTTATAAACAGGACGAACTTTCAAGACTCTCTGCATATATTCGTGGAGGATGCAAACTTCTGACTTTCCGTTTGGATTAATGACAAACTCTGTTAGACAAAACATTGTTAAGCAATTTTAAAAAGTATAAGAAACTATGACAGCTATTACTACACATTCACACTTAGTGGGAAAAAAAATCGGCATGGAAATTTGAGAGCGCTGCAGGTTAGTACGGCAGATTTCAACTGTAGCAAGGCAAAATGGAAACCTGTGGAAGAAAAATTCTTGATGAGAGGGTGGGGTGGAGTGTGAGACGTCTGAATAAGGCGAGACGCGAAGTGGCGTGCACCTCACTACAAATTTTTACTCAAAGCCAGGGACTGGAGTAACATCTGTGTCATAAAGGAACGCTACTGCTAGTCATGATTTTTTTTGGAGCTGGGAAAAAATGGTGTAAAAACGCCAAAAGTGGCAACATATTTGAGCAGCCTTGGATTGTGAATTTTAATTTTTGATATTTTTCAAAGCTTTCTAAGCCAGTTTTCTAGTGTAAAACTTTTGATGAATTGTGGCCTATGTATGGATGAAGTCTTACTGCTTCCTATATTAGTGACCAGGCAGTAGCACACAAAAAGCACAAAATAAGTTAAAGGGAATGCCTGACCTAAACAAAAATACGTTAAGGATATACATATCCTTTTTTTTACTACTTTTTGTTACTAAAAAGGAAAAAAGAAAAAAACAACATGTCAAAGAAACGTTAAAAACAAAAAACAAAAAAACAACACTGACACATTTTTGGATTTAGGACCCGATTAAGACTTGCGTTTCATACTCAAGTCTTAACGAAGGGCTTGTTGATGCACGCCACTTAATGATTTATATTTTTTTTTATTACAAGTGTCTGCAGTATCATACATGGGCAGGAGACACTAGGAGATGCCCACACCTGTTACTGCCCAGGACTCACCTGGGGGATTTCTCTAGGTCAGAGCGAGGCAGTCAGGTACATCAACCAGAAGCCGAAGCCCAGACCACACCACTTAATAAATTTGGCGCATATTTGTAGTGACATGGTCAGCACTTAGCCACGCCTTGTCCCCATCCAGCTCCGCCCAATTGGTGTAAAAACGCCAAAAGCAGCAAAATGTTTGCACCACTCTGTGATATGCCAACATTTTGAGTCTTTTCAAAGTCTTGTACACCAGTTTTATGGCAAAAAACTTTAAATCGCCCCCTTTGGCTTTTTGTATGAGGCACTTATTTCTTCAATTGATTAAGCATTCAAAATAGAAATATTGTTTTCAAGCAAAAAATACCTCAAGAATTGACATGTCGTGAAAAATACCCATGGAAAAAACAGCACCATGCACACTATAGGCATGTTATACCATTGAAATTGTCAGGAAGCCTATTCAAAGAGGTATTTCATATTGATTTTGGAGCAGAACATACATTAAAGGTGGAACTAATGTGTTACAAATGCCACACTCAGGAATGCTCATCTGCAGTTACCTCTGTGAATCTAGTGTAGGTCACTTTAGTGGTCTGCGCATGGCGAGGAAGCAATGTCATCTCATTCTTCAGTCACCCAACTACTACACCTGTGATTGGCTGCAGTGGTCAGGTAACTGGAACAGCGCATCAGTCACCATTCCATCATCTACTACAAAGGTCAACCACAGCCTTAATGTGCGATTTATGCCATTTAGTGCATTGTGAGTTTTCTGAATATTATTACTGCCATGCCAAAGCCACGGAAATAACTCATTTTTAATGATTCCAATAAAAGAAAATAATGTTACAGTAAAATGTAATGAATAAGATGGGGACAACCATTAATTTTTTGTTTTTTTTCCCCCATTTTATTTCCCACCGCCATTCTTTAAAAGAGTCATAAAAAATTTTATTTTTATGTTGGCATAGCCGTATGAGGGCTTATTTTCTTGTGTTGTAGTTTTCAAATGACACCAATGTACTGAAAAACAATTCTGCCACTGTTTTTTTTGTGCTGCATTTTTACGGCGTTCAATGTGCAGTAAAAATGACCTGGGATCATGATTCTACAGTTCAGTGCAAGTATAGAGATATATAAAAAAACTTTAAGTTTGATATATTTTAGTGCTCAAAAAAAATGTTGAACTTTTGTTTTTGTACTTTTTTTTTGCGCGCGGAGCTGTAATTTTGATTTATACCATTTTGGGGTAAATTTTTCATTTTGATCGCTTTGTATTGTATATTTTAGGGAAGTGTGGCAACTGGAAAATAGCAATTCTGGAGTTTTATTCTGTTTTCTTTCAGGGTTTTACATCTGGCTTAAATAATTTTAGATTATGCTAGATTGGACTGTTTCAAACAACAACAACAACAACAACATCAACATCTCTTTTTGTTTTTTTTAATGGGGGAAAAGGGGGCTATTTCAACTTAATTTTTTTTTTTTTTTTTTAAATATTATTACTTTCTTAATAAGTCCACCTAGGGAACGTGAACCTGCGATCAATTAAATCGCTTACTGCATTATTGCAGCACATAGTGTAATTGCAGTCCTTCTATGATGTCCAGCCTCTGGCTGAGCTTCAGAGGAGGACTATGACAGCCTCAGCTTCTATGCGAACTGATCAGCTCCCTGTGATTGTGTCACAAAGGGGCCAATGGGAGCCGATGCGCGAGCACATAGACAAACAGGCAATTTTAATGCCGTTGTCATTGATTGACAGCGGCATCTAAATGGTTAACAGCAGTGGTCAGATTTACTTCTGGCCATTGATGTTAGAGACATATCCTAACTATGTACCACAGCCATCATCTGCCACGCAAGGACCAGGATCAACAAGTGAACCTGTTCCATACACCCTTCGGCTACCTGTGATGAAAATGTCACACGTTATTAACAAGCAAAGTAATCTCCCCCTACATTCTTACAAATGGGTCTAGTACTAAGTATATTCTGAATACTAGAACACTGTGGGAGTCTGAGTAAAATATAAGTAGTGGCATACAGCTGATATCTTTACAAGTATGATTACGGTAAATGGATTGGCAGCAACAAACCTTTTTTCGTTGGTGCATCCTGAACAGACAAGGTTATAAGTTTCTGGTTGGCAGGTAAAATGGGTCTTTCTGATCCTGCTTGCTTCCGCTTCACTTCACGATTGAACTGTCTTCTTTCTGCCCACGTCCTGAACTTTTTGACTGTAACCTGTTCAAAATCAAATCTTTTTTCCAAATAGCTTCGGAAATCCTCAAGATCTATAAAATAAATGAAAATAACCCCGAAAATATTTATAGGACAGTCTTAAAGTGCATTAGACATCAGAGTGTCCTGCCATATTTGCAATCTGTATACACAGTAAGTCAACATTTATTGGAGATAAGGAGGCAGCAATGGGCTCACAATGAATCCACTTTAAACTTTCCTGTAAGCTCTTACAGATTACTTTTTTTAGGCTGACAAAACCTCCATTGATAAAACAAATGGCAAAAAATTCACTATAATGTGCTTTACTATGCAACAGCAGTTTAAAAAAAAAAAAAAAAAAAGTCACACCCTCTTCCCCATTACTTTTAAATAGTCAACTATGTCAGATATTACATATACATCAGGTTAACCCCTGAATGACCACCAATACGTCTTTTTACTGACCTTAGATATAAAAGTATAGCATCTCCCATTTGGAAAAAGTGCAGCAACTGTCAGCTGTACATTATAGCTGACACCATGCTGCATCAGCCACAATCTATGTTGACAACGATCGTGGCCATTTAACCCTTAGATGTTGCTGTCAATAGTTAACAGACCATGGGAGCTCCCTCTTTTACCCCATTGGCACCCTGAGATGTTGATTGCGTGTTCCTGATGGTTGCCATCGGGGCTGTGGAGTCAGTAAGCCAAACCACCGACTCAGACACCACAATTTCCCTGACTCCACAGCACAGCCTCACTACTGAGCGTGTACATAAAGTGCAGCACAGATTCATCTCAACTAAAAGCCAAGATCCTTAGATCAGGAACAGAACAGACATTTATAGGACATTTCATAACTTTTAAAAAATCTTATGAAAACAGCTACAGCACATCCTGCATTGTACTACTGTACACAATTTATTATATATTTTAGGAGTCTGTCCATTTTGCACTGTCTCCAACTCCACAGCCCTGGTTGCCATGGCAATCCAAGGCCAAATAATCACCCTAGGGTCTTCCGGCCATAATTGCCTATTCAGATGTTAGCAACATTTTAGTGATAAAAATATAATTTTTCCATTTCCGTCACAAAATATAAGGACATTTTAGAAATGGTGTACATAAGGTAGACATATGGGAAATGTTATAATTTTGTATGGCATGACTTATCTAGATTAGAGCTAGACAAGAGGTAAATGTTACTTGTTAATTTTTGTGTGTGGTATGACTGTCTGGATTATAGGTATAAACATTCAAAGTTTGAAAAGAGGGATTTTTTTTTTGGCACTCACCGTAAAATCTTTCTTGGAGTCTTCATTGGGGGACACAGGACCATGGGTGTATACTGCTGTCGCTAGGAGGTTGTAACTAGGCAAAAAAAGAAAAATAGCTCCTCCTCTGCAGTATACACCCGCCTACAGGCATTAAGCTCATCAGTTAGTGAGTAAAGCAGTATGGAGGAACATATAACGTAAACAAGTATACGATGCCCAATGAGGCACCTCAGAAAATCAAACTAGATGCCCAACGGGGCCAACTGGAGAAACATATGCCCAAACTCAGGGAGGGTGCTGTGTCCCCCAATGAAGGCTCCAAGAAAAAGATTTTATACGGTGAGTACCAAAAATCCCTCTTTCTTTATCGCTTTATTGGGGGACACAGGACCATGGGACGTCCTAAAGCAGTCCCTAGGGTGGGAGAACACAAGATAGCCACAAACTAAGCCGGACTGCGGGCAACTGCAGCCTGCTGAACCTTCCGTCCAAGACTGGCATCAGCCGAGGAGTAAGTGTGGACCTTGTAAAACCTTGAAAAAGGTATGTAGAGAAGACCAGGTTGCGGCCTTACAGATTTGTGAAGCCGAAGCCTGATGGCGAACCGCCCAAGAGGCCCCCACCGGCCGGGTGGAGTGAGCCCTTACCCCCCAGAGGGGGAGGTTTGCCTGAGACGCGATATGCCTCAAAAATGGTTGAACGTATCCAATGGGCGATGGTTGACTTGGAAACAGGAAGACCTTTGCGACGCCCCTCAGGAATGCCGAAAGGAGGACGTTCTAGAAAGGTACACACAGCGCTCTGACCAGATCCAGTTTATGCAGAGATTTTTCCAATGGATGCCACGGAGAAGGGCAGAAAGAAGGCAAAACAATGTCCTCATTGATGTGGAAGGAGGAAACTACCTTCGGCAAAAAGGAAGGGCCCGGCCTGAGCACTACTGTGTCTTGATGAAAGACCAGAAAGGGCGACCGACATGTGAGGGCTGTGTGCTCCGCAACCCTCCTAATCGAGGTAACAGCCACCAGAAAAGCCACCTTCCAGGAGAGAATAGAGGCTGAGATGTCCTGAATGGGTTCGAATGGAGACTGTTGGAGGACGGTTAGGACCATAGTAAGGTCCCATGGATCCACCGGGGGGGCGATAAGTCGGCGCCAGGTGCGCCACCCCCTGTAGAAATGTCTTGACCTGAGGACGGACAGCTAAGTTACGTTGGAAGAGGATGGACAAGGCCGACACTTGACGTTTGAGGGTGCTCGAGGAGAGACCCGCCTCTAGGTCAGACTGAAGAAAGGCCAGGATGACCGGTAACGAAAAAGACATGGGAGCTAGCTGATCTCCCTCACAGGGATGAAAGAAGGCTCTCCAGGTTCTGTGATATATGTGCGAGGTTGCGGGTTTTCTGGCGCTAATTAAGGTCTGAATGACATGGTCAGTGAAACCCGCCTTCCTCAACACTGCGGCCTCAACGGCCATGCCATTAAATTCAGAGATCTAGAACTCTGATGAAGGATAGGACCCTGAGAGAGAAGATCTGGACGGTCTGGTAGTCTCCAGGGGGAGTCGACGAGCAGGTTTACTAGCTCCGCGTATCAGACCCGTCTGGGCCTGTCTGGAGCTATTAGGATTACCGGTACTCCCTCTGTCTTGATCTTCTTGATGACTCGAGGGATCAATGGTAGAGGGGAAAAGAGATAGGGCAGCTGGAACTGAGACCATGGTATGACTACCGCATCATGAGCGATCGCTAGACAGGGCTACAAAGGATGGCACTTTGTGGTTTAACCGAGACGCCATGAGGTCGACGTCCAGCGTGCCCCACCGCAAGCAAACCTGCTGAAACACCTTGGGATGGAGAGACCGCTCTCCTGAAGCTAGGCCCTGCCGGCTGAGGAAGTCGGCCACCCATTTGTCGACCCCCGGAATGTGGACTGCTGAAATTGCCGGAACTGTCTTTTCAGCCCAAACTAGCACTCTTGCCACTTCTTTCAAGATGGACTTGCTGCGCGTTCCTCCTTGATGGTTTAAGTACGCCACGGCCCTTGGCGTTGTCCGATAGTACGCGGACTGGGAACCCTGCTAGAAGATCCTGCCAGTGACGTAACGGCAGGTAAATTGCCCTTATCTCCAAGATATTGATCGGTAGGGAGACCTTGTGGGGAGTCCACCGGTCCTATACCGCGTGGTGAAGAAAGACTGCCCCCCAACCGATGAGGCTGGCATCGGTCGTGACCATTTGCCAGCGAAGCGGTAGGAATGATCTCCCGGGTCTGAAGGAAGAGAGGCGAGTTCACCATGTCAATGACCTTCTCACTTGAAGAGGTAACCTGATACGTAGATCCAGAGACTATGGGTTCTTGTCCCATGCTGACAGAAGGGCTAGTTGAAGAGGCCGGGTATGGAATTGGGCAAACGGTACTGCTTCCATAGCAGCCACCATCTTCCCCAGGACGCTCATGCATAGGCGAAGCGAGTGTGGACTTGGGTTGGAGAGAAGGTGGATCCCCAGACGGAGAGAGTTTATCTTTTCTCTTGGAAGAAGGACCCGGGCAAACTGAATTCCCAGAAAGGTCACACGTTGAGATGGGACCAAGGAGGATTTGTCTGTGTTGATCAGCCAGCCTAACAGAGTGTGTTCAAGGTGATCTGGAGGCTGTGGAGACAGTCCTTGAACGTGGGGGCCTTTGATCAACAGGTCGTCGAGGTAGGGGATAATTACAATCCCTCTGGCTCTTAGAATGGCCATGACGGTCGCCGTTACCTTCGTGAAAACCCGAAGGGGAGGGAAGTGAACTGGTAATGTGCGTTCTGGAAGGCAAAAATCGAAGGAACTTCTGATGTGATGCACAGATAGGGATGTGGAGATACGCGTCCTGAATGTCCATTGAACATAGATATTCCTCGGCTTCCATAGAGGTGATTACGGGCCTGAGGGACTCCATTCTGAAGTGACAGATGCGTAATCGTCAGTTTAGCTGCTTGAGGTCCAGGATCGGACGCAGTGAGCTGTCCTTTTTTGGAATAACGAAAAGATTGGAGTAAAAACTGGAAAACCTTTCCTGAAAGGGGACGGGTACTATGACTCCTGAGCGCCGAAAGGAGGCAATGGCCTGAAGGAAGCCGGGAAGCAGAGATGGTGGTTGCGCGGGGCGGGATCTGAGAAATCGTGTTCCTGGCATGGTGCTGAATTCGATTTTGTAGCCGGAGGTCACAATCTCCTTGACCCAAGCAAGTAGACGGCCGCCCACCCTGGGAGAAGTCCCAGGTGGGAGTGACCCATCATGCTGAGGAAAATCTGTTGGATCGTGATCTGGATCCCGAGGGCTTGGTAGAGCGACCCTTTGCGTGCAAGTTGGGGGTGGGCCTAAAGGATGGCTTACGTCTGGCCCTTTGCATTGGGGTATGGTCCTGTTGAGAGGAGCCCAGTTGGGTGAAATGACGAAAGGACCGGAACTGAAGGGAACGTCTCCTAGGAAAGGGACGTTTGGTCCTGGGCTGGGGAAGGGAGGTGCTCTTGCCCCCTGTGGCATGCGAAATGATTTGGTCTAACTTAGACCCAAACAGTCTGGAGCCCTGAAAAGGAAGATTTGTTAAGAGATTTTTTGAAACCCGGTTCGGCGTTTCAAGCCTCCAGCCAAAGAATTCTACGTATCGCAATAATATTGCTAGAGACGCGGGCTGAGCAGGCAGCGGCGTCGAGGGATGCCGTGAGTAGATATTTCCCAGCATGGGCAATCTGATCCGCTAGATCAGCCAGATCGTCCGGGGAATTCGCCGTTAATCCTGAACTGGAGAGGTGCGTTTTTTGTCACGCAACTGGTGATGTGGGGTTTCCTATACCCCCAGTGTTTAGAAATCTCTTATTTTTACAGAAAATGCAAAGATAATGTTAGTTTTAATCGTTTTCTTATTGGCGATTGATTACACATGAGTATAACAAATTTTTGACACTCACAAATGGATGGAAGCTAGTGAGACACGTATCCTCATACCAGCATTTTTCAATGAATGGCAGCCGAACAAAAATTCCCTGGGGTGTGGCAAACCCCACCTCACCAGCTGAGGGTTAAGATGCCCTGCCTAAGCTGCTTGGCCCATGCAGACACTGATTTTGATACCAAAGTTGATGCAAAGGAAGGAGAAAGGGAAGCGCCAGCAGCCTTGAAGGCTGACTTAACCAAAGCCTCCACCTGTCTATCCGTAGTGTCCTTGAGGGAGGAGCCATCTGGGAGAAACAGAACAGTCTTGGCCGAGAGATGAGAGACAGGAGGATCCACAGTGGGGACTCTGACCATTTGGCGACAAGGTCATGGTTAAACGGATATAGCATGTCTAGCCGTTTCTTTCCTGAGAAATGCTTTTCTGGATGCTCCCACTGTTTTTGAAAGACACTGTCAAATTCTGTATGGTTAGAAAAGGTGCGTGCTAGGCGTTTAATTTTCTTGAAAGAGACGGAGTGGTCCTGAGAAGGGCCCTCGTCCTACTTGACGTGCAGAGTCTGGTTGACGGCCGAAATAATGCTGTCAACCACGTCCTGGATTTTGGAATATTGGTCCGTGTCGGATCCAGAATCTGACGCAGAGTCAGATCCCAGGGCGACCTCTGGGGAGGTGGTGTGGGATGCAGGGAGTATCTTGGAGGATGTCGATGGTACAGGAGAGCTGGACGAGGAGCTTGCGCGAGTCAGTTTCTGAGAACGTACGCTCAGTCTGCCCTTGTGAGGAGGGAGCAGGGGTGCCAGCGAATCATCCGGGGGAACGTTCGGAGCACTGGTGGCCGTGGATAACATAGGTAAGCGTTCTAGAACCTGAACCAGAGATTGGTATACTTCGGTGAGGTCACAGACAGATTGGGACATAGCAACAGCCAAATCCAGAGGAGAGGGAGTTCCTTCCTCCTGGGCGGCGGGGGATTCTTGGGGTGCCAGCATGGTGGGAGGTTTGCAGGACGAGCAGAAAGCCATTGTCCGACCAGCGGGCCACTTAGTTCTGCAAAGTGCACAGGCGTAGTATGTGACTGTGTGGGAGGGACGGGCAGAGAGCTCCCTGGGTCTGGGCATATGTGCCCGACAGGGATACTGTAGAGGTGGGAGCCTGAGGGTAGGAAAGGTGTGTGTCGGGCGGGGCAGAGCTTACCCGGTCCTGGGTGTAGTCGCAGTCCTGAGAAACCCGTCCTGTGTCCCCCGTCCAAGATCTGGAGCTGAGGCCGTGGCGAGCTGTTCTCAGAAACAGCGATGCTAGACAGAGTGATTCCGCCAGAGCAGGAGCATAACGGCATAGAAGGGCGGAGCCGAAGCAGAGTGCACTGCCCTGAGTGACAAGGGGCGCCGAGGCTCTGATATGCAGAAGGAAGGAGGGGAGCTAAAGGACCCGCCCCTGATAGGTCCACGGAAGGGCTAGTGGGCATGACGAATGCATCACCATGATCCTCGCCCTTAATAGGCCGATTGTTGGAGGGAGGGCACCTGTAAGAGGAACGCCCCCCCCCCCCCCAGACGCCAGTTTTGCAGTGCATAGTGGGCCAGAAGGAGGGGGGCTGCAGAGGACGCCATGCTGCGGGGGACACGAAGAAAGAGGAGAGGGGCGTGGCTCAGGTAGCACTGTAAGTAAGCGCTGTGTATTATAAGCGCTCGCCGCTGATGTGAAGGAGAGAGGTGATGGTGAAGTGGAGGCAGCAGCTGGCGTGTGGCAGGAAGCGCTGAGAAAATTACAGCCCCCTTTGCGGGGTTGGAATGGGGGTGGAGGAATATACGCTTGTCAGCGAAGCCATGTCAGTGCTCTGAGGGGCCTGCTCATGCGGCAGGAGGGGGAGGGATTGTACTTTTTTTTTTTTTTTTTTTTTTTAATAAAAGGTCCCGACACCTCCTCTTCTTCCCTTTGAGAATGGTCCCAGGAGGTCCTCCGTGGATAAGGGGGGGATCCTGGCTCTTCCTCCTTCCCACACTGTCTGGTCCTGGACAGTGCAGGAGATGGTGTAGACACCAGAATCTGGGGGAAGGTCACCAGCAGAGACCACGTCTCCCTCCCAGGCCGCTCCGAAGAGGGGGCTGGGGTGGGGAACAGGCAAGGACTGGCCACTGGGAATCACCCTGAGACACCGGGAAGTGACAGGGGATAGGTCCTCCCCAGCGGGTCCGAGAGTGGGCAATGTGGAGAATGCACACTGCTCTCTCGGTCGCTTGTGCAAAGGGGGTAACAGGGGATGCAGTGTTCCCCGTTAACCCTGAAGAGCTGTATCTGAAAAAGTAAGTAGAAAGATTAATAAAACACCACAAGGTTGGATCTGATAGGATCCAGGTCTACCTCCTACAGACACTAAGCTAAAACTGATAAGCTTAATGCCTGTAGGCGGGTGTATACTGCAGAGGAGGAGCTATTTTCTTTTTTTGCCTAGTGTCAACCTCCTAGCGACAGCAGCATACACCCATAGTCCTGTGTCCCCCAATGAAGCGATAAAGAAATTGCTATTTTTTTTAAACTTGTCAAATTTCTGATATTTTTATAAACAAATGCAAAAAAAGTTATCCACCTAAATTTATCTTTAACATAAAAGTACAAAAGGTGTCATGAAAAAAAAGTCTCAAAATCACTAAGATATATGTTGAAACATTTCAGTTTTTGCCATAAAAAAGTGACATGTCAAATTTGAAAAATTTGACTTAGTCATTAAGGGGTTAAAAATCTGTTTACACTTTAAATTTCCCTGTGCACACACTGAATGTATCCATAACCACCACACCCAGCAAAAGCCAGGAGTGTCCTTTAGGCATTCACCATTGGTACAAGAGGAGAGAGGACCCTGCCCGCGAGGGCACACAAACAATCTACAAGGGATGGGTGAGGATACAGTAGGTCAGGGTACAGCTAGTCGAGCAGTGATATGCTGGAGCGAGGCTCTGATGCGCAAACTGGCCAGTCCTTTTCATTAAAGAGGAACACCGTAAACAACAAACATTTTTATCCCAGTATCCAAAGTTTGAGGGGGTGCTGGAGTGGATCAAAAAGTGCACAGATTGGGCGATACCGTAATGGGAGACAACCGAGAAACATCTGATTGTCCTACCTAGAGATGTTGTGATAAGGCACAACTCCTGTGAAGATATCAAGCTGCTGCTGCTCCGTGTCATGGGGACGTAATCCTCCAGGGTATGCTGCAGAAACAGATGGAGCACATTTGATCACAGTGCGCTGCTGGGAAAGAAGATTCTTCAAAAGGAATAACAAGGTTTTTGTTGCCTACACATTTCAGGACCTGACCAGTCCCTTTTTCCAAGAAAAAAAACAGACGAAAGACACCAAAAGACCTTTTAGTCTGGTTTTTGTCTTGGAAAATGGACCGGTCCTGAAATGAGTACGTAACAAAAACCTTCTTGTTATTCTGTCTGAAGAATCTGCATTCTCAGCAGCACATCTCTATCAACTGTGCTCCATCCATTTCTGCAGTATGCAAAGTTTGTCACTCTGTGAGTTGTATACATCAATGTTATGAGTCAGGGAAATGCTCCTAAAATATACCAGATAGATGCATAAAATGAAATGTGAACAAAGCCCGACATAAATACAGTTGTGCTCAAAAGTTTACATACCCCAGCAGAATTTTTCCTTTCTTGGCCTTGTTTCAGAGAGTATAAATGATAACCATGAGTGGAGAAAGGTTTTTTTGTTATTACTTGGGTGAAGCCATTTATTGTCAAACTGTGTTTTCTCTTTTTAAATCTTAATGACAACCAAAAACATCCAAATGACCCCGATCAAAAGTTCACATACCCTGGTGATTTTGGCCTGATAACATGCACAGAATTTGACACAAATGGGTTTGAATGGCTACTAAAGGTAACATCCTCACCTGTGACCTGTTTGCTTGTAAGTGTGTGTGCATAAAAGCTGAGTGAGTTTCTGGGATCCAGACAGACTCTTGCATCTTTCATCCAGCCACTGACATTTCTGGATTGTGAGTCATGGGGAGAGCAAAAGAATTCTCAACGGATCTACGGGAAAAGGTAGTTGAACTGTATAACACAGGAAAGGGATACAAAAAAAATATCTTAAGGAATTGATAATGGCAGTTAGCAGCGTTCAATCTGTGATTAACAAATGGAAAATCTGGGGCTCTGTAAAAAACAAAAACCACGGTCAGGTAGACCAACAAAAATTTCGGCCACAACTGCCAGGAAAATTGTTCAGGATGCAAAGAAAAACCCACAAATAACATCAGCTGAAATTCAGGACTCTTTGAAAACTAGCAGTGTGGCTGTTTCAAGATGCACAATAAGGAGGCACTTGAAGAAAAAAGGGGCTGCATGGTCAAGTCGCCAGAAGAAAGCCATTACTGCGCAAATGCCACAAAGTATCTCGCCAACAATATGCCAAAAAGCACAGAGACAAGCCTCAAAACTTCTGGAACAAGGTAATTTGGAGTGATGAGACCAAAATTTAACTTTTTGGCCGCAACCATAAACGTTACATTTGGAGAGAGGTCAACAAGGCCTATGATGAAAGGAACACCATTCTTACAGTAAAGCACGGAGGTGGATCGCTGATGTTTTGGGGATGTGTGAGCTATAAAGGCGCAGGAAACTTGGTAAAAGTTGAAGGAAAGATGAATGCAGCACGTTATCAGCAAAATACTGGAGGCAAATTTGCACTCATCAGCCCGGAAGCTGTGCATGGGACGTACTTGGACGTTCCAACATGACAACGATCCAAAACACAAGGCCAAGTCGACCTGTCATTGGCTACAGCAGAACAAAGTGAAGGTTCTGGAGTGGCCATCTCAGTCTCCTGACCTTAATATCATTGAGCCACTCTGGGGAGATCTCAAGCGCGCAGTTCATGCTAAACAGCCCAGGAATTTACAGGAACTGGAGGATTTTTGCCAAGAAGAATTGGCAGCTTTACCATCTGAGAAAATAAAGAACCTCATCCACAACTACCACAAAAGACTTCAAGCTGTCATTGAATAGTCATTCTGTCATTGAATTGAATAGAACTGGGGTATGTGGACTTTTGATCAGGGTCATTTGGATGTTTTTGGTTGGTTGTCATTAAAATTTAAAAAGAGAAAACACAGTAGTTTGACAATAAATGGTTTCACCCAACCAATAACCATGAGTGGAGAAAGTTTTTTTGTTATCATTCATATTCTCTGAAACAAGGCCAAGAAAGGAAAAATTCTGCCGGGGTATGTAAACTTTTGAGCACAACTGTATATAGTCGTTCCTTAAGGTCATTTTGTGGTAGGATATGAATCCAATGAGCATAAAAAAATAGTCAAACATGGCATCCAGTTGCGAATAAGGAAAAATTCTTTATTGTGATATCCAAATTGCAGAGAGGAAAAGGACTAGAACTCTATAGTGCCACCTGTTGGAAGCAGCGATCCTATAAGTCATTATCGACCCTTTAACGAGTCTTGCAATATGACTTAGGATAAAAGCCAAATCAGAATCCCAATTTGCAGACACAGTGTTTCGGGGTATTGTATTGCTCCTCGTCAGTGCAAAGTAGGAGATCTGATTTGGCTGGGTGTATAGGCTACTGTTTACTCAGTATAAAGCAATGCCACAATTAAGTTTATTGGGTGCAACTAACTAGCTTTACTTACCAATGGATTCATCTTTGCAAACTTCCACTTTAGCCTTAACTTGACCAAGAGCTCCCTGTGTCACTTCCACTGGTATCTCTTTATCATCTGATGCCAAGTTACCAGCAGTTGAGTCCGGCTCATCTGCATTGTTCTCCAAGATTTTCTCACTTGGAGATTCTGACGGAAGACCAGCAGTGTCATTGTTCTGTTCCTTCTCTTCATTATCCTTCATTTTCTTGTAATGCAAGCAAGGAATACTACTGATAGGAGGATCATGTTTCTAAAAGATCAAATAGATTTCAGGTAGTTGAAACACTATATAGTAAAATAACGCTGATATTATTTGACAAATGGTTTCACAAGCTTGCCATCTTACCAAACATCTAACAAGTGGTACAATAAGCGACATTGATGGATTTACAGTTGGCTACTGAAAGTGAACAAAATAAAGCTAAGGAAAATGGCTAAATCCGTGGGATCTAACACCCACATGGATCTATACAACATGGTATATTTTTTTTCAGCGCCTTCACTTTTATTACCTTTAGAGTCATCTTTCTTAATACTGTATTATTTGGTTTCCATTATATGCAAACATTAATCTAGTTTGTTATATTTGTCATTATTTCTTGTTCATCTCATTGGAGGACAAAGAACATTGGATAGTCTGCTGCCACCTGGAGGCTGACACCATTATTGCATATAAATAAAATTGGCTCCTCCCAAGCAGACTATACCTCGCCTGCTGGAGTCAGGCTCTCTCAGTTTTTTGTAGCGTCAGTTGGAGGCAAGGTCTGTCTCAGGTTAGGTGCTAACCGTTTTGTGTTTCAGATGGGTGTCTCATGGTAACAGTGTATTTGTGGACTCTGTTTCACCCATGTAGCGACGAAGAGTACAGGCTTTAATTGTTCAGTTTGCAGGTGCTAAAGCAGGCTGTTATGCTTACCCATCTGAGCTCCACTTGGCCTTATCTGGTCGAGGTTAAACAAGTCGGTGAGCTGAAGTGGGACCTGGCCACGTGGCTACCTGTGTATTTGCGGGCGTGTCTCACTCGCTCTCTATGCAGGTCATGTGGTAGCAGGCCAGATGCTGTTGGTGCGGGTCTAGCATCAGCATGCAGGCCGCAAGCGTGTTTAGTCATAGGAGCGCTCGGCCAATCGGCTGGCAGAATGTTCCCAGCCAATCACTGGGTGAAAAGTTTCCAGCCAATCGGCAGCTGTTTGTCCCGGCCAATCAGTGGCGATGTCTCAGAACACCAGGCTCCTGCCCATCTGCCTCCGCCCCTTCCTCTTCCTGGCTATAGTGCAGCACTATTAAGTGGTGTGGGACACAGAAGCACCTCGGCAGATAGCAAGCTGACCGGGGGAACAGATTACTGAAACGTGGCCTGGGTAGGTCTGTTGGCTACTGAGGGCTGATACTAGGCACTCTAGCAGCTTTCTGTCATGGTTTAGTGGAGTCCATTTTATTTCTGCCCTTTCTCTATCACTCTCAAAGTCAGTCAAGAGAGGACCATGCATGCCCATTAGCGTAGTCTGCACTCATCAGTTTCTATGCTTTTGTAACTGTGGCCTATTGTGCCGCCTGTACCCCTCCTGCTTCCTTGCTTATAGCGGCTCAGGGGACCTCTATGATGTCTGAAGAAAATATGGCCCCTTGTCCTCGTGATTTAGCTCTGTCTGTAGCTGAACTAACCAGGGTGTCCAATTGCTGGTGACTGCAACCACCCCAGAAGCTCTGATCTCCACTGCAAATGAATCAGATCCTTCAGCCATCCCACACCAAAATGGAAGGCCTCTGGTTACCTCCTCATCCTGGTCACCTTCACAAAGAGGCGCACAGATTCCGTTTCCCCTTCTCAGAGAATTCTAGATCCATAACTGGTGGGAAGGTCAAGGGAGATGGTGCACAGTTTGGTGTCGGTCGTTGACGCCTCTCAGGTAGTGACCGCTGCGCCATTCCCTCCCATTACCAAAATTGTATTTTTTATAGGAGTGGCAAGTACATGCCTAGAACCTTTTCCAACCATGAGGAATTTACAGAGGTATTACAGCGAGCATGGGAACACCCAGACAAATGCTTTCAAAAGCGTAGTCGTATGGAGGTGTTCTATTCTCTTTCCAGTAGAGCTGGTGGCCTTTTGCTCTACTCCCCCGGTGTTAGACACTGCAGTATCTTGCTTACCTAAGGTGACCACTCTACCTCTTGCAGAGGTTGCAGCACTTAAGGACCCCACGGATAGATGCATAGAATCTGTGGCAAAGTCCGCTTTTGAAGCAACATATTTTGCCCTTTGCCCAGCCTTTTTTGCAGGATGTGCTGTAAATGTTTTCATAAGAATTTTGGAAAGTTATGAAATGTCCTATAAATGTCTGTTCTTTTCCTGATCTAAGGATCTCGGCTTTTAGTTGAGATGAATCTGTGCTGCACTTTATGTACATATTCAGTAGTGAGGCAGTGCTGTGGAGTCGGGAGTTAAAAGTCAGGGAAATTGAGGAGTCAGAGTCGGTGGTTTGGCTTACCGACTCCATAACCCTGTTTGGAACCAGGCTAGATAAGATAATTTTGGAAGCTACAAGCAGTAGAAGCAACCTGCTTCTTCAGACCAGGGCCAGCCACCCATTTCGGAGGCATTGGGGCCTTACAGGCCCATCCCTTTCGTCAGTTTCCAGGACTGGACGAATCAGGTCGGCAGGCCCAAGGTCTCCCAGAAGCCCAGGACAGCTGTCTCAGACACCCGCTGGTCATCCTTCTGGATCAGTGGCTAGGCCCTCCGGGTCCAGAGGCAACAGAAAGGCCAATGCTTAACAGGCGACCCAAACTTGGGGATTCTTCACGGGTAGGTTGCTGCCTCCTCCTTTTTCAGGATGCATGACATAGGGCAATCAGCGAGCTTTGGGTCAGGAAGGTCATCTATATGGGTTACAGAATAGAGTTCACCACTGTATTTCAGGATTGTTTCTTTTGCGCTCACCCCCCCAGGTCTCCCAGAGTCAGTTTCAACCAAGCGATAGCTTCTCTCCTTCAGGCAGGAGTGCTTGTAGGTGTTACCATTTCAGAGTGCTTTAGGGGGTTTTATTCAAACTTATTTGTCATTGCCAAAAAAGACGGCTAGGTGAGGCCAATTTTAGATTTAAGGTGTCTGAACATATGGGTTCTGTTTTGACGTTTCAAGATGGAGTCGCTCCGGTCAGCGATCGCATCCATGGACGCCGAGGAATTTCTTTCTTTGGGAGATATTGCAGATGCTTATCTGCATGTGGCAATTTTTCCCATGCAATCAAGGTCACTTTCAGTTCAGAGATCTCCCATTCAGACCGGCCACAGCGCCTATAGCACACATGTGAAACTCTGGCCTGTGGGCCAAATCTAGCCCGCAGGGTGATTAAATTTGGACCGCGACAACAGACATGCCACCACTATGCAGGGTCCATTACTCTGTATGGACGACTATGTGGGGCCCATTATTCTGTATAGAGAACTATGTGGGGCCCATTATTCTGTATACTGGTTGGCCCTCGACTTAGTCCAAGTTTTTTATTTTGGCTCTCTGTGTGTTTGTGAATACTCTAGGCTAGGAATGTCAAACTCAAAGATCCTGGCCCTGGTTATGGCGATGTTACGGACCATTGGGATAATTGTTTCCCCCTATCTGGACGATTTTCTTGTCAAAGCGCCATCCTTTGCTCAGAATCTAGAGAGCCTGCAAATTTTTCTACAGACTCTGGAGCAATTCGGTTGGACAGTCTATTTTCGTTGCGACATAGCGGCTACGGTTTCTGGGAATGGTGTTCGATACTGTTCAAGCATCAGTATTTATTGATGAGCGAGCGTGCTTGTTTAACCATTTCACCGAGCATGCTCGGGTGCTTACAAAGTAGCTTCGGCGTGCTTGTATATTATGTTCGAGTCCCTGCCTCTGCATGATTTACAGCTGTAAGACAGCCTGAACACATGCAGGGATTACTGGTTTGTTAGGGAATCCTCACGTGTCTTACAGCTGTAAATCATGCAGACGCAGGGACTCGAACACTATACGAGTACGCCAAAGCTATTCGGTAAACACCAAAGCATGATCGGTGAAAGGATTAAACGAGCACGCTTGCTCGCTCATCACTATCAGTATTCCTTCCAGAGGAGGAGAGGTTAACTCTTCAGTCTTCCATCAAAACTTTAAAGCGTCCGGGCAAGCATTCCCTTCGATTTTGCATGAGAATCCTAGGAAACGTGGCAACGTTCAAGGCAGTGCCGTTTGCTCAATTTCAGTCAAGGCCTCTACAGAAAACTCTACTACTAGCCTCTTGGGACAGGTCAATACAGTCCCTGGTTCGGTCTATTCGTCTCCCCCTTTGCTGTTGTAAGTCTCTCAGGTGGTGGTGAACGCCACTCTTTAACTCAGGGTCGCTCTTTCCGTCCCATTCAGTGGCAGGTGCTCACTACAGATGCCAGCCTTTCCAGCTGGGGAGCAATCTTCAGTCACTTGACAGTCCAAGGGATCTCGAGCAGACAGGAGAAAACTTCTCCCAATCAACATGCTGGCGCTCACAGCTGTCAGTCTGGCTCTTTTACCTTAGCAGCACTTAGTCGGAGTGTTGCCAATCAGGATTCATAGAATCATAGAATGGTAGAGTTGGAGGGGACCTCCTGGGTCATCTGGTCCAACCCCCTGTTCAAAGCAGGATTCACTAAATCATCTCAGACAGATATCTGTCCAGCCTCTTTTTGAAGACGTCCATTGAAGGGGAACTCACCACCTCTCGTGGCAGCCTGTTCCACTCATTGATCACCCTGTCAAAAAGTTTTTTCTAATATCTAATCTGTGTCTCCTCCCATTCAGTTTCATCCCATTGCTTCTAGTCTTTCCTTGTGCAAATGAGAATAAAGATGATCCTTCTACAATGTGACAGCCCTTGAGATATTTGTAGACAGCTATTAAGTCTCCTCTCAGTCTTTTTTGCAAGCTAAACATTCCCAAATCCTGTAACTGTTCCTCATAGGACATGGTTTGCAGACCGGTCACCATTCTGGTCGCTCTTCTCTGAACTTGCTCCAGTTTGTCGATGTCTTTTTTAAAAGACAACGCCATGGCTGTAGCCTATATCAATCGCCAGGGGGCACACGAAGCCCATCCACCATGGCGAAGGTTGCAGGAATTTTGGAATGGGCGGAGGACAGGGTTCCTCTAATCTCAGCAGTTCATATACCAGAGGTAGACAACTGGGAGGCAGACGTTTTAAGTCTCCAACAGCTACCAAAAGGAGAATGGGCTCTTCACTTGGAGGTGTTCAGGGAGATTTGTCAGTGGTGGGCTACACCAGATGTCGATCTATTGGCATCCAGACTAAACCAAAAAGGTGCCAAAGTTTGTGGCAAGGTGCTGGGTATTCGGAAGTTATCAATCTCCTGGTGGATGTCCCATGGACTCTTCCGGACCTTCTTTCACAGGGTCCGTTCCTCCATTCGAATCTACAGTCGCTCAATTTAATGGCGTGGCTGTTGAACGCCGCGATTTTGAGGGCGTCAGGTCTGTCTGAGTCAGTTATCCAGATTAACCCCTTTCCGACGTGGTCAGTAATAGTATGCACCTCGTCGGAAAGGTCGGTTCAGCGAGGGCTACGGCACTGAGCCCGCACTGGACCGGGCACATGTCAGCTGATTTATACAGCTGACATGTACCCGCAACAGACGCGGGTGGAATCGCGAGCCACCCGCAGCTGTTAACCAGTTAAATGCCGCTGTCAATCTTTGACAGCAGCATTTAACTCGCGCTTCCAGGAAGCGCGTCCTAGGCCCCTCCCATCGGTGACGCAGTCACGGGATCGCGGGTCACCGATGGGTTGGCATGACAACCCGGGGTCTGCAGCAGACCCCAGTGGCTGGCGTTCATAGCAAGTGAGCATTTCTACTACATAGAGGCAATCTGCTCATCGCCTCGATGTAGCAGAGGCGATCGGACAGCTGTTGCTTCTAGTCTCTAGTCCTATGGAGACTATAGAAGGAAGTAGAAAGTGTAAAAAAAAAAGGTTTTCAAAAATATTTAAAAAAAAAAAAAAAAAAGTTTAACCCCTTAATGGCCTAGGGCGTATTAGTACGCCCCAGGCCATCACCCCCGGTTCAGCAGGGGCTCCGGCACCGAGCCCGCACTGAACCGGGCACATGTCAGCTGATTCTTACAGCTGACATGTGCTCGCAACAGCCGCGGGTGGAACAATGATCCACCCGCGGCTGTTAGCCAGTTAAATGCCGCTTTCAATCTTGGACACCGGCATTTAACAGCGCTGTACCGGAAGCGCAGCATTAGCCACGCCCATTGGTAACCCCATCACGTGATCGTGGGTCACCGATACGTGGGCATGACAACCCGGGGTCTGCAGCAGACCCCTGTGGTTGTCATGTCTCGCTTGCTATGAGCGCAACCCAGTGGTCGGCGCTCATAGCAAGTGAGAATTTCTGCTACACAGAGGCGATCTGCTCATCGCCTCTGTGTAACAAAAGATCAGATAACTGCAGCTTCTAGTCTCCTATGGAGACTATTGAAGCATGCAGAAAGTAGAAAAAAATGTTTTTAAAAATATAAAAAAAAAATTAAAAAAGTTTAAAATCACCCCCCTTTCGCCCCATTCAAAATAAAAATAAAAAAAAAAAAAAGTAAAAAAAACCCCACACATTTGGTCTCACCGCAATCAGAGTCACCCGATCAATATATAAAAGAAAAATTAATCGGATCGATAAACGGCGTAACAAGAAAAAAAATTCTAAAATGCCAGAATTACGTTTTTTTTTTTTTTTTGGGTCGTCGCAACATTGAAATAAAATTCAATAACGGGCCTCTTGGCCTCTTAACTACATGAGCAAAGATTTAGGCTGTGTGCCCACGATGCGTTTTTAAAAGTTTCCGCAGCGGCTAAAACGCTGCAGAAACGCATGGTAGAAGGCCTGCCATGTTCCCCAATGATAATCCGCATGTGCCATGCACATTCTGCGGAGATTTTCGCTGCGGGTTATCATTGCGGAAAAAAACGCAGCACTACCAGTTATTTTGCGGAAGCGCTGCGTTTTCGCAGCCATTGACTTGCATTGGAACGCATGTAATCCGCATCACTGGATCTGTACATGCAGAATCCAAGTGTTCCAATGTGCAGATGGTACCCGGGTGTGGAGGACAGGAGACTCTCCTCCGGACCCGGGTACCATAGAACCCATAAAAAAAAAGAATAAAATAAAAAATAAATATTATACTTACCTTCTGATGGCTCCCGGTCTCCCCGTCTTCGCTTGACAGCAGATCGCGGTGGACTGAAGGACCTGCGCTAACGTCATAGTCATGTGACGGCAGGTCCTTCAGTGTAGTGTACCGCGAGCTGCCGGCAAGCCAGGACGGAGCGAATAAAGACTGGGGGGGGGGGCCATCAGAAGGTAAGTATAGATTTATTTTTTACCATTCTTTAAGGTCACAGTATATAAATCCATGCCGTTTGCATGGATTTATATAGTGTGACCAAGTTGACAAGCACTTTCCAAGTGATGCTAAAATCGATTGGAGAGTGCTTGTCAACCCGCATGTGGAAATGCATGTGAAGAACGCTTCACATCCGCTTGTCACTGGCAGGAAAAACGCATGTACAATCCGCATGCGTTTTTTCTGCCAGGGAGATGCAGAAACGCTCAGGAAAAATCCGGAGCTATTCTGCATCGTGTGCACATAGCCTTAAATGAATAAGAAAGGAGTCTTACTTAATCTTTACCCTCAAACCTATCTCAAATCTGCTCAGCTCCTCCTCTATAAAATATATATGCTCATCATGACAGATTCCCTTGAAAATCTCTAGTTTGATTTCAAAAGGTTGTGAAATTGTGCTGTATCAAAGACCTAACATCCCAAGTCACCAACATAATCGCTATATGCAGCCATCACTACTAGTTTACATACCAAGATGAATATAAGGCACTTATGGTCTGCTGAGTACTTCTCCGATCTGCCAGGGTGGGAGTCATAATCATTATCTTACCCTCTGTTCATTTTTCCCCCTTTTGTCTCTCTTTTCTACATTTAATATTACCATGTTAATTTATTGATGTTGACGGGCTTGCATGCAATTGTCTAATTTTCCAGATCCTTTGCCTCTTTTCCCTAATCCACATCTGAAAACCCCCTCTCCCCGCCCCTCTTCCTTTATTACTTTGTTATATTATTGGAAAGTAAAATAAAGAATTACAAAAATAAAATCTACATTTTGGAAGCAAAAAATAAAAATCACAAGACTGTGGTTAAAAAAAATAAATAAAAAAAAATAGAACAATGAACAAATTATGATGCCATATAAAGCAAGAAACACAGATAATCATTTTTTTGGTCTACATACTCTTATGCTTCCAGTTCCCAAAAAGTAAGGCCTGGACCACGTGACTACTCTTGTTTCTCTGTGCAAATAGACAGGTATGCCGGAGTTATGGAATGTCATGATCCATCCATCAGGTAAGGGCTCCGTAGGAGGGCGGCCACGACCTTTATAACGGAGATTAAAAGAAATCATTTTTACTGTTCCTGCCCAGCACATAATTGCATCATTTTTACAGTAAACTACTCATTGCCCAAGTTAAAATCAAACTGCAGAATTTGTTGTACCAATTTCCTGAAATATAATACAGATTTAATTTCTCAAAGCTAAATAAATCATCTGCATTGATCTTACTCTTCAAGTCCGACCGCCAACAAACTGGTACCACAGAGGCAGCAATAAGGATGAAATTTCATTTTGCATATACACGTCCTCATTTTACCTCTCTGCACTGGGCTACAGAGAGCAAAGCTTGGATGTCATCGAGGAAGTGCTCTATGTGCAGAAATGCATATATTTTTAGATATGATAGACTTGAGTCTAATGGCCCTAACTAACATAACAGATCAATATTGTACTGTTAGTTTGAGTGCTTAGCCATACTATCGGACTGATGAACCCATTATGGTTGTGTATTATCAGTCTTACTATGCACAAGAAAGCATTTACTGAATGACAGGCCCAAACAAATCTTCAGTCACCCCATCTACTGATCACTACCTTTTGTGGCACCATGCTGCAACCTGTTATAAATGCATATAATGACCTATAAGTGGGTAGCACTGGTGCACAGTACACAAAGAACAAGCTTTCCTTACTTTTCAAAACAGTTTTTATTTTGGTTATCATTGGCTGAACACTGGTCTCGCCATCTGAATGGTGGTCACTTTCTTCTTCATACTTTTCTTCCAGCCTTCTTTTCTTTGAGGTATGTAGGCCCTCCTCCAGCAGTGCATCCACATCGTTATCAAAATCATCCTGCAAAACAAACTATCAGGTACGTCCCCTCTTCCGAATGTGGGAGAGGCAAAAAAATTCCCCTTTTACACTGAGCACAGACATGTACCTCCAATCTGCAGCTAGAGAGGATGGCAAAGAATGTCTACAAAACACTGATGACACAACACTCATATGTAGTCAGCGATACGCGGTAAACAGATCCGACCAAGGCATGGTTAGAAAGCGTGTGACAAAGCAGTGCTTATTATAAAGACAAAGAAAAAATGAAATGCTTAGAATTAGTAGGTTATGGGTGTAGTGTTAGCACCTGCAGACATACCTCATAATTATAGATCAGGGATTCTTCATCAATCTTATTTCTCTGAAGCATTGACTCCGTTAGAAACTCTGCATACTCTGCTCCGTCCTCATCTACATCCATCACATTCTCAGAAAAATCCTCCAAGTCATCGAGAACGGCGTATTCCACTTTCTTTTCCTGATCAAGTTCGGCCTCCTCATTTCTTTTATTTGCAATTTCATGATTATTGACAATTTTATCATTGCTACTACCAGCAAAAGGACAAACATGCAACTCTCCATTGACAGTGTTATTGCTATCTACAGCTGTCTGATCGGCTGCCTCTGCTCCAGTGTACAGAACCTTTCTATCCTTGCTCTTACAACTCTCTGTAAAACTTACACTGATTTTAACATCTTTAAGCAATTTAAGATCAGGAGTAAATCTCCTAACTGCTGGTGCGTGGCGAGCTGTTCTGGGACTTTGGTCACTTTGGAACTCATCTATCACTGTCGGATGACTCTTGTAAGAAGACGACCCTTTTGTGAGTAGCTGTGCTCCGTAGTTTAGCTGCATGTCCCCAGCTGGGGTTTGTGACTGTCCATCACCACCAGAGCCAACGTCCATTACCTCTGCGTCACTGGACGTTTGCAGGGGAGGTGGTGGAGGCTCTTCATTTGGCGGCAGTGGTGGGGGACAAGCAGGTATGAATTCCATTTCTTTGCTTCCAGGTTCATCAGGGAGAGGGGCTACATATTCACACTGATCCATATTCAATACTAAATCAGTACAACTAAAAACTACACAAATCAGTAAATTTCTATTCTTAGTCCTTATAGGAGAATGTCCAATACAGTGGATATAGCATATCTCAATTGGCCACACAGAAGATTCAGTTAAGCTGACTACATTGCTCTTTTCATTAATGTAGACAGCCTTCAGAAATACTGTCTCTATTACTGGAAATCACAATGTATTCAGCTTAAGAAGCGTTATCACTGAGAAGACATGATGGGACTTGAAGCTTTGTTTTACCTGTAAAACATGACAGGGAGAAAAAAAAAAAAAAGAGAAATTTGTCAAACGTCAAAAGCAAAAAAAGGAGGCTGCATTTGTCCCTGTAACCAGGGATAATATGATAGCCCCAGTTACAGGGAAAATCTGATCAATGTATGTAGTAAAAATAAATGCAATAAAACACCCCCACAAAAGAAAAAAAAAAAAAACTACAAAAACACAATGTCCTCACAAGCACAAACTCCAGCTATAGTTCTGCTGACTAAACCGCCTAGTTAAATATGCAAAATTATGCTTGACAGTTACCAGGAAAACATTTCCAGACTTGAACCAGGGGGGTATATATTGAAAACGAGAAGCCACATTAAAAAAAACCATCCTTACACCTCCCCTCCATGCTGCTATTAAACCACCAATGGATTTTCTGTGATCTTGTTGCATAGGCCCAAAAGAGGTGTCAGAGTCCCCTCCCCTCTTTAACCACTTAGAGGCCACAGTCGCTGTTTATCACAGCATCTAAGGAGTTAAACTGCTGCATACAAAGCTAGGTCTTAACACAGAAGTTACAGCAGTTGTCTTATCTGTCAACTAGCCGGCACCAAGTTGTGGGCCCACTTCATCCAAATCCGACTTCTGCCATACATATACAGTATATGTGGTTAGAATTGGCTGAGCATCTTTTGGCACGCAAGGGTGGGTCCCATAGTGGTCTCATGGCCTGCCACTGGTGGTGAACCACTGTTTTGAACTAGTTAAAGGGGACCTGTCGGGTCCCCCATGCCCTCCAGCATTCAAATTTGTATTTCTAAATTCCCTGTCTAACCAGCACTTTATGTTATTCACTTTAATCCATGTTTAAAAAAAGTATTTATAAGCTCCATTTTTCATATGCTGATTAGGCCTTTGACTAGTCGACGGAGTGTTAGAGCCGCACTGCGCAAGCCCGAAAGTGCAGAAGATGTATGTGAGCTGTCGTCTGCACATCCGGCCAGGTGCAGTGTGCCTCTGAAGCCGGGAAGAGTACGCCCGGTTTCAGAGCCTCAATGACGCTGACTAATAGAGTCGTGCACATGCATGAGATTTGCAAGGAACTGTCGATAACGCCGGCTCTTGCAAATCATGTTATCACGCCCACCGGGTTATGATAACATGGAGAGAGAATCGACTAGTCTGGTGAAACTAACGCCCCATCCACTAGTCTAATTAGCATAAGTAAAACGGAGATTATAAATACTTTCTTTAAACATGGACTTAAGTGAATAACATTATAAAGGGCTGGTTAGGCAGGTAATTTAGTAATACTTAGGTGAATGCTGCTGGGTTGGAGAGAATGGGGGACCTGACAGCTTCGCTTTAATGAAAAAGGCTGAAATCTGTTTCAACCCTCCCATAGACATGCATCAAAGCATTTGTGAATGAGAAGATGGTACAAGTCTGAGCGATTAGGTCAGGAATAAGAAATAAGACCAGTGTCAGGCTTGCTTCAACAACACAGGGACTGGGCTGATGAAAGCCTGACAAGGGGTCAGCGAGGTGGACAATGTATGCATTGATCACGGCCAGCAACTGCGCTGACTGATCCGTGTTCTAGCAGCTGCCATCAGCACGTACTATGGAATCAGAAGACCCCGCACTACACAGAGTATCACTCATATCTTCGCTGATGAAAACCCCCATGGATTAATAATCCGTTATCACAATTTACACTGTACTCTCTGCTCTATGTTTTCCCATTAATTTCCATGTAATTTGTATCTGTCCACATCTGTAGTGATGGAATATGATCAGTAGGCATAAGGCATGTGAGGACAAGCGTGATGATGCTGCAGGGGGCAGGAGACGACCAGGGAGCGCTGCAGGGGGCAGGAGACGACCAGGGAGCGCTGCAGGGGGCAGGAGCAGACCAGGGAGCGCTGCAGGGGGCAGGAGCAGACCAGGGAGCGCTGCAGGGGGCAGGAGCAGACCAGGGAGCGCTGCAGGGGGCAGGAGCAGACCAGGGAGCGCTGCAGGGGGCAGGAGCAGACCAGGGAGCGCTGCAGGGGGCAGGAGCAGACCAGGGAGCGCTGCAGGGGGCAGGAGCAGACCAGGGAGCGCTGCAGGGGGCAGGAGCAGACCAGGGAGCGCTGCAGGGGGCAGGAGCAGACCAGGGAGCGCTGCAGGGGGCAGGAGCAGACCAGGGAGCGCTGCAGGGGGCAGGAGCAGACCAGGGAGCGCTGCAGGGGGCAGGAGCAGACCAGGGAGCGCTGCAGGGGGCAGGAGCAGACCAGGGAGCGCTGCAGGGGGCAGGAGCAGACCAGGGAGCGCTGCAGGGGGCAGGAGCCGACCAGGGAGCGCTGCAGGGGGCAGGAGCCGACCAGGGAGCGCTGCAGGGGGCAGGAGCCGACCAGGGAGCGCTGCAGGGGGCAGGAGCCGACCAGGGAGCGCTGCAGGGGGCGGGCTGGGATCTGCAGGACTAGTTAGAATGGATCCCATGCGGGCAGCAGCCATAGACCTCCAGCAGCGGCTCCGTGTCATCTAATCATCGCCGTATACAGGGAGAGCAGAGCCGTCACTGCCACCAGCGCTGCACACAGCGGGGTCTGCTGTATAACAGGTGAGGGGAAGGCCCTCAGTGCTGCGGAATGGCGGCTTCCGGTCACCGAACTCCAGCCACAATTCATCAGCTGAGGAGCGTCGCTACAGCCGCCACTGACCTCGCCCGGCCACACTACTCACCCCCTGAGCGAGGCTTTCGCTCCGCTATCACCATCCCTCGACCTGAAAGAAACCCGTCGCCATCTTGCACAGTTCAGCCGGCTCCAGACAACTGCATCGATGAGTCCACCAATCAGGGTGATGGAATGGCCGCTAGCGCAGCTCATCAGCCAATAGCGACTGCTGACGTCATTTGCGCCTTGGAATATTCTTCCAATCCTGTGGCGTGTAAGGCTGGACGTCTGGATGTGGTCAGCCAATTGGAAAACGAAGTAGGGAGACACAGGGATGTGTGCAGGAGAGTGATGCTGTGCTCACCTCCACCAATGGAGCTGCGCTGTGTTACCAGTGTGAATTCTCCGGCCACGCCTCCCTGGTACATGTAGTAACAAGGGTTAGACGGAATGGCCGGCCAGTAACCATAGTAACAGGGCCCTGAAGCCGGCTGCATAGAGAAGGGGGCAGATAGGACTGCTGTCACCAGGTCTAGTCACAGCCCGCATGCCTCACACCCTGCAAACAAGGACAACAAGTCCCAGCAATAGGTTAGGGTACCATACCTCCAACTTTCACAGAAGAGAAAGAAGCGTTTTTACATGTGTTTTTAGGCTGCGTGCCCACGTAGCGTTTTTCAAGCGTTTTTGATGCGGAATTTCCGCAGCGTAAACGCTTGTAAAACGCTTGGTAACCCGCACCCCATGGTCCCCAATGGGATTCCGCAAGTTCTATGCACATGCTGCGGATTTTTCCGCAGCGTTTAGGCCGCGTTCAAAAATCCGCAGCATGTCAATTAGGCTGTGTGCCCACGTAGCATTTTTCAAGCGTATATGCTGCGGAATTTCCGCAGCGTAAACGCTTGAAAAACGCATGTATATCCGCACCCCATGGTCCCCAATGGGATTCCACAAGTTCTATGCACATGCTGCGGATTTTTCCGCAGCGTTTATGCCGCGTTCAAAAATCCGCAGCATGTCATTTAATTTTGCGTTTCCGCAAGCGGAATTGCCTTTGTCCAATGCATAAAAAACGCAAGGCAATTCCGCATGTGGAAAACGCGTGATAAACGCGCGAAAAATGCGCGATAAATGCGTGCGGAATTCCGCATGCGTTTTTCCGGGAGAGGACTTGCATTTATGCAGCAGAAATTTTCTGCTGCATAAATGCAACGTGGGCACATAGCCTTAGGCTCCACATAGAAATCTCTAGAGAAAAAAAGCACCAAAACCGCACAGTTCAGCAGCGTCTTTAGACCACAGGGGCGCAGTTTTCATGAAATCACATGCACTTGGACAGGTAAACGCCGCAGAAATTCTGTGCGAAAAAATGCAGCATTTACCCTACATGTGAACACGTCCTAAATATCCAAGTGGATGTTATGTAATATGCGGGTTTTTTTGCTTTTTTTCTCTAGAAGCTTCTATGTGTGGCCTGAAAAACGCATGTAAAAAAAAAAAACGCTGTTTCATTTTTAAGTTAAAACTTTTCTGTAGTGTTAAAAATGCATTAAATACGCGGCTTCACATCTGCACCAAAAACGCATCAAATAAGGGGGAAAACGAAATGCAGCAAACACGCAATAATCAGAGAAGATTGTTGTTGCATTGTATGGTGCGATTAAACCCATACATTTCTTATGGGTTTTATGGAGAAAATAAATCAATCGCACCATTTTTTTACGCCTTTTACCGATCACCATAAATAACCAGATCGCTGTGTTGTGCAAATCTTTGCGATTCCAGGGACACCAAATATGTCCATATTATTTGCTGATTTATGATGTTTATTATTTAAAAAGAAAAGTGAACTAAACATGACATTATTGTAATTGTTTTTCATTATTTTTTAGTAATTTTATTGGAAGAAAAAAATCTGAATTTTATTTTGTCTCTAGAATAAGGAACATAGAAATACACTGTACCTCTATGTATTACTATGATCTGCCTGTGGGTTTGCAGCCTGCAATGCAGCTTCAAGTGTACAAAATCCTCCCATACCTGTTAGTGCATGGTGTGGCTCATAGCTTTAGCTGCTGCCTGCAACGATACAGGTTTGTGAGTTTGATTCTCTGGAAGACCAGGTCTCGAGTAGAGAAAATTAAATTTTTATAATTGTTCTTCATTATTTTTTAGTAATCTTATATGAAGAATGAAAAAGATACTTTTATTCTCCCTCTAGAATACAGGGACATAGAAATACACTGCTATGTACAGATGTATCTCTTTGTATCAGTATAATGTTCCTGTAGGTTCAGAGCCTGCAATGCTGCTTAAGCATAAAACATCCTCCCTCTGGTGGCTGTAATTCATAGCTTTAGTGTCACGGGTGTGTCAGAAGTGACAGACAGTCGCCCTGCATTTGGTTGCAGGAGATCTCTACGTTTAGCATTACAGACATCTTAGAGGCTGTCTCTAGGACCCAGCGGCTACCTCCCTCTGGTTAATTAACTCCCTGGCCTGGGTGTATAAATACCTGGTGTGTTCTAGAGGGAGGTGCCAGCGATATTCATTACTACCTGTGAAGGCTTTAGCAAGAGCAGTACTTTGTCCTCTCTGGAGATTGAGGACGCATGCACATTTGTCTGGAGTTGTTTAAAGCTAAGCTATTTCCCCCTGTTTGTCCTTCCTTGTTGTCTGTAGTGTTTAGTGGAGATTGACTAGTGCTCATCTCTTCCCTTCCCTAGCCTGAGCCAAACGCCAGGGAAAGACAGGGCGAGGTACGAGTGCGGCAATTGGTGAAGAGCCAGTACAGGGACGTTAAGGGAGACAGGGTAATGCCAGATCAACCTAGGAGGTCTCCACTCCCCCCCCCCCCTTTTCCTAGAGTCTGGGCTCCCTTTCCCTCTTCCCTTTGTGTTGCACTAAGTCTTTACCACACCTTGCGTGACATTTAGCTGCTGTCTGAAGTGGTACATGTTGAGGGTTCGATTCGAGGGTAGACCACGTCAGAAGAAAAAGGGAATTGTTCATTTATCCCCTTTACCCCCGAAGGTTGTTTGCACGTTAATGACCAGGCCGATTTTTACAATTCTTACTTACCAGTGTTAATTTATGAGTGTTGCATCGGCGTCTCTGCCTCCTGTTAGGCAGAGACGCCGTCCCTCTCACCTTCTTGTGCAGCGCACTGCGTCCTCCAGCGCTTCTTCCCTCGCTGCTGCCGGCGCGCGCTCCTTCCCGGGCACTGTGCTTAGGGCGCACGCGCTCCCCCTCTCTTAAAGGGACCACGCGCGCCGTCCTAAGGAGTCCCCGGCCAATAGGCGGAGGACTTCCCATATATAAGGCATCTCCTCCAAAATGGAGGTGCCCGAGCAAAGTTGTTGCAAAGCATACTCACCTCTGCTTCAGCCCTCAGGTCCCGTTGCCAGCCTGACTACCAGTCCTGTTTGCCTGCTTGTCTTCTCTTCAGCCTGACAGTCTGTCTCCTGCATCCGCCAGTCTGTCTATGGGCAAGTCCACCTGCGGACCAGGAAGCACCTGCCAGTTACCTGCCTGCTACCTGCCGTACCTGCTAGCCCGCTCACCTGGGAGCGCTCACCTGCTACCCGCCTGCTGGCCTACCTGGAGGCTCCGCCGTCACTTGCCGTGACCACCTGCCTGCCAGCCAAGAGACTCTTACCCGCTCAGCCGTCACTTGCCGTGACCGCCTGCCTGCCAGCCAAGAGACTCTTACCCTCTCAGCCGTCACTTGCCGTGACCGCCTGCCTGCCAGCCAAGAGACTCTTACCCGCTCTGCTGTCCCTTGCCGTGACCGCCTGCCTGCCAGCCAAGAGACTCTTACCCGCTCAGCCGTCACTTGCCGTGACCGCCTGCCTGCCAGCCAAGAGACTCTTACCCGCTCAGCCGTCACTTGCCGTGACCGCCTGCCTGCCAGCCAAGAGACTCTTACCCAAGCAGCTGATCCCGGCTGTGCCCAACGATCTTCTAGCTGAAGGAGACTCTTCGCTTTTCCCAGAAGGCACCTGGAATATGCAAATTGTCCTCTTCAAGCTTCAATCCCTGGTTCGGCGATGCTTTCCAAGCAGCTGATCCCGGCTGTGCCCAACGATCTTCTAGCTGACGGAGACTATTCGCTTTTCCCAGAAGGCAACTGGAATATGCAAATTGTCCTCTTCAAGCTTCAATCCCTGGTTCGGCGATGCTTTCCAAGCAGCTGATCCCGGCTGTGCCCAACGATCTTCTAGCTGACGGAGACTCTTCGCTTTTCCCAGAAGGCACCTGGAATATGCAAATTGTCCTCTTCAAGCTTCAATCCCTGGTTTAACAAAAAAGTGTGAAATAACTGAAAATATGTCTTATATTCCAGGTTCTTCAAAGGAGCCACCTTTTGCTTTGATGACTGCTTTGCATACTCTTGATGAGCTTCAAGAGGTTGTCACCGGAAATGATCTTCCAACAATTTTGAAGGAGTTCCCAGAGATGATTAGCACTTGTTGGCCCTTTTGCCTTCACTCTGCGGTCCAGCTCACCCCACACCATCTCAATTGAGTTCAGGTCTGGTGACTTTGGAGGCCAGGTCATCTGGCGTAGCACCCCATCACTCTCCTTCTTGGTCAAATAGCCCTTACACAGTCTGGAGGTGTGTTTGGGGTCATTGTCCTGTTGAAAAATAAATGATGGTCCAACTAAACGCAAACCGGATGGAATAGCATGCCGCTGCAAGATGCTGTGGTAGCCATGCTGTTTCAGTATGCCTTCAATTTTGAATAAATCCCCAACAGTGTCACCAGCAAAGCACCCCCACACCATCACACCTCCTCCTCCATGCTTCATGGTGGGAACCAGGCATGTAGAGTTCATCCGTTCACCTTTTCTGGGTCGCACAAAGACACGGTGGTGGAACCAAAGATCTCAAATTTGGACTCATCAGACCAAAGCTCAGATTTCCACTGGTCTAATGTCCATTCCTTGTTTTCTTTAGCCCAAACAAGTCTCTTCTGCTTGTTGCCTGTCCTTAGCAGAGGTTTCCTAGCAGCTATTTTACCATGAAGGCCTGCTGCACAAAGTCTCCTCTTAACAGTTGTTGAAAAGATGTGTCTACTGCTAGAACTCTGTGTGGCATTGACCTGGTCTCTAATCTGAGCTGCTGTTAACCTGCGATTTCTGAGGCTGGTGACTCCGATAAACTTATCCTCAGAAGCAGAGGTGACTCTTGGTCTTCCTTTCCTGGGGCGGTCCTCATGTGAGCCAGTTTCTTTGTAGCGCTTGATGGTTTTTGCATCTGCACTTGGGGACACTTTCAAAGTTTTCCCAATTTTTCGCACTGACTGACCTTCATTTCTTAAAGTAATGATGGCCACTCGTTTTTCTTTACTTAGCTGCTTTTTTCTTGCCATAATACAAATTCTAACGGTCTATTCAGTAGGACTATCAGCTGTGTATCCACCAGACTTCTGCACAACACAACTGATGGTCCCAACCCTATTTATAAGGCAAGAAATCCCACTTATTAAACCTGACAGGGCACACCTGTGAAGTGAAAACCATTTCCGATGACTACCTCTTGAAGCTCATCAAGAGAATGCCAAGAGTGTGCAAAGCAGTCATCAAAGCAAAAGGTGGCTACTTTGAAGAACCTAGAATATAAGACATATTTTCAGTTGTTTCACACTTTTTTTGCTAAGTATATAATTCCACATGTGTTAATTCATAGTTTTGATGCCTTCAGTGTGAATGTACAATTTTCATAGTCATGAAAATACAGAAAAATCTTTAAATGAGAAGGTGTGTCCAAACTTTTGGTCTGTACTGTAGAGAAGTTGCTACATCAGAGGGTTATTGTGCCAGTTCCAGAACACGAACAACATCGGGGCCATTACTCCTCTCTGTTTTCAATAAAGAAACCGTCAGGAGAGTTCCGTACAATTATCAACTTGAAACCCCTAAACCGATGGGTCCGCTACAAAAAATTCCGCATGGAATCCGTAAGATCAGCCATTCCTCTAATAGACGCAGATGCGGTAATGTGCACCCTGGACCTCAGGGATGCATACTACCACCTGCCAATACATTCCTCAAGTCAGCAATATCTGAGATTTGCACTACCATCAGGCAGTCAGATTCTACACTACCAGTTCCGATGTCTTCCCTTTGGCCTGTCATGTGCTCCCAGAATCTTTACGAACATCATGGCAGAGGTGGTGGCCTATATTCGACTCAGGGATATTACCATCATTCCGTACTTGGACTTCCTGGTGGTGGCAGGATCTCCTCTAGGTATGACGCAACATCTGAAACTTGTCCTACAGACATTTACCAGCCTGGGTTTGATTGTGAACAAAGAAAAATCCAATCTTATCCCCAGTACTTCACACATCTTCCTGGGAGTCCATCTCGTCTCCCGAATGTGAATGTCTTATCTCCCGGAAGACAAAATGCTCTCAGTTCCACGAAGGATTCGTTCTTTTTCAAGAGAGAAAAAACCTTCGATCCGAAAGGCAATGAGTATTTTGGGAATCATGACGTCATGCATCACCTGCGTCAGATGGAGCCAGTTCCATTCCAGGCCTCTACAGAAATGCATCCTGGAAGTGACAGACGGACATCAGAATTACCTAGACAAGAAGATGTCTTTGTCCCGAGACGCCCAGGACTCTCTACACTGGTGGCTCGACCAGAAGAATCTACAGAAGGGAGTGCAGTGGATTCTGGAACCTTGTCTTTTAGTGACCACGGACACAAGTCTCTCAGGATGGGGAGCTCGAGTGGGAGATTCTTATCTCCCAGGAACATGGTCCACAGAGATTCAGACCCGATCATCAAATTTTCGGGAACTACAGGCGATCTGGGAAGCCCTACAGAGAAGCCGGGCGGTCTTAAGAGACAGACATGTAAAAATCCTGTCGGACAACATCAATGCAGTCTCTTTCATCAGACATCAGGGCGGACCAAGGCACCCACTTCTCCAGTCCCTGGCCAAAAGGATATTCTTAGGGATAGAGAAAATAGTGAACTTCATTTCAGCAGTTCACCTTCGGGGATCCGACAATCGGGAGGCAGATTACCTCAGCAGGCGTCAGATGAAGGCTTCAGAATGGGAACTGAACGAAGAGGTGTTCCAGCCGCTAACTCGCAGATGGGGTCAGCCGCACCTAGACCTTTTTGCATCTGGAACGAATGCAAAGATGACATCTTTCTTCTCTCTCGACCCAGGAGATCATCCTCTGGCAGTGGATGCTCTCTCACAATATTGGGGAGAAGGCCTAACATATGCCTTCCCACCTGCCCCTCTAATTCCGAGAATGCTGCGGAAAATTCAGGATGATCGGGCGACAGTCATAGCAATTGTCCCGTTCTGGCCAAGGAGGAGTTGGTTCTCCCTTCTACGTCATCTAGCGTTGGAAGACCCAATCGTTTTACCATTTCAGGAGGATCTTCTGACGCAAGGTCCACTGTTGCATCGGAATCTTCAACAACTCCAGCTCTCAGCCTGGCTTCTGAAGGGGAGATCCTGAAGAACAAGGGCTTATCCGCCAGAGTGATCCAGACTATGCAGGCTAGTAGAAAACCTGTAACCCAGGCCACATATAAAAAAGTCTGGAGGACCTTTTGTCAGTTCCACAGGACGGTAGACACCTCTCAGCCAGACATCCCTGCGATCCTTGATTTCTTGCAGGCGGGATTTGACGCAGGTCTTAGACCAAGTACCTTGAAGGTGCAGATTGCGGCACTAGGTGCTTTCTTCGACACATCATTGTCCTCGCATCCCTGGATAATCAGGTTTGTCAAGGCATTCCAGAGACTTAGGCCTACCCAGAGAATTTCTTCCCCTCGATGGGATCTGAATCTTGTCCTGAGAGTCCTTTGCAAACCTGCCTTCGGCCCAGTTAATGAATTGGGAATAAAGAACTTGACTCTGAAAACAGTCTTCTTGGTGGCAATCACCTCGGCTAAACGGTTGGGTGAAATCCAGGCTCTATCTGTTGTCGAGCCTTGTATGCAGATTCGGGATGATTGCATCATTCTGAAGCTGGATCCAAGTTTCTCCCCGAAGGTGGTGTCATCGATGACCTTAAACCTAGAAGTGTTTTTTCCATCATTCTGCGAAAACCCTAGGAATCAGAGGGAGGAAGAGTTCCACCATCTCGATGTCCGCAGAGCAGTGTTTGCCTATTTGGAAGCCACTCGGAACTGGAGATTAGACTCTAATCTCTTTATACAGTTTGGGGGAAAAAATAGAGGCAGGAAGGCTTCAAAACCATCCTTAGCTATATGGGTCACTTCCATGATTAATCTAGCATATCTTTCAGAAGGACAGCCTCCCCCTGAAATTATCAAAGCCCATTCCACCAGAGAAATTTCCACCTCATGGGCAACTAGAGCAGGAGCTACCATTGAACAGATATGTACCGCAGCCACATGGTCAGGACATACTACTTTCTGCAAACACTACAAGCTAGATGTTCTCTAACAGCAGAGATCTGCGTTTGGTAGGAAGGTACTTCAGGCAGTTATCCCACCCTAAGCTATGAGCTCTTGGGTATACTCCTATGGTGCTGTCATGGGGACGTACTGGAAAACCGGAATTAGTTTTACCGGTAATGATTCCAGGAGTCCACATGACAGCACCCTTATTTCCCTCCCTATATTGCTACTGTATGTGACTCTAACATATGTCTAAGCAGTCTAAAATAAAATTTTGTTGTACCCAGCCAATGTGGTTCTTGGAAAATCACTGAGGAGGTTGGGGGTGGGAGGGCTTTTAACCTCTTGTGCTTCCTGTCCCTACACAGGATATGGGATTACTCCTCCTATGGTGCTGTCATGTGGACTCCTGGAAACATCATTACCGGTAAGACTAATTGCGGTTTTTCACACCTGGATTTGGGGATCCTCTGCCATTCTTCCTTGCAGATCCTCTCCAGTATCGTCAGGTTGGATGGTGAACGTTAGTGGACAGCCATTTTCAGGTCTCCAGAGATGCTCAATTGGGTTTAGGTCAGGGCTCTGACTGAGCAAGTCAAGAATGGTCACAGAGTTGTTCTGAAGCCACTCCTTTGTTATTTTAGCTGTGTGCTTAGGGTCATTGTCTTGTTGGAAGGTGAACCTTTGCCAAGTCTGATGTCCAGAGCATTCTGGAAGTGGTTTTCATCCAGGATATCTCTGTACTTTCTGCATTCATGTTTCCTTCAATTGTAACCATTCGTCCTGTCCCTGCAGCTGAAAAACACCCCATAGCATGATGTTGCCATCACCATGTTTCACTGTTGGGATTGTATTGGGCAGGTGATGAGCAGTGCCTGGTTTTCTCCACACATACCGCTTAGAATTATCACCAAAAGTTCTATCTTCGTCTCATCAGACCAGAGAATCTTATTTCTCATTGTCTGGGAGTCTTTCATGTGTTTTTGAGCAAACTCTATGCTGGCTTTCATATGTCTTGCACTGAGGAGAGGCTTCCGTCGGGCCACTCTGCCATAAAGGCCCGACTGGTGGAGGGCTGCAGTGATAGTTGACTTTGTGGAACTTTCTCCCTACTGCATCTCTGGAGCTCAGCCACAGTGATCTTGGGGGTTATTCTTTACCTCTCTCACCAAGGCTCTTCTCCCACGATTGCTCAGTTTGGCTGGACGGCCAGGTCTAGGAAGACTTCTGGTGGTCCCAAACTTCTTCCATTTAAGGATTATGGAGGCAACTGTGCTCTTAGGAACCTTGAGTAATGCAGAAATTCTTTTATAACCTTGGCCAGATCTGTGCCTTGCCACAATTCTGTTTCTGAGCTCCCTGGGCAGTTCCTTTGAGCTCATGATTCTCATTTGGTCTGACATGCGCTGTGAGGTCTTATATAGACTGGTGTGTGCCTTTCCAAATCAAGTCCTTTCAGTTTAATTAAAAAATGAAGGAGTAGATACATCTGAAGGAGCATCACAAGGAAATGGACAGCATGTGACTTAAATATGAGTGTCTGAGCAAAGGGTCTGAATACTTATGACCATGTGATATTTCAGTTTTTGTTTTTGAATAAATTTGCAAAAATTTTTAAATTTCTGTTTTTCTTCAGTCAAGATGGGGTGCAGAATGTACTTTAATGAGAAAAAAAATGAACTTTTTAGAATTTACCAAATGGCTGCAATGAAACAAAGAGTGAAAAATTTAAAGGGGTCTGAATACTTTCCGTACCCACTGTATATCACATTCATTTCATAGCAAGTGGGCCTGTGTGCTCTCAAATGCCAGGGCTGAATTTAAGTCCCAGTCCGACCATGTACTGGAGACACATACTGTCACGGGTGTGTCAGAAGTGACAGTCGCCCTGCAGTGGGTTGCAGGAGATATCTACGTTTCGTATTACAGACATCTTCTTAGAGGCTGTCTCTAGGACCCAGCAACTACCTTCCTCTGGCTAATTAACACCCTGCCTGGGTGTATAAATATCTGCAGTGTGCCAGAGGGAGGTTCCAGCGATATTCATTACTACTTGTGAAGGCATTAGCAAAAGAAGTACGTCTTCCTCTCTGGAGCTTGAGGACATGTTTGCATTTGTCTGGAGTCATCTAAAGCTAAGCAATTTCCCCCTGTTTGTCCTCCCTTGTTGTCTTTAGTGTTCAGTGGGGATCGACTAGTGCTCATCTCCTCCCTTCCCTGGCCTTAGCCGTACGCCAGGGAAAGACAGGGCGAGGCACGCATGCGGCGATTGGTGAAGAGCCAATATAGGGTCGTTAGGGGAGACAGGATGACACTAGACCAGCCTAGGAGGTCTCCACTCCCCCCTCTCCCCAGAGTCTGGGCTCCCTTTCCCTCTTCCCTTTGTGTTGCACTAAGTCTTTCCCACACTTTGCGTGACATTATCGCTGTCCGAGCACATTTTGAAAAGAAAAAAAAAAAACTGACACTTTTGTTTTTTTTTCTTTGTGTGTTTTTGGGCGTGGACCTTTTTTTTTCTTTCCTTTCTCCCTTGGTATGGGTTCAGTTGTGGAGCTCGCAGAGCAGTTCTGCTGTCTGTAACTGGAGGTGAATAACCTCCGCTGTGAGGTTCAGCAGCAGCATCAGCGCTTACAGGTTGCCAATGTGGGGGTCTCTGCAGGTAGGCCTGTCCAGCCTGAACCCAAGGTTGCCCTCCCGGACAGGTTTTCAGGAGGTACGGACAAGTTTTTTTGTATTTAAGGAGGCATGCAAACTTGTATTTTAAACTTTGTCCTTACTCCTCCGGAAATGAAGAGCAACGGGTTGGTATTGTGATCTCTCTATTGCAGGAAGATCCTCAGTCGTGGGCGTTTTCCTTACCGCAGGACTTGGTTTGTCTCCAGTCTATGGAGGTGTTTTTCGGGCTCTCGCCCTCATCTATGATAATGGTGACCGAGTCGCCTTGGCTATGTCTAGGTTACGTCGCCTTCAGCAGGGAAATCGGTCAGTGAAGACGTACAGTTCGGTATTCCGTAGATGGGCAACGGATTCAAAATGGAATGACTCAGCCCTTAGAAGTCAATTTTGTGAGGGGCTTACTGAAAGTTTGAAAGATGCCTTGGCAGTTTATGAAACCCCTGAGTCCTTGGAGGCTGCCATGTTGTTGGCCATACTGTAACGCTAGGTGTGGGAAAGACTTAGTGCAGTGAAGAGGGAAAGGGAGCCCAGACACTAGGGAGAGGGGGAAGTGGAGACCTCCTAGTCTGGTCTAGTGTCACCCTGTCTCATCTACCGTCCCTATATTGCCTCTTCAGTAATCGCCGCACGCGTGCCTCGCCCTGTCTTTCCCTGGTGTATGGCTAAGGCTAGGGATGGGAGGAGAGAGCTCTAGCTGATCTAAACTAAACTCTATAGGCAACAAGGGTAGACGAACTGGGGGGAGAATACTTAGCTTTAGATGACTCCAGACAAATGTGAACTCGGCCTCAAGCTCCAGAGAGGACGAAATACTGCTTTTGCTAAGCCTTCACAAGTAGAAATGAATATAGCTGGCACCTCCCTCTCAGACACGCCAGGTATATATACACCCAGGCCAGGGTGCTAATTACCAGAGGGAGGTAACCTCTAGGTCCTAGAGACAGCCTCTCATCTAAGATGTCTGTAATGCAAAATGTAGACATCTCCTGCAACCAACTGCAGAGCGACTGTCTGTCACCTCTGATACACCCGTGAAAGTACCCTCCCATACACCTCTGTGAGTGGCCTCCGGACATTCAGGACCGGGTTTCTCAGTAAAGAGGTGTGGAATGAGCGATCCAATCTGGGAGCGTTCACCTCTGACTCTGAAACCCACTTCCTCTCCTCTGGACCATAGCCTTTCCAGTGCACCAAGTATTGTAGAGAATGACTTTGGAGACGAGAATCTACAATCCTCGAAATCTGGAACTTCAGATTACCATCAACCAATACTGGGGGCGGTGGTAGAGGTGAGGGCTCAAGAGGTTCCACATACTTTTTGAGTAAGGACCTGTAGAACACATTGTGGACCCTAAGGGCCTGAGGAGGTTCAAGACGAAATGCTGCTGGGTTAATGACGGCGGTTATTTTATAGGGACTAATAAGCCTAGGTCCCAGCTCCCAAGAAGGAACTTTCAATGTTATATTCCTAGTAGACAACTGTGAAGACCCGGGGTCTTCCCTGGGCTTAATTCTACTCAGACAACACAGGGTGAGGGTAAAACAGCGTGGCAATAATTTATTGAATCACAAAGCCTATAATAAACACATAGAACAGTCCCAGCAAATACCCAACATGGTACAACATTTCACATTCTCACCCTTCCTCTCTGCCTGGGATAGAACAGCTGCAACTTTGGAGACTTCCAGGGCCGACTACTTCAACCAGTGGCCCCCCGCTTCTGGCGGTCCCCCACAGAGAGGAGGTAGCGGCAAGCTTAGGAAGCTAGCAGTCCATCGAGGTGCAAGACCAGGAGACCCTTGGGTCCCAATTTGGCCTCTCCGAGAGTTTCCATTGGGCCAGGTGACCTGTGGGTCCCTCCTGGCAACTACAAATGTCTCCATGGGTTCTAGGTTAATGGTGGGTCCCTCCTAGCAACCCCAAACAAAATATCTATGGGACCAGGTGACTTCTTCGTCCTCTTCTGGACTCCCCAAAATGTATCCATGGTCTTCCTGATGGTTAATGGAGCAGATCCGAATCTTTCCAGTCAGCGCCGGTACCCTTAGGCTAGAATAATATAGAATTCAAATCTGTGTCTTTTTGGTAATGCCATGCAATCTATCTGCTGTCCTGGAGGATGTCTCTCATTATCCAATCCAAAGTCTGCCTGAATCTCTGTCCCAAGACTCTCTCTGCTTCTATGGGCTTAAGTCTGGCTCTTACAAAAACACATGTACCTTCTTAAATACACATCCACAGGTTAAGAAGTAGGGATGATATTATTCAACAGGGCTTGAGTATCCACAGCTCATTCCCCAAGATTGCCTGGCAAACACCCTACAATGGTATTTAACATATCTAGCAAACATTCATTGTTCTAGCTAATCTATTTACATAGTTTGTATCACACTCTTGTAAATACACATCATTTTTTCAGAATCAAAGAGCAGATAGCATTCAGGGTTATACAAATAATCGTCTGTGTTAATCAACTAAAGAAGAGCACAGATTAAAAAGTCAACAAAAGAATAAAGATGTGCTGCTCTTGCCATCAGAAAGTATGTCTGGCATAATTAAGATTTTAACTCTGTATCGTCACATTGCTCCCCCAATTTTAATTAGCCAGACATGACAGGATCCCAATCATCCTCCACTTACTGGAGACAGTCCATCGGCATGTCCTTAAGCACAGACATGAATGTAATAGGTCTCACTTTCATTAGAAGAAAACTTTGCATCATCCAGTTTCCTCAGAGCTTATTTCATGTCTTCCTTGCAAATAAACTCCAAACGTGATTGAAGAAAACAGACTGGTATCCATTGCATCCACACATGCCGTCCTCTGCATCCTGTGGTTCCTGATTTAAATCTGATGAGTGTGGGTGTCCTGGTATTCAATCCGTTGAAGCTGGCAGAGCTCCTGTAGTTACTGTTTCTTGTTACTGATATATATCCTCTCCGGTCTTCCTCCCAAGTCCGGTGTGGTGGGGTTGGACAGGGTAGCGTCCGAAACCCACTGTGTACAGTACAGACCAAAAGTTTGGACACACCTTCTCATTTAAAGATTTTTCTGTATTTTCATGACTATGAAAATTGTACATTCACACTGAAGGCATCAAAACTATGAATTATCAGATATGGAATTATATACTTAACAAAAAAGTGTGAAACAACTGAAAATATGTCTTATATTCTAGGTTCTTCAAAGTAGCCACCTTTTGCTTTGATGACTGCTTTGCACACTCTTGGCATTCTCTTGATGAGCTTCAAGAGATAGTCACCGGAAATGGTTTTCACTTCACAGGTGTACCCTGTCAGGTTTAACAAGTGGGATTTCTTGCCTTATAAAAAGGTTTGCGACCATCAGTTGTGTTGTGCAGAAGTCAGGTGAATACACAGCTGATAGTCCTACTGAATAGACTGTTAGAATTTGTATGATGGCAAGAAAAAAGCAGCTAAGTAAAGAAAAACAAGTGGCCATCATTACTTTAAGAAATGAAGGTCAGTCAGTCTGAAAAATTGGGCAAAATTTGAAAGTGTCCCCAAGTGCAGTTGCAAAAACCATCAAGCTCTAAAAAGAAATTGGCTCACATGAGGACCGCCGCAGAAAAGGAAGACCAAGAGTCACCTCTGCTTCTGAGGATAAGTTTATCCGATTCAAAAGCCTCAGAAATCGCAGGTTAACAGCATCTCAGATTAGAGACCAGGTCAATGCCACACAGAGTTCTAGCAGCAGACACATCTCTACAACAACTGTTAAGAGGAGACTTTGTGAAGCAGGCCTTCTTGGTAAAATAGCTGCTAGGAAACCACTGCTAAGGACAGGCAACAAGCAGAAGAGACAAGTTTGGGCTAAAGAACACAAGGAATGGACATTAGACCAGTGGAAATCTGTGCTTTGGTCTGATGAGTCCAAATTTGAGATCATTGGTTCCAACCACCGTGTCTTTGTGCGACGCAGAAAAGGTGAACGGATGGACTCTACATGCCTGGTTCCCACCGTGAAGCATGGAGGAGGAGGTGTGATGGTGTGGGGGTACTTTGCTGGTGACACTGTTGGGGATTTATTCAAAATTGAAGGCATACTGAACCATCATGGCTACCACAGCATCTTGCAGCGGCATGCTATTCCATCCGGTTTGCGTTTAGTTGGACCATAATTTATTTTTCAACAGGACAATGACCCCAAACAATAAATGGATATGAATAGCGGTACCAGAGCGCCAATAACAGGGCAAAAATATTAAAAGGACTGATTTATTAATATACACACAACGCGTTTCGGTGGACACAGCCACCTTCATCAGGTGTGACAAGCAGCAAACAATTGATCCTTATATACATTTGACTAGGTATACAATTACTTAAAAGGGGCGGGGCCAAATACAGAGTAATACCTCTATATTAACCCCTTGAGTTCATATATGCTCAATAGAGTAAAAAGGATTGTTATAAAATAATGCCTAATGAAGCATATAGGGTTCTTATAAAAAGGATTCGCTGTAAAAAAACAACAACTTGTGAATCCTATAATCTTAATACTTCATAGGATATATTGTCATCTACCACCCTATATTTTAGATTATATAAAAAAATAATAATAATTTTTACATACAACATAAAACAATGCATAAATATAAAGTATAAAATTACAATCAGTTTCTATCATTATAATTAGGAAAAGTAGACGAAGAAAGGAAAGAGAAAAAAAAAAAAAAAAAAAAATTCCAACAAAAAATCCCCCCCCAAAAAAAAAAATAATAATAAAAAAAAAAAAATAATAAAAAAAAAATAAAAAATTTTTCTTTAAATTTTTTCTCCCTTCTCTCTCTCTCCTCCCTCCTCCCCTCCCTCTCTCCTTTCCCCTCTTCCCTCCTTCTCTCTCTCCTCCCCCCTCCTCCTCCATATAAAAGATATATATAATAAATTTGCTAAAATATGAAAACAATTATTTAAAAAGTTGTCTTCTCTATATTAAGGTTCAAACCTTCAGGAGACAAGGTTCCCATTTTGAAAATCCAATAATTTTCACGTGTAATGAGACGATTTAGTCTATCAGGGTGTGTATCAACTATATGATCAATGATAGTTAGTTTTAGGTTATTAGGATTTTTTTGATGTTCTTTTAAGAAATGATTAGAAACACTATGTAGGGGAAAGCCGTTTCTAATATTTTGGCGATGTTTATTTAATCTGGAGTGCATTTCCTGGATAGTGCGGCCAATGTATTGCAGGCCGCAGGTGCACTGGAGCAGATAGATCACATATGAGGACTGACATGTAAGTCTAAAGCGAATGGGATATATCTCTCCAGTGACCGCAGAGACGAATGTTTTGGCTCCGTTATCAATGGATTGACAGCATAAGCATTTAGGGACATTACATTTATAACATCCATTATTGCTAATAGGAACTGAATGGTTCGGTCTTCTACCAATTGTTGTATTGCTAGGGGCTATATAGTTTCCTAGATTTTTACTCCTCCGATATATGACATGAGGAAATTCCGGTAAATGACCAGTTAATATTGGATCATTACTTAAAATGAACCAGTATTTTTTTAATAAACTGGATAACACTTGCGTAGGTTTACCATAGGTAGTAATCAGATTTAAACTGAAATCGCTGTATGGCTCTTGGCTGGTATTCTTGGATTTGTTGATACACAGGTTCTGTGATAGGGATCTAGTTTTGGAGAAAGCATCCTCTAATAATTTCCGGGGGTATCCCTTAGCTCTAAAACGTTTTTGTAAAACCTTAGATTCCAGAAAAAAATCCGAATCATGTGTACAATTTTTTCTGACACGCCAATATTGACCGTATGGAATATTTCTAATCCAGCTGGGTAGATGGCCACTGTCAAATTCAAGATAGCTATTTACATCCACTTCCTTAAAGTGGGTAGATGTGGATATTTTACCCGAATTGTCTATATTTATCTGAAGGTCAAGATATTGAATATTACTCTCAGATATGGTAGAGGTAAAGGAAAGACCCCAGTCGTTAGAGTTTAATTCATCAATAAATTTGGCAGCCTCCACAGTATTTCCCCTCCATATAATAAACAGATCGTCTATAAAGCGGCGGTACATAACGATGGATTTATCGGCGCCGAGGGATTGCGCGATGTGGATAGACTCGAATGCCCCCATATATAGATTTGCATAACTGGGGGCAAACCTCGTCCCCATCGCGCAGCCCCTCAGCTGCCGATACATCGCCCCCTCAAAAGAAAATACATTGTTCTCAAGAATGAAAGTTATACCCCTCAATAAAAAGTTTTTTTGAGGATCTTGTAAGTTAGGGTCCTCATCTAGGAATTTTTTAATTGCCTGTAAACCCAATACATGTGTGATATTGGAATAAAGAGAGCTTATATCGAGTGTAATAAGAAGACAGCCTGGAAGAGGGGGTAATTCTCTCAATAGTCTAATTAAATGTGTGGAATCCTTTAAATGAGAATCTAGGGATAAAACGTACTTCTGTAAAAAAAGATCAATATAGTGGGATAAGTTGGATGTGATAGAATTAATACCAGAAATAATAGGACGTCCAGGGGGATTAAATTTATCTTTATGAATTTTGGGTAAAAAATAAAAATAAGGGACTTTGAATTTTTTAATGTCTAAAAAGGATTTTTCTTTTTTATTGAGGAAGCCAGCTGTAGAGGCCCCTGCTACAAGTCCTTTGTACTCCAAAAAAATGGTTACAGATGGGTCTGCTTCTAATTTCACGTAGTAGTTTGAGTCGTCTAAGATTCTGAGGCCCTCCTTGATGTACCAGCCTCTGTTCATTATCACAGTCCCCCCTCCCTTATCTGCTCTCTTTATAATTATTTCTTTATTATCCTGAAGGGTTTTTAATGCACATTTCTCCTGGTAGCTCAAGTTATTCACTTTTTTAGAAATTGGGGGGAATGTCCTAAGGTCCCTCAAAATTAATTGTTGGAAAGTTTCAAGGTGTGAACCTTTGTGATGTAATGGATAAAAATTATTTTTCCCCTTCACATTTACATGAGTGAAAGGGTCCAGTAATGGGGGGCCTGGTATATTAGATTCTTGAATGGAGGGGGATACTGTTGAGCATGAACTAATAGGATGTGATTTTCTCTTATCTTCCAATAGAAAATGTCTTTTTAGTGTCAATTTCCTTATAAATTCATTTAAATCACAGAACAAAGTGAAATTATTAAATGGGACAGCTGGACAGAAAGATAATCCTCGACCTAACAAGGATCGTTCAGCTTCAGATAGCACATAGCTAGAAATATTAAAAATGCCCCCACAACCGATAGGGGTTTCTATCTGCAGGGAATTTGTATTCTGGTTCATTGGCAAGATTTCATTTTCTTTATATTTGGATTGTGTCTCAATTTCGGCATTTGGACTATTTTTGTTATTGAGGCCTCGGGTTTTTCCACTCCCTCTACATCCCCTAAATTTCTTTTTCGTTTTGGACAACGTCCGGGGACCACGTGAAAAAAATGTGTAATTTTCGTTTTATTAGTTTGAGATGCAACTGCATTCTGTGTTTGAGGATTTATCAAGATACTATTCTCATTCAAAATCGGAGATAATTCCAAGGATGTCATTCTGTTTATAGGGGGTTTTATGTGGTTTATACCATTTGTTTTATCAGAAGGTCTCCCTTGATTAAAAATATTCAGTGTATCCGCTATCGGGATCTGACCAGATGACTCCCCAGCAATAGGAATCTGTATTGCACTAGAAAGCTCTGAGATATTAGATCCACTATGGGATATCTCCTGTGTGTTAATATGTAATGTGAAGTTCAGTTCATCAATATCTGCTACTTGTGTGGAAATAGTAGACGGATTAGCAATAAATTCTACATCTGCTGCTTGTGTGGATAAAATAGGTGGATCAGTAATCAGTATGGAGGGAGGAGTAATTTCCATACACATTCCCTCTAATGTGTGACCCCAAACACACCTCCAGGCTGTGTAAGAGCTATTTGACCAAGAAGGAGAGTGATGGGGTGCTACGCCAGATGACCTGGCCTCCACAGTCACCAGACCTGAACCCAATCGAGATGGTTTGGGGTGAGCTGGACTGCAGAGTGAAGGCAAAAGGGCCAACAAGTGCTAAGAATCTCTGGGAACTCCTTCAAGATTGTTGGAAGATCATTTCCGGTGACTACCTCTTGAAGCTCATCAAGAGAATGCCAAGAGTATGCAAAGCAGTCATCAAAGCAAAAGGTGGCTACTTTGAAGAACCTAGAATATAAGACATATTTTCAGTTGTTTCACACTTTTTTGTTAAGTACATAATTCCACATGTGTTATTTCATAGTTTTGATGCCTTCAGTGTGAATGTACAATTTTCATAGTCATGAAAATACAGAAAAATCTTTAAATGAGAAGGTGTCCAAACTTTTGGTCTGTACTGTATGCCTCACCTAAGGGCTGCTGGGTCAGTCTACATGCCTCCCTGGTTGTGGAGTCCTTTGGACGGTGTGTGCGAACACTAGTTCCCTGCAGCTCCCCCAGCTCTGCTGGGCTGAGTTGTATCCCACTGTTGCCACCAAAATGTGAAGACTGGGGTCTTTCGTGGGCTGGACTTCAGTGTTGTTTTACTGTTTTGCTAGCCTGGTGCTTCGGTGCCTATCAGTTTGCTTGGTCCTCTGGGACCTCTAGTACTTTTTGTCAGTTTGTCTTTTGTGTTCTACAACAATTTCTGTTTAGGAGGTGTCCCATTTTTGTCCCAGTCCTTAGTTCTTTTAGGGACCCCTTCCTTAACTCTATAGGTCTTCGTTCAGACTAGCCGAGGACGAAGGCGGGTCTGTTCACTAGGAACAGGCAGCCCGCTACATCATAGGGATTCAGCTTAGTCTTACTGTAGGGACAGCTTTCCCCCTATCTTTCCTTAGTTCTTGTTCCAGATCATAACAGTAAGTCCAGCCCAAAAAAATTAAAGGAAAGAAATTTGGGGATCAGTATGGTTTCCGTCCAGGATTTGGCTCAACGCCTGCAGGGATTGTCTCTGGAGGTGGCTGAGCTTCAGCAACACGTGAGTAGCTGTCCTGGAGCGCATTTTGTCGAACCGAAGGTAGGACTGCCTGATGTTTTTTATGGTAAACAGCAGGATTTTTTTTCCTTTAAAAATGCTTGTTTGTTATATTTTCTTTTGAGACCAAGATCCTCTGGGAATGAATCACAGCGCATTGGTTTTATTATGTCACTTTTGTGCAATGAACCACAGGGTTGGGCCTTTTCTCTCCAGCCTAATGATCCGTGTTTAAGTTCTGTGGAAGAATTTTTTTCTGCTATGGGTCTATTATATGACGATCCTGATCGAATCTCATCTGCTGAATCAGAACTTAGACGTTTGAATCAGGGGTCAGATGATGTTGAAAATTATTGCACACACTTCAGGAGATGGGCCTCAGAAGTTAAATGGAATGATTCTGCGCTGAGATGTTTATTTTTTGCTGGTCTGAGTGAAAGGGTTAAGGATTTGCTAATTGCATTCCCTGCACCTGAGACTCTGCAGGAAGCTATGCAGTTAGCTGTTCGTGTGGACAGGAGACTGAGGTCCAGGGTGAATGATGTAAAAACTCCTGTAACGTCAGGTCCTAGTTCCCAGAAATTCTGTTCTGACAGCGGAGAACCAATGGAGGTTGGGGCAATGTCACTCCGCTCTCAGGAAAGTGACCGGAGATTCGCCGAGGGTTTATGTCTTTATTGTGGTAAAGCTGATCATTTGATTAAGTATTGTGAGGGTCGTTTAAGTAAAGAAAAAAAAAAGGTCAGTTATGCCCGTATAGCTTGTTTACGCTCTGCAGGAGTATTTCTTTCTGGGAGTACTACTCTGCAGGGAGATTTGATTGAATTTCAGGTATTTGTGGATTGTGGTTCAACACTTAATGTGATTGATAAATGGTTTTTGGAAAACCTTAAATTGAAATCCAAACCTTTGTCATCACCTATTTCTGTGGTTGCAATTGATAACACTCCTTTGAAATGTATTACTCACAAGACTGCTGCATTTCCTCGCACTATCAATGGAGTTCACCAAGAAATTTTGGACTTGGTTGTTTTGGATAATTTGCCCTCTTCAGTTGTTCTAGGATTGCCTTGGTTAAAACTGCACAATCCTTTATTGGACTGGTCCACTAATGTGATTAAGTCTTGGAGTCCGAAGTGCTATGATAAATGTTGTAATGGTCGCATTGCGGCTGTGGAAAAAGGGGAATTACCTGTACCTATTCAGGATTTTTGGAGAGTTTTTTCGGAGGAGGAGTCGCAAGTTTTACCTCCTCATAGGGAATATGATTGAGCCATTGAGTTTGTTCCGGGTGCTACTCTTCCCAAAAGTCGATTGTTTAATCTGACTATCCCTGAAAGAAAGGCCTTGGAGGAGTACATGGAGCTGCTAGTCACATTAGACCTTCTAAGTCGCCTGTGGCAGTTGGATTCTTCTTTCTTAAAAAAAAGGACGGCGGTTTACGTCCATGTCTGGATTTTCGTGAAATTAAAGATTACCGTACGCAATTCCTACCCATTGCCGTAAATTCCTGACTTGTTGAACCAGATAGTGGGAGCCAAGTGGTCCTCCAAAATTGATCTCCGGGGGGCATACAATTTGTTACCAGTGAAGGAGGGTGGAAAACTGCTTTTAACACTCCGGTAGGTCATTTTGAGAATCTGGTGATGCCTTTTGGTCTTACCAATGCACCTGCATTTTTTCAGAACCTTATTAATGACATCCTGAGACCTTTGATTGGTAAGAATGTGGTTGTGTATTTGGATGACATTTTGATTTGTTCGCCAGATCTGGAATCCCATTGGCAGAGTGTACTTGAAGTTTTGTTTTGCAGTTATTGAGTGATAATTCACTCTTTGCTAAACTGGAGAAATGTGAGTTCGCTGTGCAGAAAATTAGTTTTTTGGGCTGCATTGTCTCCAGCGAGCGCTTTGAGATGGACCCTGTGAAGGTTCGGGCTGTGCAGGAGTGGCCTAGGCCTATTGGTTTGAAATCTATACAGAGATTTTTGGGTTTTGCCAGTTATTACAGAAAATTCATAAGAATTTTTCTGTAATTGTTAAACCTCTAACCGATCTCACCAAGAAAGGTGCGAATACGGCCCAGTGGACTACTGAGGCCATTGAAGCTTTTGGTATCTCAAAGAGAGGTTCGGTTCTGCCCCTATCCTTATGCAGTGTAGCGTCGGCGTCCCTGCCTCCTGCTAGGCAGGGACGCTGTTCTCCTCACCTCTCCGCTCCGTGCCCGGCGTCTTCCTCCCACTCTGCTGGCAGCGCGCGCTCCTCCCCGGTCACTGTGCTTAGGGCGCGCGCTCCCCCTCTCTTAAAGGGGCCGCGCGCGCCGTCCTAAGGAGTCCCCGGCCAATGGCCGGAGGATCTCTCCATATATAAGGCACCTCCTCCAAAATGGAGGTGCCCGAGCAATGTTGTAGCATAGTTCATCACTCTGCTTCAGCCCTCAGGTCCCGTTTCCAGCTACCTGCCAGTTACCTGCCAGCTACCTGCCAGTTTCCTGTCTGATACCTGCCTGACTCATGTCTATCTGCTGTTATACCTGCGGTCCGACAGTCTGCCTACCAGCCCTGCCAGTCTGTCTATGGATCCGTCTGCCCGCTCACCTGGGAGCGCTCACCTGCTACCTGCCTGCTAGCCTACCTGGAGGCTCTGTCGTCACGTGCTGTGACCACCTGCCCGTCCAGTGTCTCTTGCCCGCTCACCTGGGAGCGCTCACCTGTTACCTGCCTGCTAGCCTACCTGGAGGCTCTGCCGTCATGTGCTGTGACCACCTGCCCGTCCAGAGACTCTTACCCGCTCACCTGGGAGCGTCCACCTGTTACCTGCCTGTTAGCCTACCTGGAGGCTCTGCCGTCACTTGCTGTGACCACCCGCTTGTCCAGAGACTCTCGCCCGCTCACCTGGGAGCGTCCACCTGCTACCTGCCTGCTTGCCTACCTGGAGGCTCAGCCGTCACTTGCTGTGACCACCCGCTTGTTGTAACATACCTGGCGGCGTCCTTGCATGGTGGTCCATCTCCCACTGTGCAAGAGAGCGCACTTGATCTCCTGTCCAGAGTGTCTCTCTGGCTTCCCTCCATGCTGTCTGTTTGTGTCTGTCTCTGCTGCTTAAGGGCGGCGCCCGATCACTTCCTGCTTTTTGTACCTGCTGTGGGTCACACCCCTTGTGCGTCCTCAGCCTATTGCTGTCTGACACTTGGTATATAGCTCAGCAGCTCCCTTCTATCCCTGCCTGAGCATAGTGTTTCCTTCAGTGTGTGCTTGCACTCTGAAGGTGCCAGGTCCCGTTCTTTGTTTCCTTGTCTGCCTTTCCTGGAGGCTGTATTTCCAGGCCTGTCTGAACTGAGTCCTGTATGTCTTCTGCTTTGCGGTATCAGCTCCCGTGTCTGAACTGAGTCCTGTATGTCTCCTGCTTTGCGTTATCAGCTCCCGTGTCTGAACTGAGTCCTGTATGTCTCCTGCTTTTCGGTATTAGTTCCGTGTCTGAACTGAGTCCTTTCTGTGTTCTCTTGTCTGTCCTGTCTGAACTCGCTCCTAGCCTGTTCCTCCTGCCTTCTAGGGGCCGATTACCTAGACCCGCTCCTGTATCTTGTCTGTCCTGTCTGAACACGCTCCTTGCCTGTTCGTCCCGCCTCTCTGGGGGCAGTATTCCCAGACCCGCTCCTGTATCCCGCTGCAGTGTCGGTCTCCTCCGTACACTCAGTTCCAGTCTGAACTCTCTCCTATCCTTTACCTGTTTTGCCTCTATGTCCGTTCCCTTCCTTTTTCTGCAGAGTCTGAACTCGTACCTAACTCCTGCTTGTTGTCTCTGTACTCCCGTTTGTGAGTTTGTGGTCCACTCGCTACTTCACTGCAAGTACCCTGTGGGTGTCTGGCTCTGCCTTTCCCTTCCTGTCTGTTCCGTGTGAACAGAGCCCTGTCCTCCCTGCTCAGCCTTGTCTGCACTCTAGCCGTGCTTGCCTGTACCCCTTTGCCTGTATTGTTCCTGTGTCCCGGTGTGTACTGGGTCCTATCCCGCCTGTGTTCCTACCTGCTAGTGCCTTCCTGTCTGCACTCTAGCTGTGCTTGCCTTTACCCCCCTGCCTGCATACCCGCCTGCCTGCATATCAGTCGTGCCTGCCTATACCCACCAGTCTGTGTGCCAGCCTACCAGCCTGTTCCTGTATTCCCCTGTGTGGGTCAACAGCCGTGTCCGGGGTCTGTCCTGGAGTAGCACCTGGTCCCTCTGCTCGGTTCCTCCTTGGTGCACTGGCGTCGTATGCCGTCGTGCGACCCTGGTCGGATCGGGTGAATACTTAGTCACGCCCCTCCAGGCATTCACTCTCCGGCACGGTCCAGTGGAATCACTACCAATCACACGCACACGCCGCTTAGCCCGGGCGTGTGCATAACAGCATGCTCAGGCCATGGTTCCCGTTGAGCCCCACGGCCTTCGCCCTCTGAGAAGTTTTCCAGCGAATATATGCATTAAAATAAATAAATAAATTTTTTTCCCTTAGCTGAGTTCCAGGCGAATTACGCACCGTCCAGATGGATCTATCAGCTCTCGTTCCTGCGGATCCGCCACGTTACTATGGGGATCCAAGACAGTGTCGTGCATTTGTGGAGCAATGCATGCTACACTTTAAGGCCTACCCTCTTTATTTTCCTTCCGATTGGGCTAAAGTGGCCTTTATGATGTCTTACCTGGCGGGTGATGCCTTGGAATGGATCAACCCCCTATATGAAACACAGGATCCGATCCTCCGGGACCTAATGGCCTTCCTGGTGGCCTTTCTAATGGTCTTCGATGATCCTAACCCGGAGGCTCCTGCTGAAGCTTCACTTCCCAATATCCCGGAGCAGCCCCAATGGGTAATGTGTGTGGGTAGCGCAATAGTCCTCCAGCCCAATGAGACTACTGCCCACCCAGAATCCTCTCAGGGTGACTACGCTTTCCGGAATACTTCTCTCAACCTCAAGAGGCAGTCCAGACGTGCTAGACTTAGAGGCAAGCCGTCACGCCAGGGTCTGTCCTCCCTGAGACCTCCTGACCCCAACCTTGAAGTCCCTACTGAAGCTTCATCTCCCTGTATCCCGGAGAAACCCCAATGGGTAGTGTGCGTGGGTAGTGCACCAGTTCTCCTGCCCGAAGAGACTTCTGCCCATCCAGACTCCACACAGGAGAACTTCCTGCACCCGGCATCAGATGCTTCTCTCTCTTTAACCGGTGTGCATGTCCAAGGATGCTCCAAAGCTGTGGTTACCTCTGAGTCTGTGCACCTCTACTACCTGGCGGAGGATCCCCTGTTGCCTCCTGAATCCTCCGGGATACCACTCGATGACAAATGGAGAGAGACTTCTCTACACCCGGTACTCAATACTTTGTCCGCTTCGTCCTGTGAGCCTGACAATGGGTACCCCAAAGTGGTAGTTACCTCCGAGTCTCTACACCCCTCCGACCAGGCGGAGGATCTCCAGTTGTCTCCTGAACCCTTCGGGGTGCTACCTGGTAGCGAAAGGACAGAGACTCTCCTATACTCTGTACCTGATACCTCGCTCGCTTCGTCCAGTGAGTCCAACCTAGTGTACTCCGAAGCAGAGGTTACTCCTGAGTCTCTACACCCCTCCGACCAGGCGGAGGACCTCCAGTTGTGTTCAGAATCCTTCGGGGTGCCACCTGGTGGTGAATGGACAGAGACTTTCCTATACTCTGTACCTGATACCTCGCTCGCTTCGTCCAGTGAGTCCAACCTAGTGTACTCCGAAGCAGAGGTTACTCCTGAGTCTCTACACCCCTCCGACCAGGCGGAGGACCTCCAGTTGTGTTCAGAATCCTTCGGGGTGCCACCTGGTGGTGAATGGACAGAGACTTTCCTATATCCTGTACCTGATACCTCGCTCGCTTCGTCCAGTGAGTCCAACCTAGTGTACTCCGAAGCAGAGGTTACTCCCGAGTCTCTACACCCCTCCGACCAGGCGGAGGACCTCCAGTTGTGTTCAGAACCCTTCGGGGTGCCACCTGTTGGTGAATGGACAGAGACTTTCCTATACTCGGTACCCGATACCTCGCCTGCTTCCTCCAGTGAGTCCGACCTAGTGTACTCTGAAGCAGTTGTTTTCTCTGAGCCTCTGCACTCTTCTGACCCGGCGGAGGACCTCCAGTTGTTTCCTGAATCCTCCGGGGTACCACCAGATAACAAAGAGACAGTGACTTTTCCTCATTATGTACCTGATAACCCGTCTATTTTTTCCTGTGAGCTTGACAAGATGTACCTCGAAGCAGAGATTACCCTCAAGTCTCTGTCCCCCTCCAACCCAGTGAACGACTGGTCCTCGAATTCCCTGCGGAAGATTCTGGCAGGCCTGAAGAAGAGGGGGCGTAAGGGGGGAGGTACTGTAACATACCTGGCGGCGTCCTTGCATGGTGGTCCATCTCCCACTGTGCAAGAGAGCGCACTTGATCTCCTGTCCAGAGTGTCTCTCTGGCTTCCCTCCATGCTGTCTGTTTGTGTCTGTCTCTGCTGCTTAAGGGCGGCGCCCGATCACTTCCTGCTTTTTGTACCTGCTGTGGGTCACACCCCTTGTGCGTCCTCAGCCTATTGCTGTCTGACACTTGGTATATAGCTCAGCAGCTCCCTTCTATCCCTGCCTGAGCATAGTGTTTCCTTCAGTGTGTGCTTGCACTCTGAAGGTGCCAGGTCCCGTTCTTTGTTTCCTTGTCTGCCTTTCCTGGAGGCTGTATTTCCAGGCCTGTCTGAACTGAGTCCTGTATGTCTTCTGCTTTGCGGTATCAGCTCCCGTGTCTGAACTGAGTCCTGTATGTCTCCTGCTTTGCGTTATCAGCTCCCGTGTCTGAACTGAGTCCTGTATGTCTCCTGCTTTTCGGTATTAGTTCCGTGTCTGAACTGAGTCCTTTCTGTGTTCTCTTGTCTGTCCTGTCTGAACTCGCTCCTAGCCTGTTCCTCCTGCCTTCTAGGGGCCGATTACCTAGACCCGCTCCTGTATCTTGTCTGTCCTGTCTGAACACGCTCCTTGCCTGTTCGTCCCGCCTCTCTGGGGGCAGTATTCCCAGACCCGCTCCTGTATCCCGCTGCAGTGTCGGTCTCCTCCGTACACTCAGTTCCAGTCTGAACTCTCTCCTATCCTTTACCTGTTTTGCCTCTATGTCCGTTCCCTTCCTTTTTCTGCAGAGTCTGAACTCGTACCTAACTCCTGCTTGTTGTCTCTGTACTCCCGTTTGTGAGTTTGTGGTCCACTCGCTACTTCACTGCAAGTACCCTGTGGGTGTCTGGCTCTGCCTTTCCCTTCCTGTCTGTTCCGTGTGAACAGAGCCCTGTCCTCCCTGCTCAGCCTTGTCTGCACTCTAGCCGTGCTTGCCTGTACCCCTTTGCCTGTATTGTTCCTGTGTCCCGGTGTGTACTGGGTCCTATCCCGCCTGTGTTCCTACCTGCTAGTGCCTTCCTGTCTGCACTCTAGCTGTGCTTGCCTTTACCCCCCTGCCTGCATACCCGCCTGCCTGCATATCAGTCGTGCCTGCCTATACCCACCAGTCTGTGTGCCAGCCTACCAGCCTGTTCCTGTATTCCCCTGTGTGGGTCAACAGCCGTGTCCGGGGTCTGTCCTGGAGTAGCACCTGGTCCCTCTGCTCGGTTCCTCCTTGGTGCACTGGCGTCGTATGCCGTCGTGCGACCCTGGTCGGATCGGGTGAATACTTAGTCACGCCCCTCCAGGCATTCACTCTCCGGCACGGTCCAGTGGAATCACTACCAATCACACGCACACGCCGCTTAGCCCGGGCGTGTGCATAACACTTGTCAAGAGACTGTCCCCGTCACTTGCCGTGACCTCCTGCCCTCTTACCCAGAGACTGTCCCCGTCACTTGCCGTGACCTCCTGCCCTCTTACCCAGAGACTGTCCCCGTCACTAGCCGTGACTGCCTGCCTGCCTTCCCTGGGTGTCACCCGCTTCCTTACAAGTACTGCCCCTTTGTATAGTTGCTCTGTGGTTCCACCTCCCAGACCCGTTACAGTTTGCTCGGGCCATGGAACCCGGTGGCACCCAAGCTCCCTCGCTCTCGGACCTATGTCATGAACTGTCCCGGCAGAGGTCCCAACAGGAGTCCATCCTGAGTCACCTGCGGAATGTCAACTCTCGCCTGGACACTTTGACTGCTCCACGAGCAACCACCGCTAGTGTCATGACTCGCAACTCGGCAGCGCCGCTGCCCACCAATACCATGGTATCCTGCCCCGGACCCCGGCTTTCTGCACCTCCTCGCTTCGGAGGCGATCCCGCTCAAGCCCGGGGCTTCATAAACCAGTGCACCCTGCACTTTGAACTCCTGTCCCACCAGTTTATCTCCGACCGGGCCAAAGTAGCCTTCATTATGTCCCATCTCACGGGGGAGGCACTGGCTTGGCTAAATCCTCTATGGGAGAGAGGAGACCCCCTGCTGTCCAACCTGCCAGCCTTTCTCACGGCTTTCCGGAAAGTCTTCGACGAACCCGGACGGAAGACCTCATCCGCATCATCTCTGCTACGCCTCCATCAAGGAAATCTCACCGTGGGCCAATATGCCATACGGTTCTGTACCCTTGCTTCGGAGCTGGCCTGGGATAACGATGCCCTGGTGTCTGTCTTTTGGGAGGGTCTGTCCGGCCGTATTAAAGATGAACTCGCCGGTCGGGACATTCCTACCACTCTCGACGACTTAATAACTCTTGCCACCCGGATTGACATCCGGTTCCAGGAGCGCACCAAAGAGGTCACCCGTGAGAGGAGGTTTCCACGTCTAGCCCCTACCTTTCAGAAACCCGTCTCTTCTCCCGCTACTCCCCAGGCGCACTCACCCGAACCTATGCAGGTCGATCAGACCAAGATGGTCAAAACCCTTCAAGAGTTACGCCGAGCTGAGGGGAGCTGCTTCTACTGTGGCAGTAAGGAGCACCGGATCCGTACCTGCCCGGAGAGATCGGGAAACGCCTGTGTCTAGGATCGCTCAGAGAGGTCGTCCTAGACAAGAATAAACCCTCTCCATCTCTGCTGCTGTCAGTCTCTATCATCTGCGGGGAGAACCGTTATTTTGAACTAGCCCAACTTGACTCTGGAGCTGCCGGGAATCTCATTTCTCAGTCCCTGGTAGAGAAATACCGCATTCCCACCAAACCTCTGGCTGTACCCTTATCTGTCGCTGCCTGGATGGGGGCCTCTTACCACGTCCCATCCAACTCATCACCGAATCCATTACTCTGCAGGTGGGAATGCTGCACTCTGAGAGCATCTACTTTCATGTTCTCCCTGGACTCTCTCACGCCCTCTTGCTAGGCCTACCTTGGCTTCAGGGACATGCACCCATGCTTGATTGGCAGACCGGAGAAGTCCTTCGCTGGGGACAGGACTGCCATAAGACTTGTTTAGTTCCCGTCCATCCTGTCCGTCCTTCTCCTACCCCAGCTAATCTACCTGGACTTCCGATTCCTTATTGGTCTTATGCGGACGTCTTTAATAAAAAGGAGGCAGAGACATTACCCCCTCATAGACCATACGACTGCCCAATCGACCTGTTACCCGGCACTACTCCTCCCCGTGGGCGTATTTACCCGTTGTCCGCTGCTGAGACCCGGTCTATGTCTGAATATATTGAGGAGAATCTGGCCCGGGGATTTATCCGGAAATCTACCTCCCCGGCGGGAGCAGGCTTCTTCTTCGTTAAAAAGAAGGACGGCTCTCTCCGTCCCTGTATAGACTATAGAGGCCTTAACCAGATCACGGTGAAGAATAAATACCCCCTTCCGCTCATTCCGGAATTATTTGACCGTCTGAGGGGGGCTAGAATCTTCACCAAGCTGGACCTCCGTGGGGCCTATAACCTGGTCCGTATCCGACAGGGGGATGAATGGAAGACGGCATTCAACACCCGGGACGGCCACTATGAATATCTGGTAATGCCCTTTGGTCTCTGTAACGCTCCCGCCGTCTTTCAAGAGTTGGTCAATGGCATCTTCCGGGACCTTCTCTACTCCTGCGTAGTGGTGTACCTGGACGACATCTTGGTCTTCTCTCCGGATCTCCAGACTCACCGGAGGGACGTTCGTCAGGTCCTGCTCAGGCTCAGGCAGAACCACCTCTACGCCAAATATGAGAAGTGCCTCTTTGAGCAGACCTCGCTTCCGTTTTTGGGCTACATAATTTCTCAGACCGGCCTACGAATGGATCCTGAGAAACTGTCTGCCATCGAGAAGTGGCCTCGACCAGAGGGGTTGAAGGCTATTCAGCGGTTCCTGGGCTTCGCCAACTACTACCGCCTCTTCATACCGCACTTCTCTTCCCGGACTGCCCCAATCTCTGCGCTCACCCGTAAGGGCACTAATCCCAGAAAATGGCCGCCCGAAGCAGAGGAAGCCTTTCTTTCCTTAAACAGGCTTTCTCTTCCGCCCCGGTGCTGCATCGCCTGGACGGCAACAAGCAATTCTTCCTGGAAGTTGACGCCTCCTCCTCTGGAGCCGGAGCGGTACTTACCCAAAAATTGTCTTCCGGGAGAATGGTAACTTGCGGCTTCTTCTCCAAACTCTTCTCCTCTTCTGAGCGCAACTATTCTATAGGAGACCGAGAGTTATTGGCCATTAAGCTGGCATTGGAGGAGTGGCGTTACCTGCTCGAGGGGGCTCTTCACCCGGTAATAATTTACACGGACCACAAGAACTTGGCTTACCTCCAGAGTGCCCAGAGACTTAACCCGCGCCAAGCCCGGTGGTCCTTGTTTTTTGCTCGCTTTGATTTTGTTTTTCATTTTCGCCCGGCTAACAAAAACATCAAAGCTGACGCCTTGTCCCGATCCTTCCTGGTGTCTGATCTTGAGGAGGAACCTAAACACATCATCGATCCCGCCAGAGTAATGCAGGTGGCCCCCGTGAGTCTAAATCGTCTCCCTCCCGGTAAGACGTTCGTAGCGGTACCTGATCGGGAGAAGATCCTACACTGGGGTCACTCGTCTAAGCTAGCTGGCTACGCCGGTCAGAAAAAGACCCTCCAGCTTATCACCCGGCACTACTGGTGGCCTACCCTGCACAAGGACGTAATAGACTTTGTTTCTGCCTGTGTGTCGTGCGCCCGCAACAAGGTTCTGAGACACCTGCCAGCCGGTCGCCTCCTTCCTCTTCCAGTACCTGCTGCCCCCTGGCAGCATATAGCTATGGACTTCATAACAGATCTCCCTATCTCTGCCGGTTGTACGGTCATTTGGGTGGTCGCTGACCGCTTTTCCAATATGGCTCATTTCATTCCCCTGCCAGGCCTCCCGTCTGCACCTGAGCTGGCTAAAGACTTTATCCGCCACATCTTCCGTCTTCATGGCCTGCCCCTCCACATCGTGTCGGATCGTGGGGTTCAGTTCACCTCACGCTTCTGGAGAGCCACATGTAAGCTGCTAGACGTCACCCTGGACTTCTCCTCCGCTTACCACCCACAGTCCAATGGTCAAGTGGAGCGGATCAATCAGATCCTGACCAGTTACCTCCGGCACTTCGTTAATGCCCACCATTCCGACTGGGTGGATCTCCTGCCTTGGGCCGAATTCTCTTACAATAATCACGAGAGCGAATCTTCCTCCAAATCCCCGTTTTTTGTAGTCTTCGGTCAGCATCCTCGGATCCCATTTCCCGTCTCCACCTCGGTGGACAATCCGGCTGCGGAATCTCTCGTTAGCAAATTTTCCTCCATTTGGGAGAGTACCCGATCCGCACTCCTTCAGTCGTCCAAGCGGATGAAAAAACACGCTGACAAAAAACGCCTGGATCCTCCACAATTCCGTCCTGGAGATAAAGTCTGGCTCTCGTCCAAGTATGTCCGGCTCAAGCTTCCTTCCTACAAGTTAGGGCCTCGGTTCATCGGCCCACTGGAGGTTATCAAACAGATCAACCCGGTGGCCTATAAATTGAAACTCCCGGCCAACTTGCGGATCCCTAATTCCTTCCATGTATCTCTCCTCAAACCCATGGTACTTAACTCTTTTTCCAAGTCTACAGGTACGCCTCCTGCTCCGGTTTCCGCTGAAAACGAGTTTGAGGTAGAGAACATTCTGGCCACCAAAAGGGTAAGAGGAAAGACCTTTTTTCTAGTAGATTGGAAGGGGTTTGGTCCTGAGGAGAGAACGTGGGAGCCCTGGGAGAACATCCATGCCCCTCTCATCCTTGGTAAATTTCTGTCTGGCCTAAAAAAGGGGGGGCCTAAAGGGGGGGGGTACTGTAGAGTCGGCGTCCCTGCCTTCTGCTAGGCAGGGACGCTGTTCTCCTCACCGTGCCCGGCGTCTTCCTCCCGCTCTGCTGGCAGCGCGCGCTCCTTCCCGGTCACTGTGCTTATGGCGCGCGCGCTCCCCCTCTCTTAAAGGGGCCGCGCACGCCGTCCTAAGGAGTCCCCGGCCAATGGCCGGAGGATCTCTCCATATATAAGGCACCTCCTCCAAAATGGAGGTGCCCGAGCAATGTTGTAGCATAGTTCATCACTCTGCTTCAGCCCTCAGGTCCCGTTTCCAGTTACCTGCCAGCTACCTGCCAGTTTCCTGTCTGATACCTGCCTGACTCGTGTCTATCTGCTGTTATTCCTGCGGTCCGACAGTCTGCCTACCAGCCCTGCCAGTCTGTCTATGGATCCGTCTGCCCGCTCACCTGGGAGCGCTCACCTGCTACCTGCCTGCTAGCCTACCTGGAGGCTCTGTCGTCACGTGCTGTGACCACCTGCCCATCCAGTGTCTCTTGCCCGCTCACCTGGGAGCGCTCACCTGCTACCTGCCTGCTAGCCTACCTGGAGGCTCTGTCGTCACGTGCTGTGACCACCTGCCCATCCAGTGTCTCTTGCCTGCTCACCTGGGAGCGCTCACCTGTTACCTGCCTGCTAGCCTACCTGGAGGCTCTGCCGTCACGTGCTGTGACCACCTGCCCGTCCAGAGACTCTTACCCGCTCACCTGGGAGCGTCCACCTGTTACCTGCCTGTTAGCCTACCTGGAGGCTCTGCCGTCACTTGCTGTGACCACCTGCTTGTCCAGAGACTCTCGCCCGCTCACCTGGGAGCGTCCACCTGCTACCTGCCTGCTTGCCTACCTGGAGGCTCAGCCGTCACTTGCTGTGACCACCCGCTTGTCCAGAGACTCTCGCCCCCTCACCTGGGAGCGTTCACCTGCTACCTGCCTGCTGGCCTACCTGGAGGCTTAGCCATCACTTGCCGTGACCACCCGCCTGTCAAGAGACTGTCCCCGTCACTTGCCGTGACCTCCTGCCCTCTTACCCAGAGACTGTCCCCGTCACTTGCCGTGACCTCCTGCCCTCTTACCCAGAGACTGTCCCTGTCACTAGCCGTGACTGCCTGCCTGCCTTCCCTGGGTGTCACCCGCTTCCTTACAAGGACTGCCCCTTTGTATAGTTGCTCTGTGGTTCCACCTCCCAGACCCGTTACATGCAGCCTGATGAGACCAAGCCTTTTTTGGTCGAGGTCGATGCTTCATCGGTGGGGGTCGGAGCAGTTTTGTATCGGGAGAACAAGGGTGGAGTGCATCCTTGTGCCTTCTTTTCGAGGAAATTTTCGGAAACCGAACTGAATTATGATGTTGGAAATCGGGAGTTGCTGGCTATTAAACTTGCGTTTGACATTTGTGTCATTTTTTGGAAGGTGCTAGATTTCCTATTCAGGTTTTCACAGATCATAAGAATTTGATCTATCTGGATGCTGCCAAGCGCTTAAATGCCCGTCAAGCTAGGTGGGCACTTTTTTTTTCTCAGTTTCATTTTTCTGTTACCTATATCCCTGGTACTAAGAATGTTAAAGCCGATGCTTTATCTCGCAGCTTCTCTCCTACGGTCAGTGCTGAGGAGGAGGAGAGCATTTTACAGAAAGGAGTTGTGGTGGCGGCATTGGACTCCATTTTGGAGAATGGGATTCTGAAAGCTCAAGATGATGCTCCATCTAACACTCCCCATGGGAGGTTGTTCGTGCCTAGAGCCTTTAGTAGAGATTTGTTTGTGGAGTGTCATGAGTCTCGGTTGGCAGGTCATCCAGGAATTTCGGAAAGTAAGAGACTTATCAGCCGCAGTTTTTGGTGGCCTGGATGGCAGAAGGAAGTCATCAAGTGAGTGCGTCAATATGCTGTGTGTGCTAGGTCAAAGGCTTCACATACTCCTGCTGCGGGGTTGCTTTGCCCTCTGGAAGTTCCTAGTGCGCCTTGGACGCATCTCACAATGGATTTTATTACTGATCTTCCTTTGTCCGAGGGTTTTACTGTCATTTGGGTGGTCGTGGACCATTTTAGTAAGATGTGTCACTTGGTTCCGTTCATTAAGTTGCCCTGCGCCAAGACACTCGCTAAGGCGTTTGTTAAGGAGATTGTCAAACTCCATGGCGTTCCCACAGATATTGTTTCTGATAGAGGACCTCAGTTTGTGGCTCGCTTTTGGCGTGCTTTTTGTGACAGGTTGGGAGTCCATTTGTCATTTTCGTCTGGTTATCATCCTGAGTCTAATGGACAGACTGAAAGAAAGAACCAGGATGTTGAACAGTTTTTGCGTTGTTTTGTGGTGGACAATCATGAGGTGTGGTCTGAGTTTCTGCCTCTCGCAGAATTTGCTCTTAGCAATCATACATCCTCCTCTGCTGGGTGTTCTCCTTTTTTTTGTTGTACTGGGAGACATCCGTCTTTTGGTTCGTTCTCCAAATTAGGGTCGGCGGTGCCAGAGGAGGAGAATTTTTCCGGTGATTTGGAGAGAGTTTGGACTAATGTACGTTGCAACCTTCAAGAGGCTAACAAGAAGTCCAAGAAGTATTTTGACAGGAAATGTAAAGAGGTTTTGTTTACTGTGGATGACATGGTTTGGTTGTCCTCGAAGAACCTGCAGTTGAGAATTCCCTCTAAAAAACTGGGTCCTAAGTTTGTGGGTCCATTTAAAGTGCTTCAGGTTGTTAACCCGTCTGCTGTTAGTTTGGATGTTCCTACTTCCTGGAAGATTAATCCTGTGTTTCATGTTTCCTTGTTGAAAAAGGCTGACGTATCTGATAGGGACGCCACTGTCACAGTTCCCCCTGTGGTGGAAGACAGCGAATTTGAAATTTCGCGTATCTTGAATTCTAGATGGCATAGAGGGAGATTACAGTATCTTGTCTCCTGGAAGGGTTTCGGTCCCGAAGACAACTCCTGGGTAAGGACGGATGATGTCTCTGCTCCTAGGCTTGTTAAAGCTTTCCACAGGAGGTTTCCGGATAGGCCTGGGCCTGGAGGATCCGGAGGATCCTCATAAAAGAAGGGGTACTGTTAGAACCCTCCTGTTAGTTTTTTCTATCTTGTGTTTTGCGGTCACGTGACCATCTGCCTATATATTCCAGCTCCGCCCTTCTGGCTTTGCTGGACTTCAGTGTTGTTTTACTGTTTTGCTAGCCTGGTGCTTCGGTGCCTATCTCTGTCAGTTTGCTTGGTCCTCTGGGACCTCTAGTACATTTTGTCCGCTTGTCTTTTGTGTTCTACAACAATTTCTGTTTAGGGGGTGTCGCATTTTTGTCCTAGTCCTTAGTTCTTTTAGGGACCCCTTCCTTAATTCTATAGGTCTTCATTCAGACTAGCCGAGGATGAAGGCGGGTCTGTTCACTAGGAACAGGCAGCCCGCTACATCGTAGGGATTCAGCTTAGTCTTACTGTAGGGACAGCTTTCCCCTATCTTTCCTTAGTTCTTGTTGCAGATCATAACAATATTATTCCACAGGGCTTGAGTATGCACAGCTCATCCCCCAAGATTGACTGGCAAACACAGGGGCTCTTGTAAATACACATCATTGTTTCAGAATCAAAGAGCAGATAGCATTCAGGGTTATACAAATAATAGTCTGTGTTAATCAACTAAAGAAGAACACAGATTAAAGAGTCAACATAAAAATAAAGGCGTGCTGCTCTTGCCATCAGAAAGTATGTCTGGCTTAATTAAGATTTTACTCTGTATTGTCATAACAACCACACAAAGTCATTCACATTCAGGTCCGGACCTGGCAAGCGTTTTCTGTCAGCCATACATTTATACCTGTCTCCCATGATCTTTAAATTATTCAGAACATCCTGCCATACCAAGGAGAGCAACGAAGCTCCTCCCCCACTAAAGGTACTAAACTGTGGGTGATAACCGTATGCACCGAAAAACGTTGACCTGCCAGTGGATTCTTGCCGATGATTATTAACTCTTGGTAGTCTGGAGTTGGATAAACAAGGGGTTCATTTGTTACCAACCTGCAGTTCCCGCTTTGTCCTGTCAGCAGAGGTGGTGCTAGAGAGCAAAACCAAGAAAATTTCTGTGTTTGTTGACAGTGGAGCCGGAGTCAGCATGGTTGATGCTGAGTTTGTGAAAACTCATGGTCTAGCTTGCTGTGCTTTAGCTGAACCTATTTCCATCTTTGCCATCGACTCGGCGTCACTTGCACAGAATGAATTTACTCAGATTGTACATAATGTAAAACTGAGGGTGGGGTTAGTTCATTGTGAAATAATCCCTTGCTATGTCCTGGACAATCTTCCCACACCTATTGTTTTGAGTATTCATTGGCTTGTTAAACATAATCCGTTGGTATATTGGCAAACTGGGGAGATTATTGAATGGGGAGATTACTGTCATGAGAACTGTTTAAATATTTTCCTTGCTACTGTCTGTACGGAAATATTACCTGCTTTTCTGTCTGGTTTTGAGGACGTTTTTTCTTAGAAGGGGTGGCAGGATTTGCCTCCTCATCGTGCTTATGATTGTCCTATTCACCCGACCCTCGGAGCTAAACTACCAAGTCAAGACTGTATAATCTTTCTGGCCCTGAGAGACAAGCCATGAAGGATTTCATTGCAGAAAGTCTGGAGAAGGGACATATCAGACCCTCATCTTCACCCATGGTGGCAGGGTTCTTCTTTGTGAAGAAAAAATATGGCGGTCTATGTCCCTGTTTAGATTTCCGGGAATTAAATCAAATTACCGTCCGTGATCCATACCCTCTTCCCCTGATTCCTGATTTCTTCAGTCAGGTTGTGGGAGCTTAGGTATTCTCCAAGTTGGATTTAGGGGGGGCCTGCAACCTGGTTAGAATCAGAGAAGGGGACGAATGGAATGGAAAACAGCGTTCAATACCCCGGAAGGACATTTCGAGAGTCTGGTTATGCCTTTTAATTTGACCAACGCACCTGCGGTATTTTAGCAATTTATAAATTACATTTTCCATCATTTGGTGGGGAGGTTTGTGGTGGTCTATCTGGACGATATTTTGGTTTACTCACCTGATTTTGAGACACATCGGAGGCATGTTAAGCAAGTGCTCCAGATATTAAGGGATAACAAACTTTATGCCAAACTGGAAAAATGTGTTTTCGCTGTTCAAGAGGTGCAGTTTTTGGGGTACTTGTTGTCATCTTCGGGTTTTCGGATGGATCCGGAGAAGATCCGCGCAGTCCTTGATTGGGGACATCCCGAGAACCTAAAGGCTCTACAACGTTTTCTATGCTTTACTAATTTTTAGCGGAAATTTATCCAAAATTACTCTGTAATTGTGAAACCCCTTACTGACATAACTAAGAAGGGGTCTGATTTTTCCAAATGGTCGGATGCTTCCCTACAGGCTTTTTCTTCCTTAAAGAATCATTTTGCCACTGCACCTATACTCAGTCAACCCAATGTTTCCCAACCCTTTACTGTGGAGGTTGATGCATCGGATGTCCGGGTTGGGGCTGTGTTGTCTCAGGGTTCGTCCCCTGGTAAATGGCGTCCATGCGCCTTCTTTTCTAAAAAATTGTCTTCGGCTGAGAGCAATTATGACGTGGGTAATAGGGAACTTTTGGCAATCAAATTGGCGTTCGAGAAATGGCAACATTGGTTGGCGGGGTCTGTCCATCCTATTACTGTTATTAATGACCATAAGAACCTGCCATATCTCCAGTCAGCTAAACGTCTCAACCCTAGGCAAGCCAGATGGTCCCTGTTTTTTACTAGGTTTAATGTCAAGGCTGATGCTTTGTCCCAGAGCTTCCCTGGTGGTGATGACCATGAGAACCCTGCCCCAATATTATAGAAAGGGGTAGTCATTTTGGCACTTTATCCTGAACTGTAGGGTGAGGTGTTGGAGGCACAGGGGGAAGCGCCTGCCTCCTGCCCTTCAGGAAAGTTATTTGTATCATTTGATCTGCCCCGCAAAGTAATTAAAGAACATAATAACTCTGTGCTTGCTGGGCATCCAGGTGGTAAGGCAACCGCGGACCTCTTCTCTCATCGCTTTTGGTGGCCTGGGTTGCATCAGGATGTGATTGAACACGTAGCTGCTTGTAGTATTTTCTAATGTTTCCCATACTTGTCCGTCTGGTACTCTTCTTCCGCTACCTATCCCTAGTAGGCCATGGACACACTTGTCCATGGATTTTATTACTGACCTACCGGTTTCTGCAGGCAAAATGATGGTTTTGGTGATAGTAGATAGGTTCAGTAAAATGGCTCACTTCGTCACATTGCCTGCGCTTCCAAATGCAAAAACACTTGCTCAGGTGTTCATAAATGAGATCGTGAAGCTTCACGGGGTTCCCTCCGTGGTGTGGTGCACCGCTCATGGCACTGAGTGCCGGGTGTCAGCTGTCAGAATCAGCTGACACCCGGCGGCGATCGTGATTGCTGAGACTTAATAATACGTACCTGGTCCATAAAGCCCAGTGCACAGGGACGTATTATTACAGCTCAACTCAGAAAGGGGTTAAGTGTGGAAATTGCTCTAATTGTGCATACAATTAATTAGATACAGAAAAAATGCTGCATACACAAACACAGCATAGAGAATAACACATAAAATGCTTCCAGTTTCCATAGCACATATTTCTGTCATAATAATCGTGGGGAAAAAAACCTGTGTGAACATATTCTTAGTAAGTAGATACATGCCCTGTAGAGCTCATGGCTGAATGTATTTTATCCAATTAATAACTATTTGTTGTCTCAGTGTTTCGAAAAAGCCTAATTTCACCTAGAGGAACATATACATGGTACATTTCATAATTACATGAATGGTCTGCATTTTGCGGCTTGTGGCTTTTATGTGTTATGAAACGTCAAAAGTTATCATGCCATGAAAGCTGAAGACTATCATGGCTATTGGGATTTGTAATTGCAGAACCACTGGGGAGCTAAAGACTGAAAATAACAGATGTAAATGTTTAAAGTCAATCCATAAGCAGTTAAAAATCTAAAAAGCTCATAAATAATTAATGCTAGCAATAGAATTAAAAGCATGCATTAAATAATATATAGACAGGCACTGATAGCTCCCCACTGATTTACCCGACAGCTATCTATGTCTGAGCCACAAAATGTTGTGGGAAACCGCACTCTCAAATCGTCTAAGCATGGGCCCTGTGCATGTTACTAGAGCAATGGAACTGTCCATTAAAACTGTGGGTCTCCTGACAGGCTCATAGAAATATATGAAGCTGTCATGCTCTGGTTGCAAGATCTGCGGCCAGTCCATTCATTGCAATCTGTGATCGGATAGAGAGTCATGGACGTCTGCATGAGCCATAAGATTAAGAAAATACAGCTCCACTCTGAAATGCTGTACTATGCAAACATTGAATGTATGAAATTGGAACTGTATTACTGCTATAAAAAATGTGTTAAAAAATGAAGGAACTTAGCGCACAAATTGGCCAGTTCATGAGAGCCCAACATCCACGGCAAGGCATAATCCTTTGTTGGGACCCTAACCTTATATGCCTCTCCAAGGCTGAAAGTGTTAGAACTCTCCTGTTAGGTTTTTTTTAGTTTGCTGGTCACATGACCATTTTTGCCTACTTAATCCGGCTCCACCCCCCTGGTCTTGCTGGACTTCATTGTATTTACTACTCTTGAGCTAGCTTGGTGCTCTGTTGCCGTTCTCTGTTAGTTTTGCTAGGTCTTCTGACCTCTATGCTTTTTGTTGTGTGTTTGTCTTTGACTGCTACTATTTCTGCTAGGAGGTGTCCAACTTATCCCAGTCCCTAGTTCTTGTAGGGATCCCTCCCTCACATCTATAGGTCTTTGTACAGACTAGCCGAGGACTTTAGCGGGTCTGATCGCAGGATCAGGTTCCCCGTTACATCGTAGGGATCTAGTTTAGTTCTATTGTAGGGACAGTTCTCCTGTCTTTCGTTAGTCCCTGTAGCAGATCATAACAGTAAGTCCAGCCCTAAAAGAAAAAAAAAAAAAATTTCTCTAAGGAAAGACCTCCAGTTTTCCATCATGGTCTCGGTTCAAGATTTGGCTCAACGCTTGCAGGGACTCTCTCTGGAGGTGGCTGAGCTCCAACAACACGTGAGTAGCTGTTCTGGAGCGCATTTTGTGGAACCAAAGGTACGTCTGCCTGATCTATTTTTTGGCGAACAACAAGATTTTTTTTCTTTTAAAAATGCTTGTTTATTGTATTTTCGTTTGAGACCCGGATCCTCTGGTGATGAATCACAGCACATAGGGTTCATAATGTCACTTTTGCGCAAAGATCCTCAGGGATGGGCCTTCTCTCTCCAACCTAGTGATCCGTGCTTTAGATCAGTGGATAGTTTTTTTTCTGCTTTGGGTTTGTTGTATGATGATCCTGATCGTGTCTCATCTGCTGAGTCTGAATTGAGACGTTTGAGGCAGGGATCAGGTAATGTGGAAAAATATTGTTCTCACTTCCGTCGGTGGTCTGCCCAGGTGGGGTGGAACGATTCAGCTTTGAAAAGCTTGTTTCTTGCAGGGCTAGGTGAAAGGGTTAAGGATTTACTGATTGCTTATCCCACACCTGGAAACTTGCAGGAGGCAATGCAATTAGCTATACGGGTGGACAGGAGACTGCGTGCAAGGGTTAATGAGAGCAAATCCTCTGCTATGTCAGCTCCGAGTTCTGAGAGGGTCTGTGCTGACAATGGAGAGCCGATGGAGATTGGGGCGATGACACCCCGCTCTCAGGAAAAAGACAGCAGGCTTTCTGAAGGCTTGTGCTTCTATTGCGGAAATTCTGGTCATTTTATTAAGAACTGTGTGCTTCGTATGAAGAAAGAAAAAAAAATGGTCAGTTATGCCCGTATTGCCTGTTTAAATTCTAAGGGAGTATTCCTATCTGCCACTACTGCTGCTCAGGATGAATTAATTGAATTTCGGGTATTTGTGGATTGTGGTTCTACTCTGAATGTGATTGATGGGGGATTCTTGGAAAAACTTAGATTAGAACCTAAAACTTTGTCATCCCCTATTGCTGTGGTTTCTGTTGATGGCTCTCCCTTGAAGAGTGTTACTCATAAGGTCTGTGAATTTCCCCTCACTATTAATGGTATTCACCAAGAAAATTTGGATTTGGTGGTATTGGATAATTTGCCTTCTCCAGTAATATTGGGGTTACCCTGGTTAAAATTGCACAATCCTGTACTGGATTGGTCTACCAATGAAATTAAGTCCTGGAGCCCTAAGTGTTATGACAAGTGTTGTAACGGACGTATTGCTGCTGTGGATAAAGGGGAATTGCCTGTACCTATTCAGGATTTTTGGAGAGTTTTTTCTGAGGAGGAGTCACAAATTTTGCCTCCCCATAGACACTATGATTGTACCATTGAATTTGTCCCTGGAGCGACTCTTCCTAAAAGTCGTTTATTTAATCTTACTATTCCTGAGAGAAAGGCTTTGGAGGAATACATACAGACAAGCTTGGCCGCCGGTCACATTAGGCCTTCCAAGTCTCCTGTGGCTGTTGGATTTTTTTTTGTAAAAAAAAAGATGGCGGTTTACGTCCTTGTCTGGACTTTCGTGAGATTAATAAAATTACTGTACGCAATCCTTACCCACTGCCATTGATTCCTGATTTATTTAACCAGTTAGTGGGGGCCAAATGGTTCTCTAAAATTGATCTCCGGGGGGCATACAATTTGTTGCGCATGAAGGAGGGTGATGAATGGAAGACTGCTTTTAACACTCCTGTGGGTCATTTTGAGAATCTGGTTATGCCTTTTGGTCTTACCAATGCTCCAGCATTTTTTCATAAACTTATTAATGACATCCTTAGACCTTTAATCGGCAAAAATGTGGTTGTGTATTTGGATGACATTCTGATTTATTCGCCTGATCTGGAGTCTCGTTGGCAGAGCGTACGTGAGGTATTACAGTTATTAATGGACAATTCGCTTTTTGCTAAGCTGGAGAAATGTGAGTTCGCTGTACAGAGAATTAGTTTTTTGGGCTACATTATCTCCAGTGAAGGTTTTGAGATGGACCCGGTTAAAGTTCAAGCTGTGCAGGAATGGCCTAGGCCTATTGGTTTGAAATCGATACAGAGGTTTTGGGTTTCACCAATTATTACAGAAAATTCATAAAAAAATTTTCTATTATTGTCAAACCGCTGACCGATCTCACCAGGAAAGGTGCTAATGCGGTTCAGTGGACTTCTGAGGCCATTGAAGCTTTTGTGTTTCTAAAGGAGAGGTTCACCTCTGCTCCCATCCTTATGCAGCCTGATGTGACTAAGCCGTTTTTGGTTGAGGTTGATGCTTCTTCGGTGGGGGTCGGTGCGGTGTTGTCTCAGGAAAACAAGGATGGAGTACATCCCTGTGCCTTTTTTTCAAAAAATTTTTCTGAGACTGAACTTAATTACGATATTGGTAATCGGGAATTGCTGGCGATTAAACTCGCATTTGAACACTGGCGTCACCTCTTGGAAGGTGCTGAATTTCCCATTCAGGTTTTCACTGATCATAAAAATCTGATCTATCTTGATGCTGCCAAGTGCTTGAATGCCCGTCAGGCTAGGTGGGCACTTTTTTTCTTGGTGTTTAATTTTTCCGTTACTTACATCCCGGGTACCAAGAATGTTAAAGCGGATGCTTTGTCTCGCAGCTTTTCTCCCATGGTCGGTGTTGAGGAGGAAGAGGAGAGCATTTTACAAGAAGGTGTTGTGATTGCTGCTTTGGACTCCGTTTTGGAGGATGAGATTCTTAAAGCTCAGGAGAATGCCCCATCTAACACTCCCCATGGGAGGTTGTTTGTGCCTAGGACCTTTAGGAGAGATTTGTTTGTTGAGTGTCATGAGTCTCGGTTGGCAGGTCATCCAGGAATTTCTGAGACCAAGAGACTTGTGGGTCGCAGTTTTTGGTGGCCTGGATGGCAGAAGGAAGTCATTAAGTGGGTGCGTCAATGTACTGTGTGTGCTAGATCCAAGTCTTCGCATGCTCCTGCTGCGGGGTTGCTTTGCCCTCTGGAGGTTCCTAGTGCACCTTGAACACATCTGGCTATGGACTTTATTACTGACCTTCCCCCCTCTGAAGGTTTTACGGTCATCTGGGTGGTCGTGGACCGTTTTAGCAAGATGTGTCACTTGGTTCCCTTCATCAAACTGCCTTGCGCTAAGACACTCGCTAAGGCCTTTGTCAAGGAAATTGTCAGACTACATGGTGTTCCTACTGACATTGTTTCTGATAGGTGACCTCAGTTCGTGGCTCGTTTTTGGCGTGCCTTTTGTGACAGGTTGGGAGTTCATTTGTCGTTTTCATCTGGATATCATCCTGAGTCTAATGGCCAGACAGAAAGGAAGAACCAGGATGTTGAGCAGTTCTTGCGTTGTTTTGTGGCAGACAATCAAGAGGGGTGGTCTGAGTTTCTGCCACTTGCTGAATTTGCTCTTAACAACCATACATCCTCTTCTGCTGGGTGTTCGCCTTTTTTTTGTTGTTCTGGGAGACATCCGTCTTTTGGGTCATTCTCCAAATTGGTTTCGGCTGAGCCTGAGGAGGAGAGTTTTTCCGGTGATTTGGAGAGAGTTTGGACGGATGTGCGTGGTAATCTTCAGGAGGCTAACAAAAAATCTAAGAGGTACTTTGATAGGAAACGGCCAGAGGTTTTGTTTGCTGTTGGTGACATGGTTTGGTTGTCCTCTAAGAATCTGCGATTGAGGATTCCTTCTAAAAAATTGGGTCCCAAGTTCGTAGGGCCCTTTAAGGTGCTTCAGATAGTTAACCAATCTGCTGTTAGGTTGGAAGTTCCTACGTCCTGGAAGATTAACCCGGTGTTTCATGTTTCTCTGTTGAAAAAAGCTGATGTATCGGATGGTGACGCCTCTGCCACTGTTCCTCCGGTGGTGGAGGACGGGGAATATGAAATTTCCCGCATCCTAAATTCTAGACGGTATAGAGGGAGTTTGCAGTATCTCGTCGCTTGGAAGGGTTTCGGACCTGAGGATAACTCATGGGTGAGGGTGGATGATGTTTCTGCTTCCAGACTTGTCAGAGCGTTTCACAGGAGGTTTCCTGGTAAGCCTGGGCCTAGGGGATCCGGAGGATCCTCTTAGAAGAGGGGGTACTGTTAGAACTCTCCTGTTAGTTTTTTTTTAGTTTGCTGGTCACATGACCATTTTTGCCTATTTAATCCTGCTCCGCCCTCCTGGTCTTGCTGGACTTCATTGTATTTACTACTCTTGAGCTAGCTTGGTGCTCTGTTGCCGTTCTCTGTTAGTTTTGCTAGGTCTTCTGACCTCTATGCTTTTTGTTGTGTGTTTGTCTTTGACTGCTACTATTTCTGCTAGGAGGTGTCCAACTTATCCCAGTCCCTAGTTCTTGTAGGGATCCCTCCCTCACATCTATAGGTCTTCGTACAGACTAGCCAAGGACTTTAGCGGGTCTGATCGCAGGATCAGGTTCCCCGTTACATCGTAGGGATCTAGTTTAGTTCTATTGTAGGGACAGTTCTCCTGTCTTTCGTTAGTCCCTGTAGCAGATCATAACAGAAAGCCTACAATTTTAATGCTAGTGAAAGACTGAAACACAAATGCAAACAACACAGTAAAGATAAATCCGATCCCAATGGACCCATGTTATTGCATATAAGACTCATAAAAAGAATGGGCCATCGTCTTGTAACAGTAAAGGGAAGGAGGGGTTTGTTCCTCTGTGAAGCAGAGAAACAAATAGATGGCCACACAAGTTCAAAATGGTAAAGAGGTAAGAAAATTCCTTTATTAACACATGTAGTAAACACAAATTACAGAGACCTTTCGGGTGCTGTGTCACGGTTTTTAACATTGCTTTATCCATGTGGATCCAGCACTCTGTGTCCACTCTGTGGTCCGCATTTATCTCTGTAATTTGTGTTTACTACATGTGTTAATAAAGGAATTTTCTTACCTCTTTACCATTTTGAACTTGTGTGGCCATCTATTTGTTTCTCTGCTTCACAGAGGAACAAACCCCTCCTTAATTTTAATGCTAGGCAGGATCCAGCTCTAATTAAAACCCCCTAAGGCTGTGTGCCCACGATGCGTTTTTTAAGCGTTTCCGCAGTGGCAAAAACGCTTAAAAAATGCATGGTAGAAGGCCTGCCATGTTTCCCAATGATAATTCGCATGTGCTGTTGTAATGCACACGCCCAGACTGACTGGCGTGTGCGTGTTTAGTGGTTCCACTGTGCCATGAACCGGAGAATGCCTGGAGGGGCGTAACTAAGTATCTGCCCGATCCGACCAAGGTCGCACGACGGCATACGACGCCAGTGCACCAGAGAAGAACCAAGCAGAGGGACCAGGGTCTACACCAGGTCAGACTCAGGACACGGCTGTTGACCCACACCGGGGAATCCAGGAACAGGCAGACTAGAGCGCAGGCTGGGTAGGGTCCAGTACAGACTGGGAGACAATTCGGAGCCGCAGATGCGGTAAACAGAGTAAAGCGAAAACGCAGGTGCGGTAGTCAAGGCCGAGCAGAGCAGAACCGCAGACGCGGCAGACAAGGCTGAGCAGAGCGAAACCGCAGACGCGGCAGATAAGGCTGAGCAAAGCGAAACCGCAGACGCGGCGGACAGGGCTGAGCAAAGCGAAACCGCAGACGCGGCGGACAGGGCTGAGCAAAGCGAAACCGCAGACGCGGCGGACAGGGCTGAGCAAAGCGAAACCGCAGACGCGGCGGACAGGGCTGAGCAAAGCGAAACCGCAGACGCGGCGGACAGGGCTGAGCAAAGCGAAACCGCAGACGCGGCGGACAGGGCCGAGCAAAGCGAAACCGCAGACGTGGCGGACAGGGCCGAGCAAAGCGAAACCGCAGATGCGGCAGACAGGGCCGAGCAAAGCGAAACCGCAGACGCGGCGGACAGGGCCGAGCAAAGCGAAACCGCAGACGCGGCGGACAGGGCCAAGCAAAGCGAAACCGCAGACGCGGCGGACAGGGCCGAGCAGAGCAAAACCGCAGTTGTTTATGATGCAAGTTTTAGAAGTTAAATATTCAGTGAATATGTTTGGAAAATTAATAAGGTGAATAATTCCAAATATTGCACAATTTTCAAATAACTGTATATGTTTATTAAATAGCAGGGCTTCTCACAGTTTGTCACAGAGATATTTGTGTCTGCTGAGACTGTCTCCTCTCAATGATGCTGAGAGTTTGTTACAGTCAGTGTGCACTGTGCCTGCATCGCCAACTCTCTGTGATCTCCAGACTAACATATTGTTACAAATCTTGTGCTATGAGACTCTCCAGGCCAGTGCAGGTTTCCATTCATTGACAGCTGTCAGAGCTCCTGGAAATTATTGAAATGATAGTCTCTCCTGTCCTCCGGGTGACATTGTCTGACAGGAATATAGGAGCTGAGTATTTTAGGAGAAATTAAAGTATTAAAATACAATTTTTTACCATCAATTTGGGGCCCCTTGGGTGGTTGGGGCCCCGGGGCAGTGCCCCCGCTGCTCCGGTTGTAGTTACGGCCCTGTGCGCTGACATCATTTAGTCATGTGACGGCAGGTTCTTCAGTGTACCGTGAGCTGCCGGCAAGCCAGGACGGAGCTAATAAAGTGCGGGGGCCATCAGAAGGTAAGTATAGATTTATTTTTTACCATTCTTTACGGTCACACTATATAAATCCATGCCATTTGCATGGATTTATATAGTGTGACCATGCTGTCAAGCACTTTCCAAGTGATGCTAAAATCGCTTGGAAACCGCTTGTCAACCTGCATGCGGAAATTCATGTGAAGACCACTTCACATCCGCATGTCCCTGGCAGGAAAAACGCATGTACAATCCGCATGCATTTTTTCTGCAAGGGAGATGCAGAAATGCTCAGGAAAAAATCCAGAGCATTTCTGCATCGTGGGCACATAGCCTTAGGCTGATTGAAGGAGTCCTCAGTTAGAAGGAGTGTACAGCCTCATTGCCCCTGAAGACACCAGTAATGGTGAAACATGTTGGGGAGGCAGCTGTTTTTTGTTTCATTAATGTGCTGTTCAATGAATACTAAGCAGTAATGTGTGGTCCGCAGCCATACTATACAGCAACAGATTATATATAGTCCCGATATGGACATCAGTGAGATATATTAGTTCATATAGGAATTAATCTCATAGAATATCAGACTGAAGTCTGTGTCCCTCAGCTTAAGTGTCCATGAGCTGAAGTGTCTGAAATTTGAATTAATCCTGAATAATATGATGCATGCAGACTGTACCTTACCGGCCACCACCGCACTCTAATCAGCATCTCTGTTTATCCATTCCTCTTACAGGTACGTGACCCAACTTTTCCATCCTGATTTCCATGCAGCCTTCCCTATATCTCTCTGCTCCTACTATATACTAATGGTACGTGACCCAACTTTTCCATCCTGATTTCCATGCAGCCTTCCCTATATCTCTCTGCTCCTACTATATACTAATGGTACGTGACCCAACTTTTCCATCCTGATTTCCATGCAGCCTTCCCTATATCTCTCTGCTCCTACTATATACTAATGGTACGTGACCCAACTTTTCCATCCTGATTTCCATGCAGCCTTCCCTATATCTCTCTGCTCCTACTATATACTAATGGTACGTGACCCAACTTTTCCATCCTGATTTCCATGCAGCCTTCCCTATATCTCTCTGCTCCTACTATATACTAATGGTACGTGACCCAACTTTTCCATCCTGATTTCCATGCAGCCTTCCCTATATCTCTCTGCTCCTACTATATACTAATGGTACGTGACCCAACTTTTCCATCCTGATTTCCATGCAGCCTTCCCTATATCTCTCTGCTCCTACTATATACTAATGGTACGTGACCCAACTTTTCCATCCTGATTTCCATGCAGCCTTCCCTATATCTCTCTGCTCCTACTATATACTAATGGTACGTGACCCAACTTTTCCATCCTGATTTCCATGCAGCCTTCCCTATATCTCTCTGCTCCTACTATATACTAATGGTACGTGACCCAAGTTACACTACCCACCCCCCACTTTCATTTATGACCTTGTTTACTGAACCTTTGAGTATCCTACATCTGGTTCAGCCTTAATCAGCTGATCAAGATGAGCACAGACCACTCCCCTCTGGTTCACAGCTGAATGCATTCTGTAGGCCATATATTGAGAACTAGGAGTCTGTGTCCTTCAGCTGAAGTGTCTGAAATTTGAATTAATCCTGAATAATATGATGCATGCAGACTGTACCTTACCGGCCACCACCGCACTCTAATCAGCATCTCTGTTTATCCATTCCTCTTACAGGTACGTGACCCAACTTTTCCATCCTGATTTCCATGCAGCCTTCCCTATATCTCTCTGCTCCTACTATATACTAATGGTACGTGACCCAACTTTTCCATCCTGATTTCCATGCAGCCTTCCCTATATCTCTCTGCTCCTACTATATACTAATGGTACGTGACCCAACTTTTCCATCCTGATTTCCATGCAGCCTTCCCTATATCTCTCTGCTCCTACTATATACTAATGGTACGTGACCCAACTTTTCCATCCTGATTTCCATGCAGCCTTCCCTATATCTCTCTGCTCCTACTATATACTAATGGTACGTGACCCAACTTTTCCATCCTGATTTCCATGCAGCCTTCCCTATATCTCTCTGCTCCTACTATATACTAATGGTACGTGACCCAACTTTTCCATCCTGATTTCCATGCAGCCTTCCCTATATCTCTCTGCTCCTACTATATACTAATGGTACGTGACCCAACTTTTCCATCCTGATTTCCATGCAGCCTTCCCTATATCTCTCTGCTCCTACTATATACTAATGGTACGTGACCCAACTTTTCCATCCTGATTTCCATGCAGCCTTCCCTATATCTCTCTGCTCCTACTATATACTAATGGTACGTGACCCAACTTTTCCATCCTGATTTCCATGCAGCCTTCCCTATATCTCTCTGCTCCTACTATATACTAATGGTACGTGACCCAACTTTTCCATCCTGATTTCCATGCAGCCTTCCCTATATCTCTCTGCTCCTACTATATACTAATGGTACGTGACCCAACTTTTCCATCCTGATTTCCATGCAGCCTTCCCTATATCTCTCTGCTCCTACTATATACTAATGGTACGTGACCCAACTTTTCCATCCTGATTTCCATGCAGCCTTCCCTATATCTCTCTGCTCCTACTATATACTAATGGTACGTGACCCAACTTTTCCATCCTGATTTCCATGCAGCCTTCCCTATATCTCTCTGCTCCTACTATATACTAATGGTACGTGACCCAACTTTTCCATCCTGATTTCCATGCAGCCTTCCCTATATCTCTCTGCTCCTACTATATACTAATGGTACGTGACCCAACTTTTCCATCCTGATTTCCATGCAGCCTTCCCTATATCTCTCTGCTCCTACTATATACTAATGGTACGTGACCCAACTTTTCCATCCTGATTTCCATGCAGCCTTCCCTATATCTCTCTGCTCCTACTATATACTAATGGTACGTGACCCAACTTTTCCATGCAGCCTTCCCTATATCTCTCTGCTCCTACTATATACTAATGGTACGTGACCCAACTTTTCCATCCTGATTTCCATGCAGCCTTCCCTATATCTCTCTGCTCCTACTATATACTAATGGTACGTGACCCAACTTTTCCATCCTGATTTCCATGCAGCCTTCCCTATATCTCTCTGCTCCTACTATATACTAATGGTACGTGACCCAACTTTTCCATCCTGATTTCCATGCAGCCTTCCCTATATCTCTCTGCTCCTACTATATACTAATGGTACGTGACCCAAGTTACACTACCCACCCCCCACTTTCATTTATGACCTTGTTTACTGAACCTTTGAGTATCCTACATCTGGTTCAGCCTTAATCAGCTGATCAAGATGAGCACAGACCACTCCCCTCTGGTTCACAGCTGAATGCATTCTGTAGGCCATATATTGAGAACTAGGAGTCTGTGTCCTTCAGCTGAAGTGTCCATGAGCTGAAGTGTCTGAAATTTGAATTAATCCTGAATTGAACCTGAAGTGAACTGAAGGTACCTGGATACTAAGTCACAGTAAACAATGTTTGTTTTTGTTTTCACTCTCACCCCCTTAATCCTTCACTTCTTTCAACCACCCCTAATCCCTACACCTGGAAAGGAACTCTTCATCTCTCCCTCCATTCTCCCCACCCATCTCACCTCTTCCTCAGAGCTATTCCACAACATACAATCCTTTGTCTCCAAACACAGACAGCCACCTCATGCCCTCTCCTGCTCCCACCTAATAACGCTTTCTCTGCTCCTCCTTACTGCCGGCGACATCTCTCCAAATCCTGGCCCTCCTCACCACATCCCTACATTCACTTCCACCTCCTACCCCCGATCTATCCCAAACTCTCGTAACCCTTCTAACCTTACACCCATCCGCCCAGCCCCCGCTTCCCCAGTTCCCCTAACAGGAGCTCTATGGAACGCTCGCTCTGTCTGCAATAAACTTTCCTACATTCACGATCTCTTCATCACTAACAAGCTTTCCTTCCTCGGAATCACTGAAACCTGGCTCACCCCCTCCGACACAACCTCTCCTGCTGCACTTTCGTATGGCGGATTCCACCTCTCCCATACCCCCCGCCCCAACGGCAAGCACGGTGGAGGAATAGGTTTCCTCCTCTCAGAAAACCACTCCTTCACCCAGATCCCACTGCCGCCCGCAATTACTCTCCCGTCTTTTGAAGTGCACTGTGTGCGCATCTACTCCCCCTCCAACCTCCAACTGGCTGTCATCTACCGCCCCCCAGGATCATCCACCACTTTCTTTGACCACTTCACCACCTGGCTACTTCATTTCCTCTCTGTTGACATCCCCACTATCCTCATGGGCGACTTTAACATCCCCATTGATACTTCCCTCTCAGCTGCCTCTAAGCTTCTATCCCTCACTTCCTCCTTTGGTCTTACCCAGTGGTCTTCCACACCCACCCACAAAGACGGCCACACGCTGGACCTCATCTTCACCCGCCTCTGTTCCCTATCTAACCTCTCTAACTCACCTCTCCCTCTCTGACTACAACCTACTCACATTCTCTTCTCTCTCCTCCCCGGGGCAACAATCCCCACTCCACAAACTTGAATACCCTCGTAGAAATCTCAAACACCTTGACCTACACTCTCTCTCTGAATCCCTCCTCCCTCTTACAGACATTAGTTCCTTACATGATGCAGATGCTGCTGCCACTTTATACAACACCACAACAGCTGCAGCTCTCGATTCGGTCGCCCCCCTCATGCATACCAAGACTCGCACAATCAACAGACAACCCTGGCACACCAGCCTAACTAAAGAACTGCGACGGGCCTCCAGGGCTGCTGAACGTAGATGGAAAAGGTCCCACTCCCATGAGCACTTCATCGCATTCAAACAGTCTCTCACTACCTTCAAGTCCACACTCACTGCAGCAAAACAAACATACTTCACATCTCTCATATCCTCCCTGTCCCACAACCCCAAACAACTATTCAACACCTTCAATTCTCTCCTCCGTCCCCCAGTGCCTCCTCCCTCTCCTCTTATTTCAGCGGAAGACTTTGCCTCATTCTTCAAGCAGAAGATTGACACCATCAGACAAAGCTTTTGCCTAAAGCCCCCACAGCCCCTCCCCACACCTACCCAACCCTCCTCCTCCAAAACTACATTCTCCACCATTTCTGAAGATCAACTTTCCTCCTTACTCTCCAAATCACACCTCACCACCTGTAAACTTGACCCAATCCCATCCCACCTCATCCCAAACCTTACCACTATCTTCATCCCAGCCCTAGCCCACCTCTTCAACTTGTCACTAACAACTGGTGTCTTCCCCTCATGTTTCAAACATGCCTCAATCACACCCATCCTCAAAAAGCCCTCCCTTGACCCATCCTCTGTGTCTAGCTATCACCCCATATCACTTCTCCCCTATGCCTCAAAACTACTGGAACAACATGTCCATTCTGAACTGTCCTCCCACCTCTCCTCCTGCTCCCTCTTTGACCGCCTACAATCTGGTTTCCGACCGCACCATTCTACTGAAACTGCACTGACTAAAGTCACAAACGACCTACTAACTGCCAAATCTAAGCGACACTACTCTGTCCTCCTCCTCCTAGACCTGTCATCTGCCTTTGACACAGTGGACCATTCCCTCTTACTACAGACTCTCTCATCTCTCGGCATCACAGACTTGGCCCTATCCTGCATCTCCTCATACCTAACAGACCGGACATTCAGTGTCTCCCACTCACACACCACCTCTTCATCTCGCCCCCTATCTGTCTGTGTCCCCTAAGGTTCAGTTCTAGGACCCCTGCTCTTCTCCATCTACACCTTAGGCCTGGGACAGCTCATAGAGTCTCATGGCTTTCATTATCACCTCTATGCTGATGACACACAGATCTACCTCTCTGGACCCGATATCACCTCTGTATTAACCAAAATCCCACAATGTCTGTCTGCTATTTCATCCTTCTTCTCTGCTAGATTTCTAAAACTTAACATGGACAAAACAGAATTCATCATCTTTCCACCATCTCATTCAACCCTCCCAACTGACCTATCCATCATAGTCAATGGCTGCCCACTCTCCCCAGTCCCTCAAGCTCGCTGCCTCGGGGTAACCCTGGACTCGGAACTCTCCTTCAAACCACATATCCAAGCCCTTTCCACTTCCTGCCGACTCCAACTTAAAAATTTCTCCCGGATCCGCACATTCCTAAACCATGAATCTGCAAAAACACTAGTGCACGCCCTCATCATCTCCCGCCTTGACTACTGCAACCTCCTGCTCTGTGGCCTCCCCTCTAACACTCTCGCACCCCTCCAATCTATCATAAACTCTGCTGCTCGACTAATCAACCTGTCCCCCCGCTATTCCTCAGCCTCTCCTCTCTGTCAATCTCTTCACTGGCTCCCCATTGCCCAGAGACTCCAGTTCAAAACCCTAACCATGACATACAAAGCCATTCACAACCTGTCTCCTCCATATATCTCCGACCTAGTCTCCCGTTAAATACCTGCACGCAACCTCCGATCCTCACAAGATCTCCTGCTCTACTCCCCTCTTATCTCCTCCTCCCACAACCGTATACAAGATTTCTCCCGTGCTTCCGCCCTACTCTGGAACTCTCTACCCCAACGTATCAGACTCTCGCCTACCGTGGAAACCTTCAAAAGGAACCTGAAGACCCACCTCTTCCGACAAGCCTACAACCTGCAGTAACCACCGCTCCACCATACCGCTGCACGACCAGCTCTACCCTCACCTACTGTATCCTCACCCATCCCTCGTAGATTGTGAGCCCTCGCGGGCAGGGTCCTCGCTCCGCCTGTACCAGTCGCTGTCACATTGTGTTCAAGATTATTGAAATTGTTCTTGTATTATACCCCCTTTTTCACATGTAAAGCGCCATGGAATAAATGGCGCTATAATAATAAATAATAATAATAAAATAGAATAGTGGGGGAAATGAGGATAGTGTCTGGTAGGAATCACATCTAGAAAGGAAGATTATCGGAGAACAAGCAGTGCATGTGAAGCAGATAGGTAGCATTTTGTGAGCGATTCACAAGTGAATAATTCAGTATATCACGTTATCTTTTTTTTTAAACAATGTGTTTATTGAATTTTGCACAAAAATCAGAACATACAATCTATAGGGCCAACAGATGCCCAAAACTGTGCCCCAACCTCTGGGCTTACAAAATGAACAATATAAAAATAAAATAAAAGGAAAATACATATACATAAAAGAAAAAACAATGGATTAATTACATTAAATTCCCCATATATTAGATGGTTGTGAGTGTAAGGCAGCACTAGTCATCATAATGGGGGATACTCGCTGCACCGGGTAAATTAAGCACACGTGCAATGTCCTTCCGGTATTTCTCAATTCAGCAGTTTATTATTGCACTTCATAAACCGCAGTTCACACATATAAAGTCCACGAGCCTTTCCAGTTGCAGCTATGCCCACTTGGCTCCAGGTAAACTATAACACTTGGCTTCAGCAAACGATAACAATGTCCATATATCACAATGTCCATATAACGTACCGCTTTTACCTTTTGCAGGGCTGAGCAAAGCGAAACTGCAGACGCGGTGGACAGGGCTGAGCAAAGCGAAACCGCAGACGCGGTGGACAGGGCTGAGCAAAGCGAAACCGCAGACGCGGTGGACAGGGCTGAGCAGGCAAGAACCGCCGAAGCGGCAAGCAAGGCAGAGCGGAGGGGACAGGGGTCTGTTCACACGGAACAGACTGGAAGGGAAAGGCAGAACCAGGTACACGCAGGATACTTGCAATGAAGTAGCGAGTGGACTCTAAACTCACAAACGGGAGTACAGAGACAACGAGTAGGAGATAGGTACGGGATCAGATTCTGCAAGAAAAGGGAAGGTACGGACATGGAGAAAAACAGGTAACAAGCTAGGAGAGTATACAGACAAGAACAGGCAAGATACAGGAACAGGTCTAGGTATGCGGCCCCTAGAAGGTGGAAAGAACAGGCTAGGAGCATGTTCACACAGGCCTGGAAAATATAGCCTCCAGGATAGGCAGAAGACAACAGGCTAGAGAGCGTGTACAGACTGCAGGTTAAAGTACACAGGTAGGACACAGTACAGACACAGGAACAGATACTGCAAGACAGGTAACATACACAGGACCTGGCATGTCAAAGACAAGAAGCCAACTGACAGGGCAAGATGCTCAGGCATGGGTTAATTGGAGCAGCTGGTTTAAATACCAGGTGACAGACAGCAATAGGCTGAGGACGCACAAGGGGTGTGCCTGCAGCAGGTACAAAAAGCAGGAAGTGATCGGGTGCCGCCCTTAAGCAGCAGAAACAGAAGCAAACAGACAGCATGGAGGGAAGCCAGAGAGACATTCTGGATTGGAGATCAAGTGCGCGCTCTTGCACAGTGGGAGATGGACCACTATGCAAGGACGCCGCCAGGTATGTTACAGCTGTGCACATGCTGTGGAAATTTCAGCTGCGGGTTATCATTGCGGATAAAAAAAACGCAGCACTACCAATTATTTTGCCGAAGCGCTGCGTTTTCACCGCCATGGACTTGCATTGGAACGCTTGGATTCCGCATCACTGGATCTGTACATGCGGAATCCAAGCGTTTCAATGTGCAGATGGTACCCGGGTCTTGAGGAAAGGAGACTCTCCTCCGGACCCAGGTATCATAGAACCTGTAAAAAAAATAATAAAATAAAAAATAAATATTATATTTACCCTCTGATGGCCCACAGTGTGCTTGTCTTCGCTTGCCGGCAGATCGCGGTGGACTGAAGGACCTGTGCAGACAGTGCCATAGCTATAAACTTCGGGGCCCCGGGGCAAAACTTCATAGTGGGGCCCCTCAACATTTCAATCACTAGTGGTTGTGCGGAATGTGGTGAAGCCTGCTACGCATTGTTGTATACAACTCACAGGCTTCACCACGTTCCGCAAGACCTTTAATAGATTTTGTTGTTTATGATGCAAGTTTTAGAAGTTAAATATTCAGTGAATATGTTTGGAAAATTAATAAGGTGAATAATTCCAAATATTGCACAATTTTCAAATAACTGTATATGTTTATTAAATAGCAGGGCTTCTCACAGTTTGTCACAGAGATATTTGGGTCTTCTGAGACTGTCTCCTCTCAATGATGCTGAGAGTTTGTTACAGTCAGTGTGCACTGTGCCTGCATCGCCATCTCTCTGTGATCTCCAGACTAACATATTGTTACAAATCTTGTGCTATGAGACTCTCTAGGCCAGTGCAGGTTTCCATTCATTGACAGCTGTCAGAGCTCCTGGAAATTATTGAAATGATAGTCTCTCCTGTCCTCCGGGTGACATTGTCTGACAGGAATATAGGAGCTGGGTATTTTAGGAGAAATTAAAGTATTAAAATACAATTTTTTACCATCAATTTGGGGCCCCTTGGGTGGTTGGGGCCCCGGGGCAGTGCCCCCGCTGCTCCGGTTGTAGTTACGGCCCTGTGCGCTGACATCATTTAGTCATGTGACGGCAGGTTCTTCAGTGTACCGTGAGCTGCCGGCAAGCCAGGACGGAGCTAATAAAGTGCGGGGGCCATCAGAAGGTAAGTATAGATTTATTTTTTTATTTTTTACCATTCTTTACGGTCACACTATATAAATCCATGCCATTTGCATGGATTTATATAGTGTGACCATGCTGTCAAGCACTTTCCAAGTGATGCTAAAATCGCTTGGAAACCGCTTGTCAACCTGCATGCGGAAATTCATGTGAAGAACACTTCACATCCGCATGTCCCTGGCAGGAAAAACGCATGTACAATCCGCAGGCATTTTTTCTGCCAGGGAGATGCAGAAATGCTCAGGAAAAAATCCAGAGCATTTCTGCATCGTGGGCACATAGCCTTAGGCTGATTGAAGGAGTCCACAGTTAGAAAGAGTGTACAGCCTCATTGCCCCTGAAGACACCAGTAATGGTGAAACCTGTTGGGGAGGCAGCTGTTTTTTGTTTCATTAATGTGCTGTTCAATGAATACTAAGCAGTAATGTGTGGTCCGCAGCCATACTATACAGCAACAGATTATATATAGTCCCGATATGGACATCAGTGAGATATATTAGTTCATATAGGAATTAATCTCATAGAATAGTGGGGGAAATGAGGATAGTGTCTGGTAGGAATCACATTTAGAAAGGAAGATTATCGGAGAACAAGCAGTGCATGTGAAGCAGATAGGTAGCATTTTGTGAGCGATTCACAAGTGAATAATTCAGTATATCACGTTATCTTTTTTTTTAAACAATGTGTTTATTGAATTTTGCACAAAAATCAGAACATACAATCTATAGGGCCAACAGATGCCCAAAACTGTGCCCCAACCTCTGGGCTTACAAAATGAACAATATAAAAATAAAATAAAAGGAAAATACATATACATAAAAGAAAACAAAAGAAAAAACAATGGATTAATTACATTAAATTCCCCATATATTAGATGGTTGTGAATGTAAGGCAGCACTAGTCATCATAATGGGGGATACTCGCTGCATCGGGTAAATTAAGCACACGTGCAATGTCCTTCCGGTATTTCTCAATTCAGCAGTTTATTATTGAACTTCATAAACCGCAGTTCACACATATAAAGTCCACGAGCCTTTCCAGTGGCAGCTATGCCCACTTGGCTCCAGGTAAACTATAACACTTGGCTTCAGCAAACGATAACAATGTCCATATATCACAATGTCCATATAACGTACCGCTTTTACCTTTTGCAGGGTCTTAACGGTTCCAGGTTTAGTTTGCCACCACTTTCACTTTTAGGCTTCCCAGGTGGGGGTCTCCAGCCCTCGTACCTTCGAAGGCTACTGGTATGTTTTCACTCACATCCAGTCTGCGCCTTTCAGGACTCTTGTATGCCAAGCCGGCTCTCCCTCAAAGGCCACTGGCATCCACGCACAGGATCCAGGCTCGACCTTTCAGGCTGCCAGGCTTCACTCTCGGCCTCACTAGGCCTCACACGAACGGTGTCCCACACACATGGGTAAAAGGCCTCATGCCTCTCACAGAACACACCTGTCTCCCATCAAGCAGGGTTTATATATGCATCCCGTGCACACACACACACATACTGACAGGACCTTGCTGATGTCACAGTCATGTGATCAGACAGACATTCTGTGCGTGCAGGACCTGTGCTATGTCACAGTCATGTGACCAGTCACCTGAGGGGGAAGGTACATGGTCAGGTAAAACACATCCTGGACCATTACCGTAATTCCAGCAAGTCGCTGCATTACATATCCCCCCCTTCTGTTCAAACTTGTGGGGTTGAACACATAATATACACAACCACTATAACCCCCAGCTCACATAGAGACCATGTACTTTACAATTGTGCTACTCAGCCCCTGGAACATTAGTCAACGACATTAGCCCATTCCTTAGGGACCTACCATTTGTCACTGTTACTGACTTCGTCAGGTCACCTTTCCAGGTCGTAACCTTGTCAGAGCTCCCCCGCTCCCAGCGGTCAGTTGTAACCTTGTCAGGTCTCCCCCGCTCCCAGCGGTCAGTCGTAACCTTATCAGGTCTCCCCCGCTCCCAGCGGTCAGTCATAATCTTGTCAGACCTCCCCCGCTCCCAGCGGTCAGTCGTACAGCGGTGTGACTCACATGTGCTGGTATCTAAGGTCCGGTTCGACTCCGTACTGTCCCGTCCTCTATTGGGTCGTTTGTATGGGCTGCTCAAACCTGAGTTACTGGAGGTCTCACTACCTCTAAACCCACGCCCACTACTCTCAGGACATCTTGAAAGGTCCCTAACTCCAGCTATAGCTGTTCTGTTATTTAGGGGGCTCTTTCTCTGTCTGGTCTCATAATTTCTAGACGGCTGCCATCTTCTGCTACTCAGATGATGCTGTCTATCCACTCGCAGTCTAGTGAGATTCAACTGTTCTACCTCTCGCAGGTAGGTCACTCGGTACTCCAACAGCATGCGCATATATCCCAGGCTTTCTTCTGTTCCTACAGCGGAGAATGATACCATGCCGTCTTCGTCTGGTATCCAGTCCTGACGATCACGTGGACTGCTTACTTTCACCACACCAGACTTCTTGACCATAATCTGCATGGCTCGACCATTTCTCCCAACGAGCTTCCTCACCAGAACATGAGGCACCCGGATGACCTCTTCACGCATACTGTGAGTTTTCCTCATCCACTCCAGTTGTCTAACGGCTTGTTCCGTCTTCAACCGGAGAAACCGCTTCGTGCGAATACATCGCCAGTGCATGTCACTTAGAATAGCCACCCTCTTCACTGTGACTTCGGTCGTGGACAGGACCACCAGCTGTTTAGCTTCTGAGGTCAAGTACACCTTACAGGCTCCCACGGCCTTCTTAAACTCCTCATGCACGGACTCATTGGTGCATTCTTCCCTCAAATCCTCAGGCACATCTACGAGGCACTTGTACCAAGACGTTTCGGTCTCACCAGTGGTTTCCATACGATCAACCAGCTCAGGGTTCAGGGACAACTGACTTTCAGCTGCTTCCCCTAAGCTGACTCACAGCTACAAATTCACCAATTTTCGTCTTGACCACTTCCATCTCATATTTATCCGTGGTTAACACTCTCTTAGCTCTCCTCAGGCCCACCCTCTCTTGGTATAAGGGAGTGAGTGCAACGTGTTCGCCCTTTTCCTTCTCCAAGAAGGCCTCGTTCACCGAGTGATACTTTGTCAGGCGACTTTTGAGCCCGGAAACTTCTTCCTCTAGCTCCGCCACTCGCCTCTCAGCAGCCCGTCTCTGAAGCTCCTCTTGCTTCCAATGGGTTTGTAGCGACTCCTTGATCTCGGCTCCTACATCCACCGAATCATCCGAACTCACATCACTCGAGGAGGTATCTGCTTCATACCTCCCATCACCAGCAGCCCCGCTCCTGGCCCTGGTCTGTGGCTTCTCCGATAGACTCCTCCATCTGCTTCTGCTCAGCCTCCATCTTGCTGAGCCTTTCCTTAAGGCACGTCTCTGCCCTCTGGAAATTATCACAGAACGTCCGCAGCTCCTTCACCTGAGCTTCCAGACCTAAGGTCTTTCTGCGGAGATCACCATTTTCATTACGGGTGTCCTGCAGAGTGGTCTCAACCACTTGGCGTATGTGCTCTGCATCCACCTTGTCATCCTCTAGTTTTCCTTTAACCCTGAGGAGATCCTCATAGTCTCTCTTGATTTGTTGCAGTTCCCTATTGAGCTTTTCACCATATTCCGTCATGGAGTCACATAGCTGCTGGTTGAACTGTTCGCGCAGTAGTTTTAGGTTTTGGTCACGTCCGGAAACTTCAACCTGCAGTGCCTCTTTTAAGGCAGACAGCTCTCTATCCCTCTGGTGTAGTCCCTCATCCAGCTTTTGCTTCACTTGTATCTGCTCTACGTGTACCAGGGAGAACCTATCTTTCAACTCGCACAGCTCATCTCCAAACTCCGCTTTGTCAAGCCCCAACTGAAAAAACTCCTCTTTACTTCTCTGGAACTTTTCCTTCCAATTGTTGACTTCCTTGCTGTTTTCCTCCAGTTCTCGCTGCAAGTTCCTCACAACCTGGTTTATTTTCTGCCATTCAGACTCCAGGCCCAGCTGGTCTGAGGACACGATCTCCAGGTTTCCACATAGTTGCTGCACGTCACTCTGACCCTGCTGGCTGATAGGCTCCAGCTCTTGGTCACGACTGGCCGCCTCCTCTTTCAGGGCTGTCAGATCCTTCTGACTCGGTACCGTACCGGAGGTTGCTACTGCCTCGGTTGCTACTGCCTCTTCTGCCTCGGAAGGAGGATCCACCCTTGAATCAAAGGCACACCGTACTACATTTTCCTTATTTTCACTTTCAGCCAAGTCTACAGGAGCAACCTTTTTGTGGCCCTTGCGCCGTCTACGAGAAGAGGACTTTCTCACCTCGTCTAGCCCCTCCTGACTGACCTCTCCTTCTACTTTCGTAGTGTCACCGTCAGCTACGGGGTCTGTGTCACTCCTCATGGTGTTGTGGACTAACAGGTCACCTCCCACTTTGACATCACCCCCTTCTACTGGAGCTACCCCGTTATCAACGGTCACATTGTCATTTTTAGGAGGTACCAACCCACCACCAGTAATTTTTTTTGATTTTCTATCCTCCACGCTGTTTTGAACAACCGCCCCTTTTTTAGACTCCGCCCCTTTTAACAACCACACCGGCAGGGGAATTTTTACAAGAAAGATCAACAATAGTCTTAGGACTCAGTTCACAACAGCTCTTACCACCTCCCTGGGCACTCTGGGACAACAATGGCGCCCCCGGAGAGTTCACAGAATGGTCCGCTGCCGCCTCTCTGTAACGGGCAACAGCTCCTGCCCTTCCTGCACCACGACCTCTTGTCATTTCTCCCATACCTGCTGTTGTTTCTCAAATGCCTGCTGCGAGTCCTGTTGTTGTTTCTCCCATACCTGCTGTTGTTTTTCAAATGCCTGCTGCGAGTCCTGTTGTTGTTTCTCCAATGCCTGCTGCTGCGACTCCAATGCCTGCTGCTGCGACTTGGCTTCAGCAAACGATAACAATGTCCATATAACGTACCGCTTTTACCTTTTGCAGGGCTGAGCAAAGCGAAACCGCAGACGCGGTGGACAGGGCTGAGCAAAGCGAAACCGCAGACGCGGTGGACAGGGCTGAGCAAAGCGAAACCGCAGACGCGGTGGACAGGGCTGAGCAGGCAAGAACCGCCGAAGCGGCAAGCAAGGCAGAGCGGAGGGGACAGGGGTCTGTTCACACGGAACAGACTGGAAGGGAAAGGCAGAACCAGGTACACGCAGGATACTTGCAATGAAGTAGCGAGTGGACTCTAAACTCACAAACGGGAGTACAGAGACAACGAGTAGGAGATAGGTACGGGATCAGATTCTGCAAGAAAAGGGAAGGTACGGACATGGAGAAAAACAGGTAACAAGCTAGGAGAGTATACAGACAAGAACAGACAAGATACAGGAACAGGTCTAGGTATGCGGCCCCTAGAAGGTGGAAAGAACAGGCTAGGAGCATGTTCACACAGGCCTGGAAAATATAGCCTCCAGGATAGGCAGAAGACAACAGGCTAGAGAGCGTGTACAGACTGCAGGTTAAAGTACACAGGTAGGACACAGTACAGACACAGGAACAGATACTGCAAGACAGGTAACATACACAGGACCTGGCATGTCAAAGACAAGAAGCCAACTGACAGGGCAAGATGCTCAGGCATGGGTTAATTGGAGCAGCTGGTTTAAATACCAGGTGACAGACAGCAATAGGCTGAGGACGCACAAGGGGTGTGCCTGCAGCAGGTACAAAAAGCAGGAAGTGATCGGGTGCCGCCCTTAAGCAGCAGAAACAGAAGCAAACAGACAGCATGGAGGGAAGCCAGAGAGACATTCTGGATTGGAGATCAAGTGCGCGCTCTTGCACAGTGGGAGATGGACCACTATGCAAGGACGCCGCCAGGTATGTTACAGCTGTGCACATGCTGTGGAAATTTCAGCTGCGGGTTATCATTGCGGATAAAAAAAACGCAGCACTACCAATTATTTTGCCGAAGCGCTGCGTTTTCACCGCCATGGACTTGCATTGGAACGCTTGGATTCCGCATCACTGGATCTGTACATGCGGAATCCAAGCGTTTCAATGTGCAGATGGTACCCGGGTCTTGAGGAAAGGAGACTCCCCTCCGGACCCAGGTATCATAGAACCTGTAAAAAAAATAATAAAATAAAAAATAAATATTATATTTACCCTCTGATGGCCCACAGTGTGCTTGTCTTCGCTTGCCGGCAGATCGCGGTGGACTGAAGGACCTGTGCTGACAGTGCCATAGCTATAAACTTCGGGGCCCCGGGGCAAAACTTCATAGTGGGGCCCCTCAACATTTCAATCACTAGTGGTTGTGCGGAATGTGGTGAAGCCTGCTACGCATTGTTGTATACAACTCACAGGCTTCACCACGTTCCGCAAGACCTTTAATAGATTTTGTTGTTTATGATGCAAGTTTTAGAAGTTAAATATTCAGTGAATATGTTTGGAAAATTAATAAGGTGAATAATTCCAAATATTGCACAATTTTCAAATAACTGTATATGTTTATTAAATAGCAGGGCTTCTCACAGTTTGTCACAGAGATATTTGGGTCTTCTGAGACTGTCTCCTCTCAATGATGCTGAGAGTTTGTTACAGTCAGTGTGCACTGTGCCTGCATCGCCATCTCTCTGTGATCTCCAGACTAACATATTGTTACAAATCTTGTGCTATGAGACTCTCTAGGCCAGTGCAGGTTTCCATTCATTGACAGCTGTCAGAGCTCCTGGAAATTATTGAAATGATAGTCTCTCCTGTCCTCCGGGTGACATTGTCTGACAGGAATATAGGAGCTGGGTATTTTAGGAGAAATTAAAGTATTAAAATACAATTTTTTACCATCAATTTGGGGCCCCTTGGGTGGTTGGCGCCCCGGGGCAGTGCCCCCGCTGCTCCGGTTGTAGTTACGGCCCTGTGCGCTGACATCATTTAGTCATGTGACGGCAGGTTCTTCAGTGTACCGTGAGCTGCCGGCAAGCCAGGACGGAGCTAATAAAGTGCGGGGGCCATCAGAAGGTAAGTATAGATTTATTTTTTTATTTTTTACCATTCTTTACGGTCACACTATATAAATCCATGCCATTTGCATGGATTTATATAGTGTGACCATGCTGTCAAGCACTTTCCAAGTGATGCTAAAATCGCTTGGAAACCGCTTGTCAACCTGCATGCGGAAATTCATGTGAAGAACACTTCACATCCGCATGTCCCTGGCAGGAAAAACGCATGTACAATCCGCAGGCATTTTTTCTGCCAGGGAGATGCAGAAATGCTCAGGAAAAAATCCAGAGCATTTCTGCATCGTGGGCACATAGCCTTAGGCTGATTGAAGGAGTCCACAGTTAGAAAGAGTGTACAGCCTCATTGTCCCTGAAGACACCAGTAATGGTGAAACCTGTTGGGGAGGCAGCTGTTTTTTGTTTCATTAATGTGCTGTTCAATGAATACTAAGCAGTAATGTGTGGTCCGCAGCCATACTATACAGCAACAGATTATATATAGTCCCGATATGGACATCAGTGAGATATATTAGTTCATATAGGAATTAATCTCATAGAATAGTGGGGGAAATGAGGATAGTGTCTGGTAGGAATCACATTTAGAAAGGAAGATTATCGGAGAACAAGCAGTGCATGTGAAGCAGATAGGTAGCATTTTGTGAGCGATTCACAAGTGAATAATTCAGTATATCACGTTATCTTTTTTTTTAAACAATGTGTTTATTGAATTTTGCACAAAAATCAGAACATACAATCTATAGGGCCAACAGATGCCCAAAACTGTGCCCCAACCTCTGGGCTTACAAAATGAACAATATAAAAATAAAATAAAAGGAAAATACATATACATAAAAGAAAACAAAAGAAAAAACAATGGATTAATTACATTAAATTCCCCATATATTAGATGGTTGTGAGTGTAAGGCAGCACTAGTCATCATAATGGGGGATACTCGCTGCATCGGGTAAATTAAGCACACGTGCAATGTCCTTCCGGTATTTCTCAATTCAGCAGTTTATTATTGAACTTCATAAACCGCAGTTCACACATATAAAGTCCACGAGCCTTTCCAGTGGCAGCTATGCCCACTTGGCTCCAGGTAAACTATAACACTTGGCTTCAGCAAACGATAACAATGTCCATATATCACAATGTCCATATAACGTACCGCTTTTACCTTTTGCAGGGTCTTAACGGTTCCAGGTTTAGTTTGCCACCACTTTCACTTTTAGGCTTCCCAGGTGGGGGTCTCCAGCCCTCGTACCTTCGAAGGCTACTGGTATGTTTTCACTCACATCCAGTCTGCGCCTTTCAGGACTCTTGTATGCCAAGCCGGCTCTCCCTCAAAGGCCACTGGCATCCACGCACAGGATCCAGGCTCGACCTTTCAGGCTGCCAGGCTTCACTCTCGGCCTCACTAGGCCTCACACGAACGGTGTCCCACACACATGGGTAAAAGGCCTCATGCCTCTCACAGAACACACCTGTCTCCCATCAAGCAGGGTTTATATATGCATCCCGTGCACACACACACACATACTGACAGGACCTTGCTGATGTCACAGTCATGTGATCAGACAGACATTCTGTGCGTGCAGGACCTGTGCTATGTCACAGTCATGTGACCAGTCACCTGAGGGGGAAGGTACATGGTCAGGTAAAACACATCCTGGACCATTACCGTAATTCCAGCAAGTCGCTGCATTACATATCCCCCCCTTCTGTTCAAACTTGTGGGGTTGAACACATAATATACACAACCACTATAACCCCCAGCTCACATAGAGACCATGTACTTTACAATTGTGCTACTCAGCCCCTGGAACATTAGTCAACGACATTAGCCCATTCCTTAGGGACCTACCATTTGTCACTGTTACTGACTTCGTCAGGTCACCTTTCCAGGTCGTAACCTTGTCAGAGCTCCCCCGCTCCCAGCGGTCAGTTGTAACCTTGTCAGGTCTCCCCCGCTCCCAGCGGTCAGTCGTAACCTTATCAGGTCTCCCCCGCTCCCAGCGGTCAGTCATAATCTTGTCAGACCTCCCCCGCTCCCAGCGGTCAGTCGTACAGCGGTGTGACTCACATGTGCTGGTATCTAAGGTCCGGTTCGACTCCGTACTGTCCCGTCCTCTATTGGGTCGTTTGTATGGGCTGCTCAAACCTGAGTTACTGGAGGTCTCACTACCTCTAAACCCACGCCCACTACTCTCAGGACATCTTGAAAGGTCCCTAACTCCAGCTATAGCTGTTCTGTTATTTAGGGGGCTCTTTCTCTGTCTGGTCTCATAATTTCTAGACGGCTGCCATCTTCTGCTACTCAGATGATGCTGTCTATCCACTCGCAGTCTAGCGAGATTCAACTGTTCTACCTCTCGCAGGTAGGTCACTCGGTACTCCAACAGCATGCGCATATATCCCAGGCTTTCTTCTGTTCCTACAGCGGAGAATGATACCATGCCGTCTTCGTCTGGTATCCAGTCCTGACGATCACGTGGACTGCTTACTTTCACCACACCAGACTTCTTGACCATAATCTGCATGGCTCGACCATTTCTCCCAACGAGCTTCCTCACCAGAACATGAGGCACCCGGATGACCTCTTCACGCATACTGTGAGTTTTCCTCATCCACTCCAGTTGTCTAACGGCTTGTTCCGTCTTCAACCGGAGAAACCGCTTCGTGCGAATACATCGCCAGTGCATGTCACTTAGAATAGCCACCCTCTTCACTGTGACTTCGGTCGTGGACAGGACCACCAGCTGTTTAGCTTCTGAGGTCAAGTACACCTTACAGGCTCCCACGGCCTTCTTAAACTCCTCATGCACGGACTCATTGGTGCATTCTTCCCTCAAATCCTCAGGCACATCTACGAGGCACTTGTACCAAGACGTTTCGGTCTCACCAGTGGTTTCCATACGATCAACCAGCTCAGGGTTCAGGGACAACTGACTTTCAGCTGCTTCCCCTAAGCTGACTCACAGCTACAAATTCACCAATTTTCGTCTTGACCACTTCCATCTCATATTTATCCGTGGTTAACACTCTCTTAGCTCTCCTCAGGCCCACCCTCTCTTGGTATAAGGGAGTGAGTGCAACGTGTTCGCCCTTTTCCTTCTCCAAGAAGGCCTCGTTCACCGAGTGATACTTTGTCAGGCGACTTTTGAGCCCGGAAACTTCTTCCTCTAGCTCCGCCACTCGCCTCTCAGCAGCCCGTCTCTGAAGCTCCTCTTGCTTCCAATGGGTTTGTAGCGACTCCTTGATCTCGGCTCCTACATCCACCGAATCATCCGAACTCACATCACTCGAGGAGGTATCTGCTTCATACCTCCCATCACCAGCAGCCCCGCTCCTGGCCCTGGTCTGTGGCTTCTCCGATAGACTCCTCCATCTGCTTCTGCTCAGCCTCCATCTTGCTGAGCCTTTCCTTAAGGCACGTCTCTGCCCTCTGGAAATTATCACAGAACGTCCGCAGCTCCTTCACCTGAGCTTCCAGACCTAAGGTCTTTCTGCGGAGATCACCATTTTCATTACGGGTGTCCTGCAGAGTGGTCTCAACCACTTGGCGTATGTGCTCTGCATCCACCTTGTCATCCTCTAGTTTTCCTTTAACCCTGAGGAGATCCTCATAGTCTCTCTTGATTTGTTGCAGTTCCCTATTGAGCTTTTCACCATATTCCGTCATGGAGTCACATAGCTGCCGGTTGAACTGTTCGCGCAGTCGTTTTAGGTTTTGGTCACGTCCGGAAACTTCAACCTGCAGTGCCTCTTTTAAGGCAGACAGCTCTCTATCCCTCTGGTGTAGTCCCTCATCCAGCTTTTGCTTCACTTGTATCTGCTCTACGTGTACCAGGGAGAACCTATCTTTCAACTCGCACAGCTCATCTTCAAACTCCGCTTTGTCAAGCCCCAACTGAAAAAACTCCTCTTTACTTCTCTGGAACTTTTCCTTCCAATTGTTGACTTCCTTGCTGTTTTCCTCCAGTTCTCGCTGCAAGTTCCTCACAACCTGGTTTATTTTCTGCCATTCAGACTCCAGGCCCAGCTGGTCTGAGGACACGATCTCCAGGTTTCCACATAGTTGCTGCACGTCACTCTGACCCTGCTGGCTGATAGGCTCCAGCTCTTGGTCACGACTGGCCGCCTCCTCTTTCAGGGCTGTCAGATCCTTCTGACTCGGTACCGTACCGGAGGTTGCTACTGCCTCGGTTGCTACTGCCTCTTCTGCCTCGGAAGGAGGATCCACCCTTGAATCAAAGGCACACCGTACTACATTTTCCTTATTTTCACTTTCAGCCAAGTCTACAGGAGCAACCTTTTTGTGGCCCTTGCGCCGTCTACGAGAAGAGGACTTTCTCACCTCGTCTAGCCCCTCCTGACTGACCTCTCCTTCTACTTTCGTAGTGTCACCGTCAGCTACGGGGTCTGTGTCACTCCTCATGGTGTTGTGGACTAACAGGTCACCTCCCACTTTGACATCACCCCCTTCTACTGGAGCTACCCCGTTATCAACGGTCACATTGTCATTTTTAGGAGGTACCAACCCACCACCAGTAATTTTTTTTGATTTTCTATCCTCCACGCTGTTTTGAACAACCGCCCCTTTTTTAGACTCCGCCCCTTTTAACAACCACACCGGCAGGGGAATTTTTACAAGAAAAATCAACAATAGTCTTAGGACTCAGTTCACAACAGCTCTTACCACCTCCCTGGGCACTCTGGGACAACAATGGCGCCCCCGGAGAGTTCACAGAATGGTCCGCTGCCGCCTCTCTGTAACGGGCAACAGCTCCTGCCCTTCCTGCACCACGACCTCTTGTCATTTCTCCCATACCTGCTGTTGTTTTTCAAATGCCTGCTGCGAGTCCTGTTGTTGTTTCTCCAATGCCTGCTGCTGCGACTCCAATGCCTGCTGCTGCGACTTGGCTTCAGCAAACGATAACAATGTCCATATAACGTACCGCTTTTACCTTTTGCAGGGCTGAGCAAAGCGAAACCGCAGACGCGGTGGACAGGGCTGAGCAAAGCGAAACCGCAGACGCGGTGGACAGGGCTGAGCAAAGCGAAACCGCAGACGCGGTGGACAGGGCTGAGCAGGCAAGAACCGCCGAAGCGGCAAGCAAGGCAGAGCGGAGGGGACAGGGGTCTGTTCACACGGAACAGACTGGAAGGGAAAGGCAGAACCAGGTACACGCAGGATACTTGCAATGAAGTAGCGAGTGGACTCTAAACTCACAAACGGGAGTACAGAGACAACGAGTAGGAGATAGGTACGGGATCAGATTCTGCAAGAAAAGGGAAGGTACGGACATGGAGAAAAACAGGTAACAAGCTAGGAGAGTATACAGACAAGAACAGGCAAGATACAGGAACAGGTCTAGGTATGCGGCCCCTAGAAGGTGGAAAGAACAGGCTAGGAGCATGTTCACACAGGCCTGGAAAATATAGCCTCCAGGATAGGCAGAAGACAACAGGCTAGAGAGCGTGTACAGACTGCAGGTTAAAGTACACAGGTAGGACACAGTACAGACACAGGAACAGATACTGCAAGACAGGTAACATACACAGGACCTGGCATGTCAAAGACAAGAAGCCAACTGACAGGGCAAGATGCTCAGGCATGGGTTAATTGGAGCAGCTGGTTTAAATACCAGGTGACAGACAGCAATAGGCTGAGGACGCACAAGGGGTGTGCCTGCAGCAGGTACAAAAAGCAGGAAGTGATCGGGTGCCGCCCTTAAGCAGCAGAAACAGAAGCAAACAGACAGCATGGAGGGAAGCCAGAGAGACATTCTGGATTGGAGATCAAGTGCGCGCTCTTGCACAGTGGGAGATGGACCACTATGCAAGGACGCCGCCAGGTATGTTACAGCTGTGCACATGCTGTGGAAATTTCAGCTGCGGGTTATCATTGCGGATAAAAAAAACGCAGCACTACCAATTATTTTGCCGAAGCGCTGCGTTTTCACCGCCATGGACTTGCATTGGAACGCTTGGATTCCGCATCACTGGATCTGTACATGCGGAATCCAAGCGTTTCAATGTGCAGATGGTACCCGGGTCTTGAGGAAAGGAGACTCCCCTCCGGACCCAGGTATCATAGAACCTGTAAAAAAAATAATAAAATAAAAAATAAATATTATATTTACCCTCTGATGGCCCACAGTGTGCTTGTCTTCGCTTGCCGGCAGATCGCGGTGGACTGAAGGACCTGTGCTGACAGTGCCATAGCTATAAACTTCGGGGCCCCGGGGCAAAACTTCATAGTGGGGCCCCTCAACATTTCAATCACTAGTGGTTGTGCGGAATGTGGTGAAGCCTGCTACGCATTGTTGTATACAACTCACAGGCTTCACCACGTTCCGCAAGACCTTTAATAGATTTTGTTGTTTATGATGCAAGTTTTAGAAGTTAAATATTCAGTGAATATGTTTGGAAAATTAATAAGGTGAATAATTCCAAATATTGCACAATTTTCAAATAACTGTATATGTTTATTAAATAGCAGGGCTTCTCACAGTTTGTCACAGAGATATTTGGGTCTTCTGAGACTGTCTCCTCTCAATGATGCTGAGAGTTTGTTACAGTCAGTGTGCACTGTGCCTGCATCGCCATCTCTCTGTGATCTCCAGACTAACATATTGTTACAAATCTTGTGCTATGAGACTCTCTAGGCCAGTGCAGGTTTCCATTCATTGACAGCTGTCAGAGCTCCTGGAAATTATTGAAATGATAGTCTCTCCTGTCCTCCGGGTGACATTGTCTGACAGGAATATAGGAGCTGGGTATTTTAGGAGAAATTAAAGTATTAAAATACAATTTTTTACCATCAATTTGGGGCCCCTTGGGTGGTTGGGGCCCCGGGGCAGTGCCCCCGCTGCTCCGGTTGTAGTTACGGCCCTGTGCGCTGACATCATTTAGTCATGTGACGGCAGGTTCTTCAGTGTACCGTGAGCTGCCGGCAAGCCAGGACGGAGCTAATAAAGTGCGGGGGCCATCAGAAGGTAAGTATAGATTTATTTTTTTATTTTTTACCATTCTTTACGGTCACACTATATAAATCCATGCCATTTGCATGGATTTATATAGTGTGACCATGCTGTCAAGCACTTTCCAAGTGATGCTAAAATCGCTTGGAAACCGCTTGTCAACCTGCATGCGGAAATTCATGTGAAGAACACTTCACATCCGCATGTCCCTGGCAGGAAAAACGCATGTACAATCCGCAGGCATTTTTTCTGCCAGGGAGATGCAGAAATGCTCAGGAAAAAATCCAGAGCATTTCTGCATCGTGGGCACATAGCCTTAGGCTGATTGAAGGAGTCCACAGTTAGAAAGAGTGTACAGCCTCATTGTCCCTGAAGACACCAGTAATGGTGAAACCTGTTGGGGAGGCAGCTGTTTTTTGTTTCATTAATGTGCTGTTCAATGAATACTAAGCAGTAATGTGTGGTCCGCAGCCATACTATACAGCAACAGATTATATATAGTCCCGATATGGACATCAGTGAGATATATTAGTTCATATAGGAATTAATCTCATAGAATAGTGGGGGAAATGAGGATAGTGTCTGGTAGGAATCACATTTAGAAAGGAAGATTATCGGAGAACAAGCAGTGCATGTGAAGCAGATAGGTAGCATTTTGTGAGCGATTCACAAGTGAATAATTCAGTATATCACGTTATCTTTTTTTTTAAACAATGTGTTTATTGAATTTTGCACAAAAATCAGAACATACAATCTATAGGGCCAACAGATGCCCAAAACTGTGCCCCAACCTCTGGGCTTACAAAATGAACAATATAAAAATAAAATAAAAGGAAAATACATATACATAAAAGAAAACAAAAGAAAAAACAATGGATTAATTACATTAAATTCCCCATATATTAGATGGTTGTGAGTGTAAGGCAGCACTAGTCATCATAATGGGGGATACTCGCTGCATCGGGTAAATTAAGCACACGTGCAATGTCCTTCCGGTATTTCTCAATTCAGCAGTTTATTATTGAACTTCATAAACCGCAGTTCACACATATAAAGTCCACGAGCCTTTCCAGTGGCAGCTATGCCCACTTGGCTCCAGGTAAACTATAACACTTGGCTTCAGCAAACGATAACAATGTCCATATATCACAATGTCCATATAACGTACCGCTTTTACCTTTTGCAGGGTCTTAACGGTTCCAGGTTTAGTTTGCCACCACTTTCACTTTTAGGCTTCCCAGGTGGGGGTCTCCAGCCCTCGTACCTTCGAAGGCTACTGGTATGTTTTCACTCACATCCAGTCTGCGCCTTTCAGGACTCTTGTATGCCAAGCCGGCTCTCCCTCAAAGGCCACTGGCATCCACGCACAGGATCCAGGCTCGACCTTTCAGGCTGCCAGGCTTCACTCTCGGCCTCACTAGGCCTCACACGAACGGTGTCCCACACACATGGGTAAAAGGCCTCATGCCTCTCACAGAACACACCTGTCTCCCATCAAGCAGGGTTTATATATGCATCCCGTGCACACACACACACATACTGACAGGACCTTGCTGATGTCACAGTCATGTGATCAGACAGACATTCTGTGCGTGCAGGACCTGTGCTATGTCACAGTCATGTGACCAGTCACCTGAGGGGGAAGGTACATGGTCAGGTAAAACACATCCTGGACCATTACCGTAATTCCAGCAAGTCGCTGCATTACATATCCCCCCCTTCTGTTCAAACTTGTGGGGTTGAACACATAATATACACAACCACTATAACCCCCAGCTCACATAGAGACCATGTACTTTACAATTGTGCTACTCAGCCCCTGGAACATTAGTCAACGACATTAGCCCATTCCTTAGGGACCTACCATTTGTCACTGTTACTGACTTCGTCAGGTCACCTTTCCAGGTCGTAACCTTGTCAGAGCTCCCCCGCTCCCAGCGGTCAGTTGTAACCTTGTCAGGTCTCCCCCGCTCCCAGCGGTCAGTCGTAACCTTATCAGGTCTCCCCCGCTCCCAGCGGTCAGTCATAATCTTGTCAGACCTCCCCCGCTCCCAGCGGTCAGTCGTACAGCGGTGTGACTCACATGTGCTGGTATCTAAGGTCCGGTTCGACTCCGTACTGTCCCGTCCTCTATTGGGTCGTTTGTATGGGCTGCTCAAACCTGAGTTACTGGAGGTCTCACTACCTCTAAACCCACGCCCACTACTCTCAGGACATCTTGAAAGGTCCCTAACTCCAGCTATAGCTGTTCTGTTATTTAGGGGGCTCTTTCTCTGTCTGGTCTCATAATTTCTAGACGGCTGCCATCTTCTGCTACTCAGATGATGCTGTCTATCCACTCGCAGTCTAGCGAGATTCAACTGTTCTACCTCTCGCAGGTAGGTCACTCGGTACTCCAACAGCATGAGCATATATCCCAGGCTTTCTTCTGTTCCTACAGCGGAGAATGATACCATGCCGTCTTCGTCTGGTATCCAGTCCTGACGATCACGTGGACTGCTTACTTTCACCACACCAGACTTCTTGACCATAATCTGCATGGCTCGACCATTTCTCCCAACGAGCTTCCTCACCAGAACATGAGGCACCCGGATGACCTCTTCACGCATACTGTGAGTTTTCCTCATCCACTCCAGTTGTCTAACGGCTTGTTCCGTCTTCAACCGGAGAAACCGCTTCGTGCGAATACATCGCCAGTGCATGTCACTTAGAATAGCCACCCTCTTCACTGTGACTTCGGTCGTGGACAGGACCACCAGCTGTTTAGCTTCTGAGGTCAAGTACACCTTACAGGCTCCCACGGCCTTCTTAAACTCCTCATGCACGGACTCATTGGTGCATTCTTCCCTCAAATCCTCAGGCACATCTACGAGGCACTTGTACCAAGACGTTTCGGTCTCACCAGTGGTTTCCATACGATCAACCAGCTCAGGGTTCAGGGACAACTGACTTTCAGCTGCTTCCCCTAAGCTGACTCACAGCTACAAATTCACCAATTTTCGTCTTGACCACTTCCATCTCATATTTATCCGTGGTTAACACTCTCTTAGCTCTCCTCAGGCCCACCCTCTCTTGGTATAAGGGAGTGAGTGCAACGTGTTCGCCCTTTTCCTTCTCCAAGAAGGCCTCGTTCACCGAGTGATACTTTGTCAGGCGACTTTTGAGCCCGGAAACTTCTTCCTCTAGCTCCGCCACTCGCCTCTCAGCAGCCCGTCTCTGAAGCTCCTCTTGCTTCCAATGGGTTTGTAGCGACTCCTTGATCTCGGCTCCTACATCCACCGAATCATCCGAACTCACATCACTCGAGGAGGTATCTGCTTCATACCTCCCATCACCAGCAGCCCCGCTCCTGGCCCTGGTCTGTGGCTTCTCCGATAGACTCCTCCATCTGCTTCTGCTCAGCCTCCATCTTGCTGAGCCTTTCCTTAAGGCACGTCTCTGCCCTCTGGAAATTATCACAGAACGTCCGCAGCTCCTTCACCTGAGCTTCCAGACCTAAGGTCTTTCTGCGGAGATCACCATTTTCATTACGGGTGTCCTGCAGAGTGGTCTCAACCACTTGGCGTATGTGCTCTGCATCCACCTTGTCATCCTCTAGTTTTCCTTTAACCCTGAGGAGATCCTCATAGTCTCTCTTGATTTGTTGCAGTTCCCTATTGAGCTTTTCACCATATTCCGTCATGGAGTCACATAGCTGCCGGTTGAACTGTTCGCGCAGTCGTTTTAGGTTTTGGTCACGTCCGGAAACTTCAACCTGCAGTGCCTCTTTTAAGGCAGACAGCTCTCTATCCCTCTGGTGTAGTCCCTCATCCAGCTTTTGCTTCACTTGTATCTGCTCTACGTGTACCAGGGAGAACCTATCTTTCAACTCGCACAGCTCATCTTCAAACTCCGCTTTGTCAAGCCCCAACTGAAAAAACTCCTCTTTACTTCTCTGGAACTTTTCCTTCCAATTGTTGACTTCCTTGCTGTTTTCCTCCAGTTCTCGCTGCAAGTTCCTCACAACCTGGTTTATTTTCTGCCATTCAGACTCCAGGCCCAGCTGGTCTGAGGACACGATCTCCAGGTTTCCACATAGTTGCTGCACGTCACTCTGACCCTGCTGGCTGATAGGCTCCAGCTCTTGGTCACGACTGGCCGCCTCCTCTTTCAGGGCTGTCAGATCCTTCTGACTCGGTACCGTACCGGAGGTTGCTACTGCCTCGGTTGCTACTGCCTCTTCTGCCTCGGAAGGAGGATCCACCCTTGAATCAAAGGCACACCGTACTACATTTTCCTTATTTTCACTTTCAGCCAAGTCTACAGGAGCAACCTTTTTGTGGCCCTTGCGCCGTCTACGAGAAGAGGACTTTCTCACCTCGTCTAGCCCCTCCTGACTGACCTCTCCTTCTACTTTCGTAGTGTCACCGTCAGCTACGGGGTCTGTGTCACTCCTCATGGTGTTGTGGACTAACAGGTCACCTCCCACTTTGACATCACCCCCTTCTACTGGAGCTACCCCGTTATCAACGGTCACATTGTCATTTTTAGGAGGTACCAACCCACCACCAGTAATTTTTTTTGATTTTCTATCCTCCACGCTGTTTTGAACAACCGCCCCTTTTTTAGACTCCGCCCCTTTTAACAACCACACCGGCAGGGGAATTTTTACAAGAAAAATCAACAATAGTCTTAGGACTCAGTTCACAACAGCTCTTACCACCTCCCTGGGCACTCTGGGACAACAATGGCGCCCCCGGAGAGTTCACAGAATGGTCCGCTGCCGCCTCTCTGTAACGGGCAACAGCTCCTGCCCTTCCTGCACCACGACCTCTTGTCATTTCTCCCATACCTGCTGTTGTTTCTCAAATGCCTGCTGCGAGTCCTGTTGTTGTTTCTCCCATACCTGCTGTTGTTTTTCAAATGCCTGCTGCGAGTCCTGTTGTTGTTTCTCCAATGCCTGCTGCTGCGACTCCAATGCCTGCTGCTGCGACTCCAACAAGCATTTCAATCGCTCAACAGCTTCAGACTCATCTGCTGCTCCCTTCACAGCCATCATTATCTGCTCATGCATTTCTTCAGGAAACTCCATTACGCCGAAGAGCGATTGCACACGGTCATCTAACTCCTTCTCCATTCCGTCTGGAGATACTGCACCATTCATGGCCATCACGGTACACACTAGACACTTTACACCGCTCTCCCCGAAAATTTTCGTGGCCCCGCCGAGCCACCGCAAGCCAGGTTTTGCGTGCGCGGACAATCTTCGCAACCCCGCCGAGTTGCAGCAAGACCAGATTTGAGTGCGATGACAGCCTTCGCAACCCCGCCGAGTTGCAGTAAACAACCGGATTTGAGTGCGACGACAATCTTCACAACCCCGCCGAGTTGCAGCCAGATGCTTTAATCCACACTCGTCGTCCTGTGCTGTTGCCCCTAGCAACCGGACTGCAGTTGCCCCTAGCAACCGGGCTGCAGCTGCCCACATTCTCGAACCATATGTAAGGCAGCACTAGTCATCATAATGAGGGATACTCGCTGCCCCGGGTAAATTAAGCACACGTGCAATGTCCTTCCGGTATTTCTCAATTCAGCAGTTTATTATTGCACTTCATAAACCGCAGTTCACACATATAAAGTCCACGAGCCTTCCCAGTGGCAGCTATGCCCACTTGGCTCCAGGTAAACTATAACACTTGGCTTCAGCAAACGATAACAATGTCCATATATCACAATGTCCATATAACGTACCGCTTTTACTTTTTGCAGGGTCTTAACGGTTCCAGATTTAGTTTGCCACCACTTTCACTTTTAGGCTTCCCAGGTGGGGGTCTCCAGCCCTCGTACCTTCGAAGGCTACTGGTATGTTTTCACTCACATCCAGTCTGCGCCTTTCAGGACTCTTGTATGCCAAGCCGGCTCTCCCTCAAAGGCCACTGGCATCCACGCACAGGATCCAGGCTCGACCTTTCAGTCTGCCAGGCTTCACTCTCGGCCTCACTAGGCCTCACATGAACGGTGTCCCACACACATGGGGAACAGGCCTCATGCCTCTCATAGAACACACCTGTCTCCCATCAAGCAGGGTTTATATATGCATCCCGTGCACACACACACACATACTGACAGGACCTTGCTGATGTCACAGTCATGTGATCAGACAGACATTCTGTGCGTGCAGGACCTGTGCTATGTCACAGTCATGTGACCAGTCACCTGAGGGGGAAGGTACATGGTCAGGTAAAACACATCCTGGACCATTACCCTAATTCCAGCAAGTCGCTGCATTACATATCCCCCCCCTTCTGTTCAAACTTGTGGGGTTGAACACATAATATACACAACCACTATAACCCTCAGCTCACATAGAGACCATGTACTTTACAATTGTGCTACTCAGCCCCTGGAACATTAGTCAACGACATTAGCCCATTCCTTAGGGACCTACCATTTGTCACTGTTACTGACTTCGTCAGGTCACTTTTCCAGGTCGTAACCTTGTCAGAGCTCCCCCGCTCCCAGCGGTCAGTTGTAACCTTGTCAGGTCTCCCCGCTCCCAGTCGTAACCTTATCAGGTCTCCCCCGCTCCCAGCGGTCAGTCATAATCTTGTCAGACCTCCCCCGCTCCCAGCGGTCAGTCGTACAGCGGTGTGACTCACATGCCCTGGTATCTAAGGTCCGGTTCGACTCCGTACTGTCCCGTCCTCTATTGGGTCGTTTGTATGGGCTGCTCAAACCTGAGTTACTGGAGGTCTCACTACCTCTAAACCCACACCCACTACTCTCAGGACATCTTGAAAGGTCCCTAACTCCAGCTATAGCTGTTCTGTTATTTAGGGGGCTCTTTCTCTGTCTGGTCTCATAATTTCTAGACGGCTGCCATCTTCTGCTACTCAGATGATGCTGTCTATCCACTCGCAGTCTAGCGAGATTCAACTGTTCTACCTCTCGCAGGTAGGTCACTCGGCACTCCAACAGCATGCGCATATATCCCAGGCTTTCTTCTGTTCCTACAGCGGAGAATGATACCATGCCGTCTTCGTCTGGTATCCAGTCCTGACGATCACGTGGACTGCTTACTTTCACCACACCAGACTTCTTGACCATAATCTGCATGGCTCGACCATTTCTCCCAATGAGCTTCCTCACCAGAACATGAGGCACCCGGATGACCTCTTCACGCATACTGTGAGTTTTCCTCATCCACTCCAGTTGTCTAACGGCTTGTTCCGTCTTCAACCGGAGAAACCGCTTCGTGCGAATACATCGCCAGTGCATGTCACTTAGAATAGCCACCCTCTTCACTGTGACTTCGGTCGTGGACAGGACCACCAGCTGTTTAGCTTCTGAGGTCAAGTACACCTTACAGGCTCCCACGGCCTTCTTAAACTCCTCATGCACGGACTCATTGGTGCATTCTTCCCTCAAATCCTCAGGCACATCTACGAGGCACTTGTACCAAGACGTTTCGGTCTCACCAGTGGTTTCCATACGATCAACCAGCTCAGGGTTCAGGGACAACTGACTTTCAGCTGCTTCCCCTAAGCTGACTCACAGCTACAAATTCACCAATTTTCGTCTTGACCACTTCCATCTCATATTTATCCGTGGTTAACACTCTCTTAGCTCTCCTCAGGCCCACCCTCTCTTGGTATAAGGGAGTGAGTGCAACGTGTTCGCCCTTTTCCTTCTCCAAGAAGGCCTCGTTCACCGAGTGATACTTTGTCAGGCGACTTTTGAGCCCGGAAACTTCTTCCTCTAGCTCCGCCACTCGCCTCTCAGCAGCCCGTCTCTGAAGCTCCTCTTGCTTCCAATGGGTTTGTAGCGACTCCTTGATCTCGGCTCCTACATCCACCGAATCATCCGAACTCACATCACTCGAGGAGGTATCTGCTTCATACCTCCCATCACCAGCAGCCCACTCCTGGCCCTGGTCTGTGGCTTCTCCGATAGACTCCTCCATCTGCTTCTGCTCAGCCTCCATCTTGCTGAGCCTTTCCTTAAGGCACGTCTCTGCCCTCTGGAGATTATCACAGAACGTCCGCAGCTCCTTCACCTGAGCTTCCAGACCTAAGGTCTTTCTGCGGAGATCACCATTTTCATTACGGGTGTCCTGCAGAGTGGTCTCAACCACTTGGCGTATGTGCTCTGCATCCACCTTGTCATCCTCTAGTTTTCCTTTAACCCTGAGGAGATCCTCATAGTCTCTCTTGATTTGTTGCAGTTCCCTATTGAGCTTTTCACCATATTCCGTCATGGAGTCACATAGCTGCCGGTTGAACTGTTCGCGCAGTCGTTTTAGGTTTTGGTCACGTCCGGAAACTTCAACCTGCAGTGCCTCTTTTAAGGCAGACAGCTCTCTATCCCTCTGGTGTAGTCCCTCATCCAGCTTTTGCTTCACTTGTATCTGCTCTACGTGTACCAGGGAGAACCTATCTTTCAACTCGCACAGCTCATCTTCAAACTCCGCTTTGTCAAGCCCCAACTGAAAAAACTCCTCTTTACTTCTCTGGAACTTTTCCTTCCAATTGTTGACTTCCTTGCTGTTTTCCTCCAGTTCTCGCTGCAAATTCCTCACAACCTGGTTTATTTTCTGCCATTCAGACTCCAGGCCCAGCTGGTCTGAGGACACGATCTCCAGGTTTCCACATAGTTGCTGCACGTCACTCTGACCCTGCTGGCTGATAGGCTCCAGCTCTTGGTCACGACTGGCCGCCTCCTCTTTCAGGGCTGTCAGATCCTTCTGACTCGGTACCGTACCGGAGGTTGCTACTGCCTCGGTTGCTACTGCCTCTTCTGCCTCGGAAGGAGGATCCACCCTTGAATCAAAGGCACACCGTACTACATTTTCCTTATTTTCACTTTCAGCCAAGTCTACAGGAGCAACCTTTTTGTGGCCCTTGCGCCGTCTACGAGAAGAGGACTTTCTCACCTCGTCTAGCCCCTCCTGACTGACCTCTCCTTCTACTTTCGTAGTGTCACCGTCAGCTACGGGGTCTGTGTCACTCCTCATGGTGTTGTGGACTAACAGGTCACCTCCCACTTTGACATCACCCCCTTCTACTGGAGCTACCCCGTTATCAACGGTCACATTGTCATTTTTAGGAGGTACCAACCCACCACCAGTAATTTTTTTTGATTTTCTATCCTCCACGCTGTTTTGAACAACCGCCCCTTTTTTAGACTCCGCCCCTTTTTAACAACCACACCGGCAGGGGAATTTTTACAAGAAAAATCAACAATAGTCTTAGGACTCAGTTCACAACAGCTCTTACCACCTCCCCGGGCACTCTGGGACAACAATGGCACCCCCGGAGAGTTCACAGAATGGTCCGCTGCCGCCTCTCTGTAACGGGCAACAGCTCCTGCCCTTCCTGCACCACGACCTCTTGTCATTTCTCCCATACCTGCTGTTGTTTCTCAAATGCCTGCTGCGAGTCCTGTTGTTGTTTCTCCAATGCCTGCTGCTGCGACTCCAACAGGCATTTCAATCGCTCAACAGCTTCAGACTCATCTACTGCTCCCTTCACAGCCATCATTATCTGCTCATGCATTTCTTCAGGAAACTCCATTACGCCGAAGAGCGATTGCACACGGTCATCTAACTCCTTCTCCATTCCGTCTGGAGATACTGCACCATTCATGGCCATCACGGTACACACTAGACACTTTACACCGCTCTCCCCGAAAATTTTCGTGGCCCCGCCGAGCCACCGCAAACCAGGTTTTGCGTGCGCGGACAGTCTTCGCAACCCCGCCGAGTTGCAGCAAGACCAGATTTGAGTGCGATGACAGCCTTCGCAACCCCGCCGAGTTGCAGTAAACAACCGGATTTGAGTGCGACGACAATCTTCACAACCCCGCCGAGTTGCAGCCAGATGCTTTAATCCACACTCGTCGTCCTGTGCTGTTGCCCCTAGCAACCGGACTGCAGTTGCCCCTAGCAACCGGGCTGCAGCTGCCCACATTCTCGAACCATATGTAAGGCAGCACTAGTCATCATAATGGGGTATACTCGCTGCATCGGGTAAATTAAGCACACGTGCAATGTCCTTCCGGTATTTCTCAATTCAGCAGTTTATTATTGCACTTCATAAACCGCAGTTCACACATATAAAGTCCACGAGCCTTTCCAGTGGCAGCTATGCCCACTTGGCTCCAGGTAAACTATAACACTTGGCTTCAGCAAACGATAACAATGTCCATATATCACAATGTCCATATAACGTACCGCTTTTACCTTTTGCAGGGTCTTAACGGTTCCAGATTTAGTTTGCCACCACTTTCACTTTTAGGCTTCCCAGGTGGGGGTCTCCAGCCCTCGTACCTTCGAAGGCTACTGGTATGTTTTCACTCACATCCAGTCTGCGCCTTTCAGGACTCTTGTATGCCAAGCCGGCTCTCCCTCAAAGGCCACTGGCATCCATGCACAGGATCCAGGCTCGACCTTTCAGGCTGCCAGGCTTCACTCTCGGCCTCACTAGGCCTCACACGAACGGTGTCCCACACACATGGGGAACAGGCCTCATGCCTCTCACAGAACACACCTGTCTCCCATCAAGCAGGGTTTATATATGCATCCCGTGCACACACACACACATACTGACAGGACCTTGCTGATGTCACAGTCATGTGATCAGACAGACATTCTGTGCGTGCAGGACCTGTGCTATGTCACAGTCATGTGACCAGTCACCTGAGGGGGAAGGTACATGGTCAGGTAAAACACATCCTGGATCATTACCGTAATGCCAGCAAGTCGCTGCATTACATGAGAAATAATTTATATCCGTAAGTGCTGTGAATGTCGCATGGCTCATATTTACACTATTGCAAGATCGGAGGTGCAACGTAGGGAGAGGGACCCAGAATCGTCTCGCGCATCACCCAAACTCAGAACGGCACACAAAATATCCCGCTTGCTCAACATTCCACATGTATAGACAATGGGCTGCTTAACCAAGGTTCCCATATTTTATTAGTTTTCTTCTTTGCCTTGAGTGTGTGTGCCAGAGCCCTTTCATATTGACAGTTGGTGTTCAGTCTGGTCACTATCTCCCCCACCGTAGGGATGCCCACTCCTTTCCATTTAGCCGCGATAGCTAACCTAACTGCGATCAGAATATGATATCACGTTATCTTGAAACTACTCTCTATAGAATAACTTCAGATTCCTTTGAGGTCTTATATACCAAATCTCAAAAGGATTAGCTACCACCTTTCCTCTCGATATTTACCCATGAGATCTTATCAATGACCACTATATCTATTAGTTAAATTAAATTATTAAATAATCAACTGATCTGTATCTCCTGTATTATGGGAAAATGTTTCTATAATATTGACCACCACAGTATACCGTATGTATTTTTAATAGTACACTTTAATCCAGTATATATTAAAAAAAAAAGTTATTTTTTATATTTAGGAATCTTTAGTTAAGAATTATTTGCATCTTGCTATTTGTAAATAATGTAATTGATATCTTACGTTGATTGGTGGTTTATAAGATTAACTGAAGTCCCAATGTTGATCAGGGTTGTTTACATGTTGCGATCACTCTAAGGCTATGTGCCCACATTGCATTTATGAAGCAGAAAATTTCTGCTTCATTTCTGCAAGTCCTCTCCCGGAAAAACGCATGCGGAATTCCGCACGCGTTCATCGCGCATTTTTCGCGCGTTTATCACGCGTTTTCCACATGCGGAATTGCCTTGCGTTTTTTATGCATTGGACAAAGGCAATTCTGCTTGCGGAAACGCAAAATTAATTGACATGCTGCGGATTTTTGAACGCAGCATAAACGCTGCGGAAAAATCCGCAGCATGTGCATAGAAATTGCGGAATCCCATTGGGGACCATGGGGTGCGGGTTACCAAGCGTTTTACAAGCGTTTCCGCTGCGGAAATTCCGCATCAAAAACGCTTGAAAAACGCTACGTGGGCACACAGCCTAAAACTGCAACATTTTTTTCTGCAGGTTTTTTTAAACAAATGCAAAATAATAAAAAACAAAATGTGGTATGCAGCTGCCCCAGTGGGCACACCTGTGAAGGATTTTCTAGACAGCTTTGAGGGTATGATGAGTACTTGTCTAATATGCTGCTCTTGCATTGGGACACCCAAGACAATAGTTCTGTTATATAGAAATACTTTTTTTGTGTTTTGGATTAGTTGCTACAGTTTTTGTTAAATTTCTTTTCAAGCACCATCAATGAATCACAACCTTCATTGCTTTTATTCCGTATAATTATTCATTCCCATCACACATAATAGATTATATGCAGGTGCACTAACCTTGTGCTCAACAGACACAATTTCTGGTTGGCAACATTACACCTGCTTCTGTGTTGCAGCATTAAATGGACATTTTAACTATCCGTAGGAGATGTTTGTGAACATCCTGTTTGATTTCTTCCCTGCAGCGATTAAATTAAGAAATGTCTGCAGAGATCAGGTAATAATCAACAGATCCGCCCGACTAGGCAGGTGCTGGGATTTCGTTACCTAGCAATATAAAATTATTTGCTTTGCCTGGCTTCATCTCATGCATGTCTCACTGAAAACTGCTTCGAGAAGATTGCACTTCCCTAGATATGAGGTTATTCATGGCTCGTTAACACTAATAGCTAAGACAACTCTCTCAGCACATATATAAAAAATGTAACAATCAAGAACTGAGATTATTGAAAGAAAAAAGTTATTCATGGCTGAAGGAAACCATATACTGATAAAAGCACATGCTGTAGTGTATCCTTTCTCTCGCTTAGCATTGCTCATTGCTGCTGCACCTGCTAATGCACTGGTGGTATGATCACTGAGAACAAAGAAGCACTCCCACTAAGATTTTTTTATTCCTTAATTTTGTGTATATATGCATGTAATGTAGTGTGAATGTATTATTATACTCACCTACTGCCGCTCTCTCCAGTGTCCAGCGCCGTTCTTCTATCCTCAATGTCGCTCTACATACTGTCCAGTGCTATAAACGCTGTTGTCTGGATAATGCCCTATTGTGCTTGTTTGTCCCCCCAGCTCTCTCTCCATAAACGCACGTAGGCAAAGACCTATCAATCCAGGACAGTGGGCGGGAAAAAGCCGATGGGGACCCGTCTGTCTCGCGGCTTGGTCCTTGGTGACTATTAAAGCATGTTTTTCTCTGAAACGCTGCAGCATTTTCATAGTCAAATATACCTGGCTGTGATCATACAGCCAGTGCACAATACATGCTGCCAATGGATTGGGCAGAATGTTTTAGCTCTCAGGTTCTTTAAATACAGATGGTTTCTTGTAGATAATATTAGACCAGGGGTGGGCAATTCATTTTCCTGAGGGGCCACATGAGACACTGACTGTTGTGGAGGACTGAACAAATAGGCTGAAATTAATTCTGCTCAATATTAATATTAACATATTATAATTATTATTTTAGATTAATTTTAATGATATCACTTAATATTGAGCAGAATTAAGTATACTGACACCCCATATATACAGTCTGAGCCCACACACAGTCACCCCATTGTAGCGCCAGCATCTCTGCCTTCTGTCTCCCTCCCCCCCGGCAGAGACGCTGACTCACTCACCGCCGCGGCCTCAGTCCTGCACTTCTTGCTCCGGCTGCCGATGCCCGGGGTTCACACACTGCTCGCTGATCCCCGGGCACTATGCTTAGCACGCGTGGTCCCGTCCTCTTAAAGGGACAACACGCCGCCCTAAAGTGCCCCCCAGCCAATGGCTGGGAGACACTTATTATTTAAGGCACCTCCACCTGATGGGAGGTGCCTGTACAATGTAAGTCTGTTGCTAACACATTTGTCAGTTCTCAGGTCCCAGTGCTCGTATACCTGCCTGTATATCAGCCGTGTCCGCCTGCCTGCCTGTACATCAGCCGTGTCCGCCAGCACCTTCCCATCAGTGCATCTGTTGTGCCCGCCAGCACCTGCCTGCCTGTACAACAGCCATACCCACCAGCACCAGCCTGCCTGTATATAAGCCATGCCCGCCAGCACCAGCCTGCCTGTATATCAGCCGTGCCCGCCAGCACCAGCCTGCCTGTATACCAGCCGTGCCCGCCTGCCTATCATTCGTGCCCGTCTGCACCTGCCTACCTGAGTACCAGTCGTACCCGCCAGTACCTGCCTGTGTGTCTGTTGTGCCAGTCACTATACCAGCGGTACTAGTCAGTCTACCATTCCTGGCTGTTCCTGTCTCCTGTTCCTTGGGGAGTCAGTTGCCATCCACCCGAGGTCAGTCCTGGAGTAGCACTTGGTCCCGCCTCCCTCGTCTCTCCCCGGATTGTGGTATTGTCAGCCGCCGTGCATCCGAGGTCAGACTTGGTGAGATTCCTAGTCATGCCCCTCTGGGCTCTCTTCAGATCACAGCACAGTGGTTCCACCACCCAGTCCGTTACACCTATATACAGTATTAGCCCCCTCACATAGCCCTCTATATAGAGTATAAGCCGTCACATAACCCCCTATATACAGTATGAGCCCCCACACAGTACCCTTATATACAATATAAGCCCCCTTGTAGGCCCTATATACAATGTGAGCCCCCAGATAGCCTCCTATATAGAGTGTGAGCCCTGACATAGTCTCTCTATATACAGTATGAGCCCTCACATAGCCTCCTTATATACAATATGAGCCCCACATAGCCTCCCTATATTAACCCCTTTAACCCCCAAGCCTGTTTTCACCTTCATGACCAGGTCAAATTTTACAATTCTGACCAGTGTCACTGAAGCACCGGCGTCTCTGCCTCCTGCCCAGCAGAAACGCCGATCCCCTTACCGCCGCGGTCTGGGTCTGGCGTCCTCCGCTCCTCTGGCTGTGCGTGCCCGGGGTTTGTGCACCACGCGCAGGTCCCCGGGCACTGTGCTTAGGGTGCGTGCGCGCTCCCTGTTTCTTAAAGGGGCCACACGCGCCGTCCTAATACGTCAATGGCCAGAGGACAGCTGATATTTTAGGCACCTCCTCCAAAATTAAAATGCCTGTGCATTGGTGTTGTTTGCTTTCATTAAACTGCCTCACCAGTTCTCAGGTCCCTGTGCTGCCCGCCAGCCTGTCTACCAGCCATGCCCGCCAGCCTGTCTACCAGCTGTGCCCGCCAGCCTGTCTACCAGCCGTGCTCGCCAGTCTGACTACCAGCTGTGCCCGCCTGCTGGACTACCAGCTGTTACCGCCTGTCAGTCTTCCTGCGCTGCCAGTCCACCACCGTGCCTGTCAGCTTCGGCTGTCAGCTCTGTGGGAGTCGCCTGCTCTCGCATGAGGTCGGTCCCAGAGTGGCACCTGGTCCACCCTCCCTGTTCCTCCTTGGTTCACGGAGTCGACTAAGCCGCCGTGTAGCCAGGGTCTGTCCGGGTGGGCACTTAGTTACGCCCCTCTGGTCCCTCCTTGTACCACGACACAGTGGTTCCACCCTCTGGACCCATAACAGCTTGCACAGGCCATGGAATCCGGTGGCTCTCAGGCTCCCTCGCTCTCTGACCTGTACCAAGAGGTCTCCCACCAGAGATCTCAACAGGATACGATCCTGTCCTATCTGCGGATTGTTAACTCCCGCTTGGACACGCTGTCCACCCCGGCTGTGTCCGCCTCTATCAAAGCGGCATCCGCTTCTGCGGCGCCTCAACCCAGTGGCACTGTGGCACCCAGCTTAGGACCTCGACTATCTGCTCCACCATGCTTTGGCGGTGAACCCTCTTTATGTCGGGGCTTTATCAACCAGTGCAAGTTGCACTTTGAGCTCCTGGCTCATCAGTTTACTTCAGACCGGGCTTAAGTGGCGTTTATCATGTTGTATCTCACCCGAGAGGCATTTGCATGGCTCAACCCCCTTTGGGAGAGAGGGGATCCTCTGACCACCAGGCTTTTCTCGCAGCCTTCTGGAGGGTTTTTGATTAACCCGGCCTCACATCCTCGACTGCCTTCTCTCTTCTTCGTCTACGTCAAGGGAGCCTCACTGTAGGCCAATACGCTGAGCGTTTCCATACCCTCACGTCTGAACTGGCCTGGAACAACAAAGCCCTGGTGTCTACCTTTTTTGAGAGGGCCTTTCTAGACGGATCAAGGATGAACTTGCCGGTCATGACATACCCACCTCCCTGGACGACCTGGTGTCTTTGGCCACTCGGATCGACTTCCGGTTCCATGAGCGTTCTAAGGTAGTGATCCGTGAGAGAAAATCTCTGCGCCTCCACTACAGGCCTCCACCTCAGCTTCCACCCCTGAAGCTATGCTGGTAGACCAGGTTAATATGGGCAAGTATCGCCAGGAGGCCCGCCGCACTGAGGGAAGATGCTTTTACTGTGGAAGTCCGGAACATCTTATCCGCTATTGTCCAGAGAGACCGGGAAACTCCAGTGCCTAGGAGAGGTCGTCCTGGGCAAAAATTCTTCCTCTCCATATCTGACTCTGTCTGTATCGATCACCTGTGGTAAGACACACTTTTTTGAGACTACCTACCTGGATTCCAGTGCCGCTGGGAATCTCATCCAACAGGCCATTGTGGAGCAGTATCAGATCCCTATTCAGCGTCTTGCGGATCCGTTAGCGGTCTCCTCCGTGGATGGGAAGCTTCTTTCAGAATCCATCTTATTCTTCACCGAGCCTGTAGTTCTTCAGGTAGGAATGCTACACTTCTATGTGCTGTCCAGTCTCTCCCACTCTTTACTGCTTGGACTACCCTGGCTTCAAACACATGAGCCGATTCTGGTGCTCTGTTGGGGTCAGGAGTGTCACAAGACCTTCTTGGTTCCTGTCCATCCTGCTCGACCTTCGTCCACTCCTGCTAATTTGCCCGGCTTGCCGGCACCCTACTGGTCTTATCCTGACGTCTTTGACAAGAAGGAGGCTGACACACTACCACCACATAGGCCGTATGACTGTCCTATTGACCTCATCCCTGGTGCTTCTCCTCCCTGAGGTTGAATTTACCCCCTGTCGGTGGCCTAAACCCAAGCCATGTCCGAGTACATCGAAGAGAATCTTGCTAGGGGATTTATCCAGAAATCCACGTCTCCGGCTGGATCAGGATTCTTCTTCGTCAAGAAGAAGGCTGGCTCTCTTCGCCCGTGTATCGACTATAGGGGCCTGAATCAAATCACTATCAAAAATAAGTATCTTCTGCCTCTCATCTCCGAGTTGTTTGACTGCCTCAAGGGCGCCAAGGTTTTTAGTAAGCTCGATCTCCATGGTGCATACAATCTTATCTGGATTCGCCAGGTGACGAATGGAAGACGGCATTCAACACCCGGGATGACCACTACAAGTACCGCATGATGCCTTTGGACTCTGCAGCGCACCGGCAGTCTTCCAAGAACTGGTGAATGATATCTTCCAAGATCTTCTGTACTCGTGCGTGGTAGTGTACCTGGACGACATCCTGGTGTTCTCTTCTGATCTGCCCTCGCATCGAAGAGATGTTCGACAGGTGCTACAGAGGCTCAGGAAGAATCATCTGTATGCCAAATTCGAGAAATGCGTCTTTAAACAGACTTATCTTCACTTGGGGTACATAATCTCTGAGATCAGGCTTAAGATGGATCCCGAAAAGGTGTCTGCCTTTCTTTTTTTTTTTTACATTTTTTATTTAAGAACGAAACATAAAACATAGCAAGTATATAGATAAAGCCATACACTAAACATATTTTTGGCAGAGTAATACAGTAGAATACAAAAGTATTATAGAACAGTCAATATATATAAATATAATATAATAAACATCTGTAATGTAATCGAGAATCCACATTGTGACTTTAGTTTCGTCCAAATTTTTAATATTAAGACAGGAAGGGAGAAATGCAGAGAGAAAAGAAGAACTTCAGGCAAAAAAGGAAGGGACTAAAAGAAAAAAGTAGACGAGGGGAGGGGGGGATTGGGAAGAGGAGTGGGGAGAAGAAAAAAAAAAAAAAGAGGAAAAAATTCCACCCCAGTCCAGACAACGGTTCGAACAAAAATCCCCCAGTGGCAATCAAGTCTGAGAGTCGAGCTGCACAAGGCTTCCATATTCATTAGATTGCTTAAATTCCATTCAATAGAACCACGTTGTAGCGTCAGCGTCTCTGCCTCCTGCCAGGCAGAGACGCCGTTACGCTCACCGCCGCGGTCCCGGTCCGGCGTCCTCTAGCTCCCCTACTGCTGTTGCGCATCCTAAAGAGTCCCCGGCCAATGGCCGGAGGACCACTCCTATTTAAAGAACCTCCTCCAATATGGAGGTGCCTATGCAACGTTGTTGTTTGTGTGCTAACACTCTCCTCAGCCCTCAGGTTCCAGTGCCCGCCAGTCTGTCTTTCAGCCGTACCCACCAGCCTGTCTATCAGCTTCGCCCGCCAGCCTATCAGCCGTGCCCACCAGTCTGTCTATCTGCCATGCTCGCCAGTCTGTCTATCTGCCATGCCCGCCTGCCTGTCTATCAGCCGTGCCCACCAGTCTGTCTATCTGCCATGCTCGCCAGTCTGTCTATCTGCCATGCTCGCCAGTCTGTCTATCTGCCATGCCCGCCTGCCTGTCTATCAGCCGTGCCCACCAGTCTGTCTATCTGCCATGCTCGCCAGTCTGTCTATCTGCCATGCCCGCCTGCCTGTCTATCAGCCGTGCCCGCCTGCCTATCAGCCGTGCCCGCCAGCCTGTCTATCAGCTGTGCCCGCCTGCCTGTCTATCAGCTGTGCCCGCCTGCCTATCAGCCGTGCCCGTCTGCCTGTCTACCTGCCGTGCCCGCCGGCTTGCCTACCCGGATCACCTGTCAGGTTACCTGCTGTGCCTGCCTACTTGCCAACCCGGATCACCTGTCAGGCTACCTGCCGTGCTCATCTGCTGTACCTGTCAGCTTCAGCCATCTGACCCGTAGGAGTTGCCTGCTCTCACACAAGGTTGGTCCCAAAGTGGCACCTGGTTCACCTGCCAGATCCCTCCTTGGTTCACGGAGTTGACTAAGCCGCCGTGTGGCCAGGGTCGGTCCGAGTTGGCACTTAGTTACGCCCCTCTGTTCCCTTCTTGCATCTCAGCTCAGAGGTTCCACCACCCGGACCCCTAACACACGTTTTATAGAAGACCTATCTACTGTAGAGAGAAGCCGTCAAATCCTCCATGTACATCCAATCATTGACCTTAGAAATCCAGAGGGATGGGCTAGGTGGATTAACTTTCTTCCATAACAACGGAATACAGGCTCTGGCAGCCATCACCAAAAATCTTAAAAGGGACCGTTTGTAGGAGGAAACAGAAGCCTCACAGAGCTGTAGAAAGAATAGTTCATGACCCATTTCAGATGAAATGCCTGTAATCAACCTGATAATGCTTTTCACTTTAGTCCAGAACGGTTGTAAAACCGGACAGGACCAAAAGATATGAAGAAAATCTCCCTTGCCTAATCCACATCTCCAGCACTTAGGGTCAATAGAGGGGAACATTTTGTTTAACTTAACCGGGACCCTGTACCGCCTTGAAAGGAGTTTGAAATTTGCTTCCTGAAGCCGAGAACTTATGAAAGATTTATGCGCTAAAGATGTGTCACCCTGGCCTGGATGCCACAAATGTATAATAAAGCTGTGTCTGAGAGCAAGGGGGAGGTTCTCTGGTCAAGGACCATTAGCATGCAATACCTCGTGTCCCAGGCAAGTAGGGGGAGCAGGCTACCCCTATAAAAGCAGGAACTGGGGGCAGGGTTAGAGAGAACTGGACAACCTGTCTCTGGATTGAGAGGTGTCCCAGAGCAGGGACAGACAGTTGTGTTGCAGCCTAAGAGGCCGTGTGGCAGAAGGAGAGCCACGAGCCAGTGGCAAGAGGCGAAGCAAGCCTGTCCTGGCAGATAGAGAAGCTAATCTACCGGACTTTGGTGTCCGAGGCTGTTAGGATTCCAAGTCCTACAGCAAATAACCAGTCCGCAGGGGACTGTATGTCCTTTGGCCTAAGAAGCCCGGAGGTTCCGCCACAGCAGAAGGGACCGTTGAAGCCGCACCAGGCCAAGAGTAAAAAGGGACCCAAGTTGCCAGCCATACGGGCGAGAAGACACGGTGAGCTCAGGAACGTGGGCTATTACACCACGAGGAGGGAAATAGCCAGAGAGCCCAGAGAGCACGGTAGTTCTACACCCTCACTCTGATCAGGGCCAGCTTCCCACTTGTTCTCAGACCTCCAGGCCCCCTCCTAGCTGGGACTGTTTTTGGGTCGTCTCACCTGTTCTAATAAAGACCCTGAACTGTTTAAGAGGCCTCCGTTTCCTGGCTATTGCGGTCGGAATCATCCCCTCCATCATCCATTATATACTGCCCTGGGGCCATACTCCTCCCGTGGGGAGTTGTACTATTCAGTGCTGCATATTTACATCTGCCCCAGAGGTCTGCACTGCAGCGGCGGTTAGCCCTGACTGCAATCCACGGGTGGCGTAGTCGGACATTGCAAAACATATAGAAGACTGCCACTGGTCTGACCACCCTGAGCCACGGACCGGGTTGCCACTACTACCCCCATTATCGCCCTGTTGCCCGGATCCGAGTGCCCCACGGCCCAGGGGGTGAGTCAGCTTTGGCGTAGTCGGCAGGATTGTGACCAACCCGCCACAAACGGGTATTGCATGCCTGAAAAAGACTGTACACGTACCTTAAAAAGAGGTTTCCCGCCATCCGGAGCCATTTCCCGCCATTTTCAGCCGTCTGCCGCCATCTTCAGCAGCTTCCCGTCATCTTCAGCCGTTTTCTCGCCATCGGACGCCATCTGCAGGATGCCGCGCGGGAAGAAGAGGGGCGTGGACGTCCAAACCGCGCGAGACCTGAAGCTCCGCCCTACGCAACGACGCTGCGCAAGGTCCAGGAAGGGAGAGAGAGCGACGCAAGGTCCTCGTCCAGAGCAGCACCAGCGGAGCCGCGGCCTATGGAAGAGGATCGTCGGAAGGTAGGCCACGCTTAACTAGGGGGGAGGAAGATGTCGGACACGGAGGCGCCCACTACCACCAGCGCAGCTGCAGCAGCGGTGATGCCATTCTCCCTGCCTTACATCCCTGGAGCGGCCTGGCTGCCCAAGTATTCAGGGGAGCCCCATGCACTAACTGACTTTAAGGAAAGGCTGTACAGTTTATTCCAAGTTTACCCCCTGACAGAGGAACAGAAGATCAGCATACTGACAGGGCAGTTAACTGGCGCAGCCCAGCGGGAGGTAAAGTCATGGCCCGCTGAGGAGAAAAGGACCGTAAAGGACATTCTGGCCCGGCTGCGGGGTACCTTTGATACACGTACCTCCGCTGAAATTAAAATGCGGTTCTACGAGTGTAAGCAGTGGGCACAGGACAGCATCAGAGACTATGCCCTAAATTTGCAGGAAGCCTTGAGAGCCATCAAACAAGCTGACCCCGGCAGCGTGCAGGATACCGGTAAGCTACTAACAGAACAGTTCATAGAAGGTCTGCTGTTTAGCGCCCACAGGACCCAGCTGCGCCTCATGTTCTTTCAGAACCCTGATCTGACCTTTGCCCAATTCAAGGACAGGGCCATAAGGGTTCTCCGTGAACCCGCAACAAGTGGCGCTATAAACCCCCGGCGCCCTGCTCTCACCTATCACCAGGAGGCAGCGCCCTCCTCTATGGACTCTGTGGGGGCCGATGCACAGGCCCTGAACCAAGCCCCGTCGAAAGATCCGCACCACCAAGTCCAGGAGCTGACCAGGAGTGTCGCGGCGTTGACCAGGACCGTCCAGGCGTTACAAGTGGACCCGTCAAGACCCATCGAGTTGGCTTCAAGTCCGGAGGATGTCCCGTGGCATCGACAGAGGAGGACCCCGTCGTTCCGAGGGAGGCCCACAGACCGCTACGCAGAGGATGGACAGCCCATTTGCCGTCGATTCAACCAGCCCGGACACATTTCCAGGTACTGTAATTTAAACGGGTCCAACCTGGGGAAGAGGGCCGACCCCCAGGCATAAGATCACCAGGCCCTTACAATTGGCGTAATAAGTACGTTGGGGGGCGCCCGGTTTTACCCGTGGTGCTGGACTTTTATCCCCATGAGCGCCTTGCTGGATACCGGGTCGCAAGTAACTACTATCCCTTATGTACTTTTTAAGCAGTATTGGACTGATGCTGATATAACACGGTATCCAGACAGTAACTTGAGCATCATTGCCAGTAATGGCTTGCCTGTGCCGCAGATGGGGTTCAAGGAGAAGACCATTAAGATTGGTAAAGTTGAACTGCCGGCACAGGGGGTGATTATTGTGGACATTGACCGTCGTGAAAGTCACCCTAAAATAACTGTGGGTACTAACGTGATTGAAAATTGTCTTTCAGAGGTAATTGTAATTCTACAACAGGTGGTGGTGAATGCTAGTTCCAGCCAACAGAGAGTCCTCAACAAAGAGATAAAAACCTTGATGAGACGGCAGCAGGTAGAACTGTCTGGTGGTGAGATCGGTAGCGGAAGAATGAGTGACCCATTCCCCATTTCCATGCCTCCCAAAAGTGAAATGATGATCTGGTGTCGGACTGTAATCGGGTTGAGAGGTAGAGACTACCAAGCCATGGTAGAACCCGTGTACTCAGACAGCAGGCCCACCATTTTGACAGGCCGAGGGGTGGTTGATGTCCGTCATGGGAGGGTGCCCGTTCGCATTCTCAACATTGGGGAGAGGGAGGTGCACTTACCCAGGTATGCTACGCTTGCCAAACTGTTTGCTGTCGAACACAAAGCTATCAGGGCCGTGGAGCCTTTGCCTCCATCTCTACAGGTGGAGGGTAATGGCTCCCAGAAACAAAAGGAGGACTGGTGCCAGAAACTCCATGTGGGTGCTGACTCCACTCCCCTGCACCAAAAACAAGGAGTCTACCGGGTGGTTCAGGAGTACGAGAGAATTTTTAGTAAGCACCCGCTAGACTTCGGCCGAGTAAAGGGAGTGGAACACCACATCCCCACGGGGAGCCACCCACCAATAAAGGAGAGGCACAGACCTGTACCCCCTGCACATTATCAGAACGCAAAGGGCATGCTGAGGGAAATGAAAGAAGCCGGGGTCATTAGAGATAGCTGTAGCCTCTGGGCAGCCCCCTTGGTTCTGGTAAAAAAGAAAGACGGCACCATGAGAATGTGCGTGGACTATAGACAAATCAACCGTATCACCCACAAAGACGCATATCCGCTGCCTAGAATAGAGGAGTCTTTAGCCGCACTAAAATCAGCTAACTTCTTTTCTGCTTTGGACCTTACTAGCAGGTACTGGCAGGTTCCTGTGGCAGAGGCTGACAAGGAGAAGACCGCCTTCACCACCCCGATGGGATTGAGCGAATTCAACTGTATGCCTTTCTGGCTCTGCAACGCACCAGGGACCTTCCAAAGGCTGATGGAATGCTGTCTAGGGCACCGAAACTTCGAGACGGTCCTACTTTACCTGGATGACGTGATCGTCTATTCGAAGACCTACGAGGACCATCTAAAACACCTGGCAGAGGTGTTCGAAGCCCTGGCAGGCTATGGCCTGAAGGTGAAACCATCAAAGTGTCACCTGTTGAAACCGAAGGTCCAGTACCTAGGGCACGTGGTAAGTGCAGAAGGAGTAGCCCCCGACCCTGACAAGGTCACAGTAATCAAGAGCTGGCCAAACCCCTCAAACATCAAAGAAGTGAGGCAATTTCTCGGGTTGGTAGGCTACTACCGAAGGTTCATCCCCGGATTCACTAAGATGGCAGCCCCTATGCAGGACCTCCTGATAGGACAGTCTAAGTCCAGAAGCCAAAAGCCACCCTTCAAGTGGGACAAGCCGGAAGAGGAGTCTTTCCGCCAGTTGAAGATGGCCCTCACAGGGGATGAGATCCTGGCCTACCCCGATTATGGCCAGCCTTTTATTCTCCACACAGACGCCAGTAATGTGGGGCTGGGAGCCGTACTGTCGCAAAACCAACAGGGCAGATAAAGGGTGATCGCGTATGCCAGCCAGAAGCTGAGGCCCACTGAAAGGAACCCGGAGAATTACAGCTCCTTCAAGCTAGAATTCTTGGCAGTGGTGTGGGCCGTCACGGAACGGTTTAAACATTACCTGGCCTCCGCAAAGTTCACGGTGTACACGGACAATAACCCGCTAACACATCTGGACAATGCAAGACTTGGTGCCCTAGAGCAGCGGTGGATGGCGCGACTCTCGAATTATGACTTCACAATCAAGTACCGGGCAGGCAGAACCAATGCCAACGCTGATGCCCTATCAAGAATGCCTCACTTACCTGACGGAGGCGAAGACCCATAAGAGCTGGAGGAGGTAGAACTCCCTGCGTTTCACCGGTATGGAGCCACTCAATACTCCCACCGCGTGAAGGAGGAAGACTTAACAACCATCATGATCAATCCCCTACCTCACCACAGCTGGGCCGAGACCCAATATAGTGACCCTGGAATCTGCATGGTGAAAGACCTGCTGACCCGAGAAGACGCCCGTCTAGATCCGGATGCCCCAGAGGAAGCCAAGCAGCTATGGAAAGAGAAGAGCAGGCTGTTCCTCTATGAAGGTAAGCTGTGCAGAAGGCTCGTCAACCACCGGACGCACGAGCTGACCTGGCAAGTCGTGGTCCCAAGGCGAGATGCAGCTATGGTCCTGGAGGCTTACCATGACAGAGCGGGGCACTTCGGCTGGAAGAAACTGGAGTCCATGCTAAGAGGACGGTTCTATTGGGTAGGCATGAGAGGGGCTGTAGAGAAGTGGTGCAGAGACTGTGGCCCTTGTAACCTAAGGAGGAAGGACCGCACCAGCCAGAAGACACCCTTGAGGCCCATCATCACCATGCAGCCTCTTGAGCTGGTAGCTCTGGACCACGTCAAATTGGCTCCAAGCCGGTCAGGATACGTTTATGCCCTGACAATCGTGGACCACTATTCCCGATTTCTAGTGGTGGTCCCGGTAAAAGACTTGACAGCTCAAACGGCGGCCAGAGCCTTCCAGCAATACTTCTGCCGCCCACACGGGTATCCGGAACAAGTCCTGACAGACGAGGGTCCAGCATTCGAGGCTGAAATCTTCCAAGAGTTCTGCAACCTCTATGGCTGTAAGAAGATTCGGACAACGCCTTACCACCCACAAACCAACGGGATGTGTGAGAAAATGAACAATATAGTCATTGATCTCCTGAAGATGTTGCCGGACCTGATAGACTTATACAACCATATCCTGGTGAATGCTACAAACTGCACCCCGGCTTACCTGATGCGAGCCAGACCAGGTAAGCTGCCCATAGACCTGGAGATAGGGATCCTGACACCCGAGGACACCTCCCCAGACGCGGACTGGGATACGGAAAGGCGACTGCAGTACAAGAAGGTACAGGAGAGTGTGGAGAAGAGCCTGGCCCAGGTGAGGGAAAGGCAAGAGAGACTCTTCAACCAACACGCCCCTGCTGGTCCTCTAGAACCTGGTGAACAGGTCCTGAAGCGAAAGAGAAGGCTACACAAGCTGGACGACCAGTGGAAAAGGGAACCCTACACAGTAGTGCAGTCTGATCACGAAAACCCGAAGGTATGCGTGGTCACTAAGGATGGAAGAGAAACCACTAGTACCGTCTCCAGAGACCACCTAAAAAGGTGCCCCGAGCAACTACGGAATGCAGAAGAGGATCAAAGAGACCTTGAACCCGCCGAGGACAAGGAAGAAATGATCAGCACCGTTCTCGGAGAGTTCCCCCAGTCCTGGACTCGAATAAACGATGCCATAGTGGTACCCGTCCTACATTTCCTGCAACCAACTCAGCAACAACCTACACCAGGGCGAGAAAGTGAAGAAGAACAAGCAGTTCCAGAGGCAGAAGAGCCTGTACCAGCAGCCCAGAAGAATCAACCCTCTGCTGACAGTGAGCCTGCCATGCCTGCGGTAAGCCAGAGGACCCTCAGACAGCTGCCTGCCCTGCCTGTAAGTCTAGCCAGTGACTGTACCCTAAATGGTAGTGAAGAAAACCAGGTTACACCACCACCAGACAGTGGGTTACGCAGGTCAACCAGGAGCACAAAGGGGCAGATACCCGCTCGCTGGAGAATATAGGGTGCACTAAAATTGTAAATAACCCTGTTGCCAAGTGTTGAAATGTTGGCAAAGTTACATGCATGATTAGTAATTGTGTATTTCAGTTTCTTACAGTTGCCGTACGGACTCAAAGGTTATGAACTTTTAATAACCGGGACTTTGTATGGACTGCGTTCAGAGTCTAACCAAGGAATGAACTAAGACTGTAAAGGACTTGGGGCTAGGACAGACCCCCACCTGGTTAAGGCTCCCGTTGTGTTGGTGAAATGGACACCCGGTCACAGACCACACTGTGACCTTAAGAACTCAACCTGTGTGTCGTTTGTCTTTACTTGCCTTGTAATGTTTTAATGGTCATGCATAAGTATTCTTGTTGTAAGCTTAGTCCCCGAGTACTAAGTATTACTAGGGGGGAATGTGTAACCCTGGCCTGGATGCCACAAATGTATAATAAAGCTGTGTCTGAGAGCAAGGGGGAGGTTCTCTGGTCAAGGACCATTAGCATGCAATACCTCCTGTCCCAGGCCAGTAGGGGGAGAAGGCTGCTGGAACTGGGGGCAGGGTTAGAGAGAACTGGACAACCTGTCTCTGGATTGAGAGGTGTCCCAGAGCAGGGACAGACAGTTGTGTTGCAGCCTAAGAGGCCGTGTGGCAGAAGGAGAGCCACGAGCCAGGGGCAAGAGGCGAAGCAAGCCTGTCCTGGCAGATAGAGAAGCTAATTTACCGGACTTTGGTGTCCAAGGCTGTTAGGATTCCAAGTCCTATAGCAAATAACCAGTCCGCAGGGGACTGTATGTCCTTTGGCCTAAGAAGCCCGGAGGTTCCGCCACAGCAGAAGGGACCGGTGAAGCCGCACCAGGCCAAGAGTAAAAAGGGACCCAAGTTGCCAGCCATACGGGCGAGAAGACACGGTGAGCTCAGGAACGTGGGCTATTACACCACGAGGAGGGAAATAGCCAGAGAGCGCAGAGAGCACGGTAGGCCTACACCCTCACCCTGATCAGGGCCAGCTTCCCACTTGTTCTCAGACCTCCAGGCCCCCTCCTAGCTGGGACTGTTTTTGGGTCGTCTCACCTGTTCTAATAAAGACCCTGAACTGTTTAAGAGGCCTCCGTTTCCTGGCTATTGCGGTCGGAATCATCCCCTCCATCATCCATTATATACTGCCCTGGGGCCATACTCCTCCCGTGGGGAGTTGTACTATTCAGTGCTGCATATTTACATCTGCCCCAGCGGTCTGCACTGCAGCGGCGGTTAGTCCTGACCGCAATCCACGGGTGGCGTAGTCGGACATTGCAAAACATATAGAAGACTGCCACTGGTCTGACCACCCTGAGCCACGGACCGGGTTGCCACTACTACCCCCATTATCGCCCTGTTGCCCGGATCCGAGTGCCCCACGGCCCAGGGGGTGAGTCAAAGACAGCACCTTTTCCCTTTGTTTCATGGAGAGAGTGATACCCAAGTCCTCTTCCCACTGTGTTAAAAATCTGGGAGGAGGCTGATCCATTGGGTTAGTTAGCATTGAGTGTACGGAGGAAAGTGCATGACGAATCACCCCCTTACCCAGGCAAAGATTTTCAAAAGTGGAAGGGGTTTGTGTATATTGAGCGTAATTTGGAAGGGAACCAACAAAGTGATGCAGTTGGGGAGAACGCCATGTGCCCAGTGGTAAGGGATCAGTAATAGCTTGAAGTGCCTCTAAAGAAAGCCAATCATTATCTATGCCAATCTGGAAAGCCCTAAACCTTCCCTGAGAAATCCAAAGTCTGAAAACAGGATCTGACAAACCAGGGGAAAAGTCCAGAGAGCCGATAATAGGCGATAAAGGAGATGGAATGGGAAGGAGAAGTTTGCGTATTTCTGGTCTGGAGCAGCAGTAGAGTGTAGCACTAATTGTCGGATGAGATTTCAGTGAAGATTGGGAAAAGAAGGGTACCCAGGGGAGAGCAGCTAAAGTGGCCTCTGAAAAGCTTTGTTGTATTTGAACCCATGGCTTTGCCGAGGCATGCCTACACCAATCTATAACTCTAGACATATGAGCAGATAAATAGTATGTTTTTACATCCGGAAGGCCCAATCCTCCCCAACTTTTTGGTCTACATAGAAGGGATCGCTGGAGTCTAGCTGGTTTGTTAACCCATATGAAACCTATTTGCAAGGACATGATAGATTTAAAAAAGGAGATAGGGATTTTAATGGGAAGAGTTTGAAAGAGATATAATATGCGGGGGAGGATATTCATTTTAAGAATTTCACATCTGCCAAACCAAGTAAAGTAAAGTTTAGACCACTTTGAACAATCAACTTTAATGTTCTGAAGCAATGGTAAAAAATTAAGTTTGAAGTTGGAATTAATATCAGCGGAGAGGAGAATGCCTAAATACTTCAGGGACTGAGATGACCAACGAAATTTGAATGAAGTCTGTAATGAGGAAATGTTAGAAAAATTAACACTGCCTTACTTTAGGTAAGAGCACGGTGAAGATAGAAGAAAAGCAATCTTCAGTTGTGTGGATAAAACAAAAGCTTATGCAATGTTCATTCAAAAGTGATTACAAAAATGGAAAAAAATAGTTCATAGCACACAAAAAGAATTATCAGGTTAAAAAGAGAAAGGAAACAATTATAAGTTTTTACGTATCCATTCTTAGAAGCATGAGATGATCCGTGTGGAGATTCTCAAGGTATGAGATATCTACCTCTCCATACAACTGTCTCTGCTTATATACCATCTTGCCCCATAGACATACATTGAAGATTATTTTTACAGTTTCATAACCCAATATGGCGACTTGCTGATATATTAGTAGCTTCTCCATATTAAGGCAAACCTAGTAACTAATGGAATATGTATTTTGACTATGTGCACAATTACCTCATGTTGGCATATTTTAAACATATGGCTAATGACCTTTAAAAGGATCATTAGTTATCTCCAAATAACCCATATTGACAAGGGCCCTATAGGTTTGACGTACAGAACAGGTGTCTCTGCCAATATCTTCAAAATAGCCCCTCAGTCTTTCTCTGAAAATATTTAAAACTAAACATGGTTCGAACCAAAGCTTCAAAGTTTCTTATTATGCATTTTTTTATCATAAGAGATTAATATATTACAGGAAACTAATTTCAAAGGGAGATTTATATTCAAAGCCTCCGACTCAGTTAAGTTGATTTTAAAATTAGACAAAAATGCATATTTTTTAAATTCCAACATCAAGCTAGGTGTTACGCTAGCGCCCGGACTAACTGGCATGAGCGTGATTAGTGATCCCACTGTACCATGAACCGAGGAGTGCCTGGAGGGGCGTAACTAAGTATCAACCCAATCCGACCAAGGTCGCATGGCGGCTTAGTCGACTCCGTGGACCAAGGAGGAACCGAGCAGAGGGACCAGGTGCGACTCCAGGTCAGACCCCGGTCACAGTTGTTGACCCACACCGGGGAATGCAGGAACAGGCAGGTTAGACGGGCATACAGGCAGGTGGGTATTGGCAAGTACGGCTGGTATGCAGACAGGTGGGTACTGGCAAGTACAGCTGGTTTGCAGACAGGTGGGCACTGGCAAGCACGACTGGTATGCAGACAGGTGGGCACTGGCAAGCACGGCTGGTATGCAGACAGGGAGATACTGGCAAGCACGGCTGGAGTGCAGACAGGGAGGAACTAGCAGGTTGGAGTGCAGGCTGGATAGGGTCCAGTACAGACTGGGAGACAGGTACAGAGCCGCAGATGCGGTAGACAAGCAGAGAAAAGCGAAACCGCCGGAGCGGAGGACAAGGCAGAGCAAAGAGGAACTGCTGGTGTGGTGAGCAAGCAGAGCGAAGCAAAAACCGCAGGTGCAGTGGGCAAGGCAGAGCAAAGCGGAACCGCCAGAGCGGTGGACAAGGCAGAGCAGAGAGAAACCGCAGGTGCGGTGGACAAGGCAGAGCAGAGTGGAACCGCTGGAGCGGGGTGCAAGGCAGAGCAGAGAGAAGCCGCCGGAGCGGTGGGCAAGGCAGAGCAGAGAGAAGCCACCGGAGCAGTGGGTAAGGCAGAGCAGAGGGAAGCCGCCGGAGCGCTGGGCAAGTCAGAGCAGAGAGAAACCGCCGGAGCGGTGGGCAAGGCAGAGCAGAGAAAAACCGCCGAAGCGGTCGGCAAGACAGAGCGGAGCGAAACCGCAGGTGCGGTGGACAAGGCAGAGTGGACAGGGCTCTGTTCACATGGAACAGACTGGAAAATACAGGAAGATGGCTAGAACACAGGAGGAAGATAAGGAGGAAGGGAAAAGGGACAAGCAGAACCAGATACACACAAGGTACTTCCTATGAAGTAGCGAGTGGACACAAAACTCACAAACAGAAGTACAGAGACAACGAGTTGGAGTTAGGTGCAGGTTCATATACTGCAGGAAAAGGGAAGGTACGGACATAGAGACAAACAGGTAACAGGCTAGGATACAGTTCAGACAGGAACTGCTACTGCAATGAGAAACAAGAACGAGCCTGGGTATACAGCCCCCAGAGTGGCGGAAACAGACTAGAAGTCACAGGTAACAGGCCTGGGTATACAGCCCCCAGAGTGGCGGAAACAGACTAGAAGTCAGAGATAACAGGTCTGGGTATGCAGCCCCCAGAGTGGCGGAAACAGACTAGAAACAGGACAGGACCTGGCAATTCAGTAGCAAAGACTAACTGAGTGAAGGTGTTGCTCAGGCACCTCCTTCTGGGTGGAGGGGGTTTAAATATTCAGTGACTCACAGTAATAGGCTGGAGACGCATTAGGGGTGCGCCCACAGCAGCTATAAGAATCAGGAAGTAACCGGGCCGCCGCCCTAGGCAGTCAGTCAAGAGACATGCACACAGCATGAACTGGAGCAAGGTTTGTAGGCTGGACTGACAGGTAAGATTGCGTTCTTGCATAGTGGGAGGTGGTGCACTATGCAAGCACGCCGGGAGGGATGTTACAGTACTCCCCCTTTACGCCCCCTCTTCTTCAAGCCTACAAGGGTCTTCTGCAGAGAATTTGGAGGCCAATCCTTCTATTAAAGAGGATTACCTCTTCTGTCCATTAGAGGAAACGAAACTGATCTCATCATCGTGGTGACTAGGATGCTTCCTCCTATCAAGCCATCCTCAGCAACAGATGAAGTGGGTGAAGTACCAGGAACAGCACACAGGAAAGTCTCTCTCCATTTGTTATCAGGTAGCACCCTGGTGGATTCAGGAGAAAACTGGAGGTCCTCTGCCTGGTTGGAGGGGTGCAGAGACTCGGGGGTAACCACCGCCTTGACGTACACTTTGCCAAGCTTACTGGATGAAGTGGGCGGCATACCAGGTACCGGGTGTAGGAAAGTCTATCTCCATTTGTTATCAGGTAGCACCCTGGTGGATTCAGGAGACAACTGGAGGTCCTCCGCCTGGTTGGAGGGGTGCAGAGACTCGGGGGTAACCACCGCCTTGACGTACACTTTAACAAGCTTACTGGATGAAGTGGGCGGCGTACCAGGTACCGGGTGTAGGAAAGTCTCTCTCCGTTTATCAGGTAGCACCCAGGGAAATTCAGGAGACAACTGGAGGTCCTCTGCCTGGTTGAAGGGGTGCAGAGACTCGGGGGTAATCACTGCTTCGATGTACACTTTGCCAAGCTTACTGGATGAAGTGGGTGAAGTACCAGGTACAGGGTGTAGGAAAGTCTCTCTCGCCTTTGTTATCAGGTAGCACCCCAGAGGATTCAGGAGACAACTGGAGGTCCTCCGCCTGGTTGGAGGGGTGCAGAGACTCGGGGGTAAACACCGCCTTGATGGACGTAAGACCAGATTTATTAGAGATGGAGGGTCCTTGCTTTAGGACCATCTTCAGTCTGGTTTCAGAGATGACATGTCTGTAAGGCGGGACGGTACCTGAAGCCAGATCATTGGTACAATCGTCGAGACTGTGTGGGGACATCGCCTCCGCTTCTCTTCCTTCGGAGACTTCAGCGCACAGCGAGTCAACGACTAGCAGATCTGGTGAAGAAGAAGAAGAAACTGCTGACTGTCCTGAAGATATGGGGACTGGACTCCCCTTGTACCTTAGCAGTCCCCCAGGATACACCATGCAGGTTCTCCAGACCTGAGCGGGCACTAGATCTCTCGGCTCTGGACGACCTGTGGGTAAACCAGTGAGCACCTGGAATGTGAACTTCTTCATGTGTAATGCTCCAATCTGGAGCTTAATTTGTACAGATATATTTTGACTGTTTCTGAGTAGGGCTCGTCCTTCTGCTGACAATGCCCAAACCGGCTTCTGGAGTTGTCGGACGGGAATCAGACACCGACTCTTCAAGGCTTTAAGCCCGAAACTTCCAGTTAATCCGAGGCCTTCACTTGCCACGGAGACAGTCATGGTCATCTGTAGAGAGGAAACACTAACGCCAAGGGCAGCCTCTCCTACAGGCCTAAAGTCTTGGGATTCTCCAACCTTCGCTGGACTAAGACCGTCAGGGGGTCCCAAACCACTGCAGTGGGACCGCAATCCGATTTTGTGACTGAGTTCTGCCCTCTGCTTTGCCTGACGAACATGGCCATCCTTCATGGATTCTGTGCGGAAAGCTGCCTCTACAGGCTGGGGAACAGGAGGTCTTTGGGAGGACAGAACCTGGCGTGACGGTTTACCTCTACGCCTTGCACGTCCGGACTGCCTCTTGAGGTTGGAAAGAGAAGTATTCTGTGGAGCATAGTCATCCTGTGTGGATTCTGGGTGGGCAGCAGTCTCTTCGGGCTCGAGAACTGGTAGGCTACCTACACACATTACCCATCGGGGCTGCTCCGGGATATTGGGAAGGGAAGCTTTAGCAGAGGCTTCAGGATTAGGGTCATCGAAGACCATTAGAAAGGCCACCAGGGAGGCCTGCAGGTCAAAGATGATAGGATCCCATGCTTCCCATAGGGGGGTGATCCATTTCAAGGCATCACCCGCTAGGTAGGACATCATGAATGCTACTTTAACCCGATCAGTAGGAAAATAATGAGCATAGAACTTGAAATGCAGCATGCATTGCTCCACAAATGCACGGCTTCGTTTTGGATCCCCATAGTACCGTGGTGGATCCGCAGGAAGGAGTGCTGATAGATCCATTTGGGCTGGTGCGTAAATCGCCTGGGCCATAGCTTGAGAAAAAATGTTTTCTTGGTGCACGTATTCGCCAGACAAGGATTCAAAATGTCTCTGAGAGCGAAAGGCCGTGGGGCTCAACGGGAACCATGGCCTGTGCAAACTGTTACGCTCGCGCCCGGACTGACTGGCGTGAGCGTGATTAGTGATCCCACTGTACCATGAACCGAGGAGTGCCTGGAGGGGCGTAACTAAGTATCAACCCGATCTGACCAAGGTCGCACGGCGGCTTAGTCGACTCCGTGGACCAAGGAGGAACCGAGCAGAGGGACCAGGTGCGACTCCAGGTCAGACCCCGGTCACAGTTGTTGACCCACACCGGGGAATGCAGGAACAGGCAGGTTAGACTGGCATACAGGCAGGTGGGTATTGGCAAGTACGGCTGGTATGCAGACAGGTGGGTACTGGCAAGTACGGCTGGTATGCAGACAGGTGGGCACTGGCAAGCACGGCTGGTATGCAGACAGGTGGGCACTGGCAAGCATGGCTGGTATGCAGACAGGGAGATACTGGCAAGCACGGCTGGAGTGCAGACAGGGAGGAACTAGCAGGTTGGAGCGCAGGCTGGATAGGGTCCAGTACAGACTGGGAGACAGGTACAGAGCCGCAGATGCGGTAGACAAGCAGAGTAAAGCGAAACCGCCGGAGCGGAGGACAAGGCAGAGCAAAGAGGAACTGCTGGTGCGGTGAGCAAGCACAGCGGAGCGAAAACCGCTGGTGCGGTGGGCAAGGCAGAGCAGAGCGGAACCGCCGGAGCGGTGGACAAGGCAGAGCAGAGAGAAACCGCAGGTGCGGTGGACAAGGCAGAGCAGAGCGGAACCGCCAGAGCGGGGGGCAAGGCAGAGCAGAGAGAAGCCGCCGGAGCGGTGGGCAAGGCAGAGCAGGGAGAAGCCGCCGGAGAGGTGGGCAAGGCAGAGCAGAGAGAAGCCGCCGGAGCGGTGGGTAAGGCAAAGCAGAGGGAAGCCACCGGAGCTGTGGGCAAGTCAGAGCAGAGAGAAACCGCCGGAGCGGTGGGTAAGGCAGAGCAGAGGGATGCTGCCGGAGCGGTGGGAAGTCAGAGCAGAGAGAAACCGCCGGAGCGGTGGGCAAGGCAGAGCAGAGGGAAGCCGCTGGAGCGGTGGGCAAGTCAGAGCAGAGAAAAACCGCCAAAGCGGTCGGCAAGACAGAGCGGAGCGAAACCGCAGGTGCGGTGGACAAGGCAGAGTGGACAGGGCTCTGTTCACATGGAACAGACTGGAAAATACAGGAAGATGGCTAGAACACAGGAGGAAGATACGGGGGAAGGGAAAAGGGACAAGCAGAGCCAGATACACACAATGTACTTCCTATGAAGTAGCGAGTGGACACAAAACTCACAAACAGAAGTACAGAGACAACGAGTTGGAGTTAGGTGCAGGTTCAGATACTGCAGGAAAAGGGAAGGTACGGACATAGAGACAAACAGGTAACAGGCTAGGATACAGTTCAGACAGGAACTGCTACTGCAATGAGAAACAAGAACGAGCCTGGGTATACAGCCCCCCGAGTGGCAGAAACAGACTAGAAGTCACAGGTAACAGGCCTGGGTATACAGCCCCCAGAGTGGCGGAAACAGACTAGAAGTCAAAGATAACAGGTCTGGGTATGCAGCCCCCAGAGTGGCGGAAACAGACTAGAAACAGGACAGGACCTGGCAATTCAGTAGCAAAGACTAACTGAGTGAAGGTGTTGCTCAGGCACCTCCTTCTGGGTGGAGGGGGTTTAAATATCCAGTGACTCACAGTAATAGGCTGGAGACGCATTAGGGGTGTGCCCACAGCAGCTATAACAATCAGGAAGTAACCGGGCCGCCGCCCTAGGCAGTCAGTCAAGAGACATGCACACAGCATGAACTGGAGCAAGGTTTGTAGGCTGGACTGACAGGTAAGATTGCGTTCTTGCATAGTGGGAGGTGGTGCACTACGCAAGCACGCCGCCAGGGATGTTACACTAGGTAGAGATACAATCGGGTTAGTTATGAAGAATAACAGGTCATCCGCATAGGCTGCAATTTTGTAAGAGATATTTTGAATCTTTAGACCCATAATATCTGGGTTGGACTGGATACTCTGAAAGAAGGGCTCAAGAGTGAGGATAAAGATTAGGGGGCTGAGGGGGGAACCCTGCCAAGTGCCATTTGCAATTGGAAATCTCTCAGAGAAAACACCATTCACCCGCACACAGGCGGAGGGAGTGCTGTAAAGAGAACCAATCCACTTTAGCATGGAGCTCTGCAACCCGATAGATATCAACACCTCCTCCATGAACACCCAGTTGACCCGATCAAAGGCCTTTTCGGCATCTGTGGATAAAAGCATAAAAGGGGTGCCATCCAATTTGGCCCTATAAATAAGATTCAAGGCCTTGGTGGTGTTGTTCCTTGCTTCTCTACCGGGCATAAAGCCCTCCTGGTCAGGGTGAATAATGTCTCTGAGTAAGGTCGCTAGTCTAGTTGCTAGAATCTTGGTAAAGAGTTTCAAGTCTACGTTAACTAAAGATATTGGGCGATAGCTGGAGCACTGCGCAGGGTCTTTACCTACTTTATGTATAACCGTAAAGTTGGCAGATAATGCATCTTTGGGGAGCGGAGATACCGAGCAAGCAGATATATTATTGATGGCAGATAGGAGGGGAGAGAATAAGTAGGAGCCGAGTTTTTTGTAATAAATCAGGGGAAGACCATCTTGGCCTGGGGCTTTACCTGTAGGAGAATTCTTGACTGCAATTTTAAGCTCCAGCTCAGAGATAGGGCTCTCTAGAGCAGTGATATCCTCACTCTTCAATGAAGGGAGACCAGAGTTTTTGATATAATCATGAATACGGTTCTCGAAATCTGCCCTGGCAGAATCAGAGGAAGATTTATCAATAGAGTATAGAGAGGTGTAGAAATCCTTGGGGGAAGAAGCAATGTCTTTTGGCTGAGTTACTTTACCGCCTGAAGGGGTCTGAATCATTGGGATATAACCCTTCGTTCGCTGGGTCCTCGGGGCTCTAGCAAGAGTTCTGCTACATTTATTCCCAAATTCATAAAAATGTCTTCTGCATTTAGCTAGGGCACCCTTAGCCTTATGAGACAGAAGGGATCTTAACTCATCTCTTTTCTGAAAGAGAAGAATTTTTGTGTTGTGATCAAGGAGGCCCTTATGTAGAGTTTTGAGTGCACGAATGTCGGCTAGTAAATCATTGATTGCTGAAGCTCGCTCTCTTTTTATACGTGACCCGTGTTTGGTAAAGATCCCCCTGACCACACATTTATGCGCTTCCCAGATTATTTTGGGGGACATTCCCTCAGTAGAATTAGTGGCAAAATAATCCGTTAAGGTATTCTGGATTTCTTGAATAATAATCTGATCATTTAATAGTGACGTATTTAATATCCATTGCCCATGTCTGGGAATAAAATTAGATAGTGATAGAGTGAGAATAACCAATGCATGATCTGAGAAAGATATACTGTCATTTGAGACATCTATAAGAGAGTGAAGGTCACCGTGTTTGATAAAGAAATAATCTAAACGCGAGTATGTATCATGTACCTATGAGTAATATGTGTAGTCTCTGTCAGATGGATGTAGAAAACGCCAGGTATCGATCAATTGGTGTTCATGGAACCCCCTTTTGATGCGTCGCAGAACAGTTTGAGGCATATATGATTTCCCCATCGAAATATCAATTGAGGGTTCCAGGGAAACAATAAAATCCCTCCCCTAGAACTAGCGTACCCTCCTTAAACTCCTCCACCAAGTCAAGATAACGCAGAAGTGAAGGACATTGACCAGAATTAGGTAAGTATAGGGATGCAAATGTGAACATTTGAGAAGCAATTCGGCCTTTAAGCAATAAAAGTCTACCTTCCTCATCTGTGTGAGACTCAATAAACTCCCATGGAAGAGAGCTAGATAGCAAAATACTGGTCCCTCTGGATTTCGAGTCCGGAGAGGGGGAGTGGTAAACCACTGGAAACCAGCCATCAGAAAGCTTATATGGTTTACTTGTACAATAATGAATTTTTTGTAGGAAAACTACCCGAAGATGACTTCTCCACAGCAGTTTTATGAGAATAGAGCGTTTTTCAGGACTATGAAGGCCCTTAACATTGAGCAAGCCCACACGAATCTCAGACTGTGTCTGCCTGGACATGGTCGTAGCAGTCACCTGAAAGAAAAAACAAGAGAAAAAGAAAAAAAAAAAGAGAGAGTGGAGGGAGTGATGGGAAAGAGTGAGACTGTAGAAGGTAGAAAAATCAGATATAAGAGTTAGAAAAGGAGGCAGAAAGGATAGAGAAGAACAAGCTTACAAAAAGCAAACAGGCCCCAGAACCAGTAAGGAGCCTTCTAGGAAAAGGTGGAAGTGAAGCAAGCCATGTGGAGGGAGCTCGACGGTCCGCAAGAGAACCTTGAGCAAATCTCTCCCCCAACTATCAAGAGGGGGAGGGCACAAACTTACACAATCCCTGCTGGAGAAGAAAAAAACAAACAAAACAATTCAATATATGGTATGAATGTGGACAATAAATCCAGACACCTGTCCTCCCGTACGGAAGGCCGGCCCAGATAAGTCCCAATTGCTGAAAACCAGGGTATTGTATAGACATCGAGAGAACGCTCAATGCATTAGCCCCATATGAAAAGAGTTGAGAAAAGGCTATAAAATGAGAACATTATGTCAGGTTTCTGTTGAAGGAGCTGGAGTGTTCATAGGCAAATTCTGCAAGTCAGATAAAGAAACTGGGCCTGTCTTAGCAGGTGAGGAGATGTAAGATCTTCGTCTTCTTTCCCTTTGCAGCAGGGCCTCTGGGAACTCCAAAGAAAGACAGTCAAGGATTGACACATGACCTGATCCTAAGAAGTCAAACTAGCCAGGAAGATCCTCATGTTTTTTTAAGAGAAAGCATGCATCCCCTTTGTGTACAATAAGATGGAAAGGGTGTCCCCATCTATACGATGCATTAGATTCTTTCATTTTAGTCAGGAGTGGCTGTTGCAAGTGCCTCATACACAGGGTACGGCTTGAGACATCTGGAAACAATTTCACCTCAGCCCCATCCAGGATTACCGGTCCGTGCGACCAAGCCTTTTGTAAGATCTTTTCCCTGTCAATAAAATAGTGTAGGCGGCATAACATATCTCTAGGAGTTGAGAAGGACCTGGAGTTAGGTCTAGAGACTCTGTGAACCCTGTCAATCTTGTAAGTAGCCTCTAGAGTTCTGTTAGATACTATATTAAAGATAGACATCACCCTTTCATGTAACAGCTCATGAGGCCAGCTTTCAGGGATACCTTTCAGTCTCACATTATTCCTCCTGCCTCTGTTTTCCTCATCATCCAGAAGCAGTGAAATGTCCTTTAATTTAGCATTGGATTTCTCATATTCTTTCTCCAAGATAGACATACTAGGGACAAGTTCAGATACAGAAATTCTGTTGTCAAGATACCCCAATTCTTCCTATATTACATTAAGAGCATGCTGCTGGGACAGCTCAATTCTGGACACAATGGAGTCTAGATCATTCTTAGTGGGGAGAACCATGATTAATTCCCTCAGAGCCTGAAAGTCTTGCTTCACATTTTGTGACTGTGGGAGAGGGGAAGGAGCTGGGCAGCTGCTCCCTTGCAATGCAGAATCTCCCATATGAAGAGCCCCAGAGTACATACCAGCATGGGGATTGCAGGCTGAAACTGAGCCTTTGCCCCTTTTCTCCTCGGGTACAAACGGAGCAGGGATCGAGGATTTCCTCTGTGACACATGCTGTAGTGCCGGCGCCATCTTCTCTGCTTCTGAGCAGGAAGGAGATGGAGCTGTTGTGGATAGGAAACGCTGCATACTTCTGACTGTTCTCAGCGTGGCAGGCGAGGAGACCGTGGTGGGTATCAAGGATCCTCTCTTTTTCCTTGGCATCACCGGCTGACAGCTCCAACAGGAAAGGTAATTAACACTGCAGGCCAAGGAGCTCCTGTGAGACACTTCCTCACTCCTCCATGGCCAGACCACACACCCGTGTCTGCCGTTCTTAAGTGGCCCCGACCGGAGGGGTTGAAGGCTATTAAGTGGTTTCTGGGGTTCGCTAATTATTACCGCCTGTTCATTCCTCATTCCTCCTCCCGGACAGCTCCCATCTCTGCTCTGACGTGCAAAGGGGTTATCCCCAAGGAATGGACTCCCGAGGCGGAAAACGCCTTTGTATCCTTGAAACAAGCCTTCTCCTCTGCCCTGGTGCTTCATTGTCCTGACTGTAACAAGCAGTTCTTCCTGGAGGTTGACGTTTCTTCCTCTGGGGCCAGAGCAGTTCTCACCCAGAAGTCCTCATCCGGGCGTATGATATCCTGCGGCTTCTTTTCCAAGCTCTTCTCTCCTTCGGAGTGCAATTACTCCATTGGTGATCGAGAATTGATTGCTATTAAACTAGCATTGGAGGAATGGCGGTTCTTGCTAGAGGGGGCTTTGCACCCAGTGGTCATCTATACGGATCACAAGAATCTCTCCTACTTGCAATCCGCTCAACGACTCAATCCTGGTCATGCCAGATGATCCCTATTCTTTGCTCGCTTCAACTTCACTCTCCATTTCCGTCCAGCTGACAAGAATATTAAGGCAGACGCACTCTTCCGCTCATTCCTGTCTTCCGATCAAGAGGAGGAGCCCCTGCACATCATTGACCCCTCCAGAATAATGACTGTCTGTCACGCTGTCTCAGCATACAGGTGGATCAGGGGCCTGAGCTGACCCTAGACGGGGGACCTGACTAATCCCTCAACCTGGAGGTACTGTTAATGGTACAGAGGTCCAGGCCACCAGCGTAACCCTAAACTCCTGAATATCCCTGAACCTAAGTAATCTAGTCCTGAGAAGGACCCCGATCACAACAATGGGGAACAGGATAGAAAATGTCCAAAACACAGTACTAGACAAACGAGACAGTACAAGGGGAAAACTAAAAACCACCTTGCATACAAAAACTAACACCACAATTACAGAGGGAACAACAACAGGTTAGGAGATAAATGATTAAGGGAGGAAGGGAACAAACCACACCGCATACTCCTCGCTCCGAACTCCACCAAACAACGATCCACTCTGAAGGTCTGCAAGAAATGCTTTCACCGACAACTTCCCTATCAGACCAGCAGGTATTTGAAGGAATCCCAATACTGCAGCATTAACTGCAGCTGGGCGAGGCTGAGCCTCGTCAAGCACAGAGAGAGAGAATTAACTCCCTCACAACCAAAAAACACAAAGCACCAAAAACTCAGCTGCGAGAAGTCAGGCTGTGTAGTTGCGACGATCTTCGTGGCGACACACCCATGACAGTACCCCCCCCTTCTACGAGGGGCCTCCAGACCCTCAGGGCCAGGTTTATCCGGGTGAGTCGTGTGGAAGGCCCGAATTAACCGGTCTGCGTTAATATCTGACGCAGGAACCCACATTCTCTCCTCAGGACCATACCCTTTCCAATGAACCAGGTACTGAAGGGACCGGCGACTAAAACGTGAATCGATGACTTTCGATACCTGAAACTCCAAATTTCCATGGACCACCACTGGAGGAGGAGGTAAAGGTGACGGTATCATTGGCGCCACATACCTCTTAAGCAAAGATCTGTGGAACACGTTATGAATTTTAAACGTAGGGGGGAGGTCAAGACGGAATGCCACCGGATTAATTATAGAACTGATCCTGTACGGCCCGATGAACCTGGGACCCAGTTTCCAGGAGGGAACCTTAAGTTTAATATTCTTGGTAGACAACCATACCCAATCGTTCACACTTAGGTCCGGACCAGACACTCTCCTCCTATCAGCCATACGTTTGTATCGGTTCCCCATAGTACTCAGATTATTCAGTACCCCTCTCCATACTGAAGCGAGTGATGACGAAAATCGTTCCTCCTCAGGAACCCCCGAAGAGCCCTCTCTACTGAAAGTACAAAACTGGGGGTGAAAACCATATGCCCCAAAAAACGGGGACTTACCAGTGGATTCGCTCCGCCTATTATTAAGAGCAAACTCCGCCAGAGGTAAGAAAGAAGCCCAGTCCTCCTGGTTCTCTGACACAAAACACCGGAGATATGTCTCCAAACTCTGGTTCAGACGTTCCGTCTGACCATTGGTCTGAGGATGAAAAGCCGATGAGAACGATAAATGCATCCCCCGTCGAGTACAAAAAGCCTTCCAGAATTTGGACACAAACTGAGACCCCCAATCCGACACCACATCGGAGGGTACCCCGTGAAGCCTCACAATCTCTCCAATGAACACCTGCGCAAGAGTTTTAGCATTAGGAAGAGCAGGAAGAGCGATAAAATGTGCCATCTTGCTGAACCTGTCTACTACAACGAGTATGACCGTTTTACCCGAGGACGGCGGGAGGTCTGTAATAAAGTCCATAGACAGATGAGTCCAAGGACGCTCCGGGATCTTCAAAGGTAAAAGGGCCCCAGACGGACGGGTATGTGGGGTCTTAGAGCGCGCACAAACCCCACAGGACGCAACAAAAGTTACCACCTCCTTATGTAAGTTAGGCCACCAAAACCGACGCGAGAGGAGATCCACAGTTGCTTTACTCCCTGGGTGTCCTGCCAAAGCTGAGTTATGGTGTGCCTCGATCACCTTTTGTCGTAGCTGATCTGGAACAAACAGTCTCCCTGGAGGTCCAACAGGGGCGTCCCCCTGAGCCTCCAATACCTCCTCCTCAAGCTCAGAGCATACTGCCGACACCACCACCCCCTCTTGAAGGATAGGAACCGGATCATCCGTATTCCCGGCCCCAGGGAAACTACGAGATAAGGCATCCGCCTTCACATTTTTTGACCCAGGACGATATGTAACAACAAAATTAAACATGGTAAAAAACAACGACCACCTGGCTTGTCTGGGATTCAGACGTTTTGCGGACTCCAGATAAAGCAGGTTCTTGTGATCAGTGATGACGGTGACCGGATGGACTGCCCCCTCCAAAAAATGGCGCTACTCCTCAAAAGCTAACTTAATAGCCAAGAGTTCCCTATTGCCGACATCGTAATTCCTCTCAGCGGACGACAATTTTTTGGAGAAAAAAGCGCACGGACGCCACTTACCAGGGGACGAACCTTGTGACAAAACTGCTCCCACCCCTACCTCAGAAGCGTCTACCTCTACAATGAACGGCTGTGACGCATCAGGTTGAATGAGTATGGGTGCTGAGGCAAAACATTTTTTCAAGGAGGAGAAAGCTTGACAAGCCTTGTCAGACCACCTAGAAAAATCCGTCCCCTTTTTTGTCATGTCTGTGAGAGGTTTAACCATGGATGAGAAATTACGAATGAATTTCCGGTAATAATTAGCAAACCCCAGGAAACGTTGTAGTGCCTTAAGATTCTCTGGCTGATCCCACTCAAGAACTGCCCGCACTTTCCCTGGGTCCATACGAAAACCGGATGCTGACACCAGGAAACCTAAAAACTGGAGTTCCTGTACGGCGAACACACACTTCTCCCATTTGGCGTACAGTTTATTATCCCGCAAGATCTGTAACACCTGCCTAACATGCTCCTGATGAGACACAAGATCAGGCGAGTAAATTAAGATGTCATCCAGATATATGACCACAAACTGACCCACCAGGCGGCGAAAAATGTCATTAACAAAGTGTTGGAACACCGCCGGGGCATTAGTCAGACCGAATGGCATGACAAGGTTCTCATAATGCCCCTCTGGAGTGTTAAACGCCGTCTTCCACTCATCCCCCTCCTTTATCCTAATCAGATTGTACGCCCCCCTGAGATCCAACTTAGAGAACCATTTGGCGCCCACGATCTGATTAAAGAGATCGGCGATGAGTGAGAGTGGATACGGATCTCGGACCGTAATCCGATTAAGTTCACGGAAATCCAGGCAAGGGCGTAGGCCTCCATCTTTCTTCTTCACAAAGAAGAACCCCGTGGCCACCGGGGAAGATGAAGGTCTAATATGCCCCTTAGCCAGACTCTCAGAAATATAATCCTTCATGGCCTGCCTCTCCGGACCAGATAGGTTATACAACCTAGATTTAGGTAACTTGGCCCCAGGGAGCAATTTTACAGAACAGTCATACACGCGATGAGGAGGTAGTTCCTGACACCCTTTCTCCGAGAATACATCCTCAAAGTCCGCCAGAAATGGAGGTAAGACCCTAGGAGTGACAGCACCGATGACCGTATTCATGCAGTTTTTATTACAGAATTCACTCCATTGGCTTATCTCCCTGGATTGCCAATTAATAACCGGATTATGCTTAGTTAACCAAGGAAGGCCCAACACAATAGGAGTGGGAAGACCCTCCAACACGTAACAAGGCAACAGTTCTTTATGTATCGCCCCCACTTGAAGATTTACGTTATGCACCACTTGCAAAAAACTTCCCTGACCGAGAGGCCTGGCGTCGATCGAAAATATGGGGATGGGTTTAGCCAACATATTCAATAGCATACCTTGAACCCGGGCAAACCGAGCGTCCACCAGATTAGCCCCGGCCCCACTATCTAGAAGAACAGATATCCTCTCAGTTCTCGTACCCACCATCACCTTCGCCGGTACGAGAAACTGAGACGAACCTAGGGACGAAATACCTACTTCCAGATTGCCGTCCACCACACAACCTGGGATCAATAGTTTTCCGACGACTCTTTATTCTGCAAAGGACGGATGGACACCCCCCAATAAAATGTCCCTTTCTCCCGCAGAAGAAGCACCTTCCAGTCTTGTGGTGCACCGCCGGTCCCCTCCCCCGGAAAGATGTCCCTCCTAACTGCATAGGCTCCTCTGGACTGACTAGGGGAACCTCCATATGAGGAGACCTTGTAGGAGGTGGAGTCATCCCAGGGGGCGGAGTTATCCCGCACCTCTCCCGAAGCCGTCTGTCAGTGCGAATAGCAAGGGTCATAGCGGCTTCCAGTGAGGCGGGAGGGTCATACTGTGCCAACACATCCTTTAATTTGTCAGATAACCCTTGACAAAACTGACTCCTAAGAGCCGGGTCATTCCACTGGGTGTCCGTAGCCCACCTACGGAACTCCGAACAGAATTACTCCGCCGGACGATCTCCCTGGTGGATCCTACGTAACTTAGATTCAGCAAGGGAGATCCGATCTGGGTCATCATATACGAGTCCCAGAGCAGCGAAAAACCTATCCACTGACTGGAGAGCCGGGGAGCCCGGGGGAAGAGAGAACGCCCAAGATTGTGGGTCCCCTTGTAGGAGCGAGATGACAATTCCCACCCTTTGCTCCTCACTCCCCGATGACCGAGGCCGCAGCTGAAAGTACAACTTGCATGCCTCCCGGAAAACAAAAAACTTGTCCCGCCCCCCAGTGAACCTGTCAGGGAGAGCTACTTTAGGTTCTGGTCCGGCTTGCTCCAGAGGACACAAAACCTTGGACTTAACGTCCGCCAACTCCATGGACAAACTCTGCAACTGCCGAGCTAGACTGGCTACTGGATCCATGGTGGTTGGAAAAATTTTTTTTTTTTTTTTTTTTTTGTCGGTCGGTGAAAATGTCACGCTGTCTCAGCGTACAGGGGGGTCAGGGGCCTGAGCTGACCCTAGACGGGGGACCTGACTAATCCCTCAACCTGGAGGTACTGTTAATGGTACAGAGGTCCAGGCCGCCAGCGTAACCCTAAACTCCTGAATATCCCTGAACCTAAGTAATCTAGTCCTGAGAAGGACCCCGATCACAACAATGGGGAACAGGATAGAAAATGCCCAAAACACAGTACTAGACAAACGAGACAGTACAAGGGGAAAACCAAAAACCACCTTGCATACAAAAACTAACACCACAATTACAGAGGGAACAACAACAGGTTAGGAGATAAATGATTAAGGGAGGAAGGGAACAAACCACACCGCATACTCATCGCTCCGAACTCCACCAAACAACGATCCACTCTGAAGGTCTGCAAGAAATGCTTTCACCGACAACTTCCCTATCAGACCAGCAGGTATTTGAGGGAATCCCAATACTGCAGCATTAACTGCAGCTGGGCGAGGCTGAGCCTCGTCAAGCACAGAGAGAGAGAATTAACTCCCTCACAACCAAAAAACACAAAGCACCAAAAACTCAGCTGCGAGAAGTCAGGCTGTGTAGTCGCGACGATCTTCGTGGCGACACACCCATGACACTGTCGTCCCATTTGACCTGTCTCATCTTCCTCCTGGTAAGACCTTTGTGGCAGCTCTGGATAGGAGGAGGGTCTTGCTCTGGGGTCATTCGTGCAAATTGGCTGGACATGCCGGTCAGAGGAAGACTTTTCTGCTAATTTCCCGACATTATTGGTGGCCGACTCTGCACAAGGACGTTGCGGATTTTGTCTCTGCTTGCTCTTCCTGTGCCCGTAAGAAGATGCCTAGACAACTTCCGTCAGGTCGACTTCTTCCTCTTCCTGTGCCTTCTGCTCCGTGGCAACATATCATGATGGATTTCATCATGGATCTTCCTGTATCGGCTGGTTGTACTGTCATTTGGGTGGTCGCTGACCACTTCTCCAAGATGGCTCACTTCATTTCCTTGCCTAGTATTCCTTCTGTGCCAGTGCTAGCCAAAGACTTCATCCTTCACATTTTCTGTCTCCACGGCCTACCTCTCCATATTGTCTTGGATAGAGGGGATCAATTTACTTCACGCTTCTGGAGAGCCACATGTAAGCTACTGAATGTCGCTTTGGACTTCTCTTCGGCCTATCATCCTCAGTCAAATGGTCAGGTTGAACGTATCAATCAGATCCTCACTAGTTTCCTTCGGCATTTCATCAACACTCATCATAGCGACTGGGTGGAGCTCCTACCTTGGGCTGAATTTTCCTACAATAACCATGTGAGTGAGTCCTTAGCCAAATCTCCATTCTTTGTGGTGTACGGTCAGCATCCCAATATTCCATTTCCTGTTTCTGCTTCTGTTGACAATCCTGCAGCGGAGTCCCTCATCAGAGACTTTTCGGTGATTTGGGAGGACACTATGACGGCATTGCTACTATCCTCTGAGCGGATGAAGAGACATTCTGATAAGAGACGTCTGGACCCACCTCTATTCCGTCCAGGGGACAAGGTCTGGCTTTCCGCCAAGTATGTTCGTCTCAAGATGCCTTCTTACAAGTTGGGTCCGCGGTTCATTGGTCCTTTTGAGATTCTGAGCCAAATTAATCCAGTGGTGTACAAGTTGAAACTTCCTGCCTCGTTACGGATCCCCAATTCCTTCCATATGTCTCTCCTCAAGCCTGTTGTCCTCAATCGTTTCTCTGACGATCCGCGTACCGCTCCAGCTCCAGTCAGCGCTGAGGATGTTTTTGAGGTAGAGAACATTTTGACTACCAAGAGAGTAAGAGGAAAAATCTTTTACCTTGTGGATTGGAAGGGGTTTGGTCCTGAGGAGAGGTCACGAGAGCCCAGGGAGAACATTAATGCTCCTCTTCTTATGGAAAAATTTCTTGTGGGCTTGAAGAAGAGGGGGTGTAAAGGGGGGGGGGGGTACTGTAGCATCGGCATCTCTGCCTCCTGCCCAGCAGAGACGCCGATCCCCTTACTGCCGCGGCCCGGGTCCTCTGCTACTCTGGCTGTGCGTGCCCAGGGTGCGCGCACCGCGCGCAGGTCCCCAAGCACTATGCTTAGGGCGCGCGCATGCTCCCTGCTTCTTAAAGGTGCCGCACGCGCCGTCCTAATATATCCCTGGCCATTGGCCAGAGGACAGCTGATATTTTAGGCACCTCCTCCAAAATGGAGATGCCTGTGCAATGGTGTTGTTTGCTTTCATTAAACTCTCCAGTTCTCAGGTCCCTGTGCTGCCCGCAAGCCTGTCTATCAGCCGTGCTCGCCAGTCTGACTACCAGCCATGCCCGCCTGCCGGACTACCAGCTGTTACCACCTGTCTGTCTTCCATTGCTGCCAGTCCACCACCGTGCCTGTCAGCTTCGGCTGTCAGCTCCGTGGGAGTCACCTGCTCTCGCACGAGGTCGGTCCCAGAGTGGCACCTGGTCCACCCTCCCGGTTCCTCCTTGGTTCACGGAGTCAACTAAGCCGCCATGTAGCCAGGGTCTGTCCGGGTGGGCACTTAGTTACGCCCCTCTGGTCACTCCTTGTACCACAGCACAGTGGTTCCACCATCCGGACCCGTGACAGTTACTTTATGTGGTAATAACTCTGGAACTCTTCAAATGATCCCAGTGATTCTAAGACTGTTTTCTCGTTTCATATTGTACTTCATGATAATAGTAAAATTGGTTCGGAAGTTAGGTTAAAAGTTGATCAGCAATTTCTCATTTTTACAACAAAATTTACAAAACCATTTTTTTAAGGACCACATCACATTTGAAGTGGCTTTGGGAGGCCTATATGACAGAAAATACCCCAAAGTGACATCATTCTAAAAACTATACCCATCAAAGTCTTCAAAATCACATTCAAGAAGTTTATTAACCCTTCAGGTGCTTCACAGAAATTAATGCAATGTGGAAGGAAAAAAATAAACATTTTAATTTTTTTTCCCAAAAATTTTACTTTAGCCCCAATTTTTTTATTTCAGGACAAAAATGGCCCCCAAAATTTGTTGTGCAATTTCTCATGAGTACTCCAATATCCCATATGTTGAGGAAAACTACTGTTTCGGCGCACGACAGGGCTCGGAAGGGAAAAAGCACCATTTGACTTTTTGAACGCAGAATTGGGTGGAATTGACAGTGGACGCCATGCTGCATTTGGAGAGCCTCTGATGTGCATTCACAGTGGAAATCCCCCACAAGTGACCTCATTTTGAATACTAGTCCCCTCAAAGAATGTATCTTGATGTGTGGTGAGCCCCCTGAAACTCCAGGTGCTTCACAGAAGTTTATAATTATAACGTAGAGCCATAAAAATAAAAAAAAACACCTTTTTCTCACAAAAAGGTTTTTTTAGGCTGCGTGCCCACGTTGCGGATTACAAGCGTTTTTGCTGCGGATTTTTCGCAGCGGAAACGCTTGTAAAACGCTTGGTAATCCGCATCCCATGGTCCCCAATGAGAATCCGCAAGTTCTATGCCCATGCTGCGGATTTTTCCGCAGCGTTTATGCTGCATTCAAAAATCCGCAGCATGTTCATTAATTTTGCGTTTCCGCATGCGGAATTGCCTTGTGCAATGCAATAAAAAACACAAGGCAATTCCGCATGTCGAAAACGCGTGAAAAACGCGCGATAAACGCTTGCGGAATTCCGCATGCGTTTTTCCGGGAGAGGACATGCGGAAATGAAGCAGAAATTTTCTGCTTCATCTCCGCAACGTGGTCACATAGCCTTAGCCTCAAATTTTTTATTTTAACAAGGGTAACAGGAGAAAATGGAACCCAAAATTTGTTGTGCAATTTCTCCTGAGTACGTAAATACACCATATGTGGGGGAAAACTACTGGTTCAGCGCACGGCAGGACTCAGAAGGGAAAGAGCACCATTTGACTTTTTGAACGCATAATTGGCTGGAATCGAGAGTGGACGCCATGCTGCATTTGGAGAGCCTCTGATGTGTCTTCACAGTGGAAACCCCCCCTAGTAACCCCGTTTTGAAAACTACACCCCTCAAGGAATATATCTAGGTGTGTGGTGAACCACCAGGTGCTTCACAGATGTTTATAACGTAGAGCCATAAAAATAAAAAATCACATTTTTCCCGCAAAAAAGGTTTTTAGCCACAAATTTTTTATTTTCACAAAGCTAACAGGAGAAAATGGAGCCCAAAATTTGTTGTGCAATATCTCCTACGTATGCAGATCCCCCATATGTGCGGGAAAACTACTGTTTGGGCTCACGGCAGGCTCAGAAAGGAATGTGTGACGTTTAGGAACTCAGACTGATGAAATGGTCTGCGGGTGTCATGTCACGTTTGGAAAGCCCCTGATGTGTCTAAACAGTAGAAACCCTTCACAAGTGACCCCATTTTGGAAATTTGACCCCTCAAAGAATTTATCTAGACATGTGGTGAGCACCTTGAACCCACAGGTGCGTCACAAAAATTTACAGCGCTGAACTGTGAAAATGAAAATAAAATATTTTTCCTACAAAAATGTTGTTTTAGCCCCAATTTTTTCATTTTCAGAAGAATAACAGGAGAAAATGAATACCTAATTTTTTTGTGCAATTTCTTCTGAGTATACTGATACCCCATATTTGGTCAAAAACTACTTTTCAGGCACAGTGCAAAGCAAACCAGATTTATATCGGGTTTTTTATGTTTGGCTGCTACCACACACTGAAAGACGCTTTTTATTGCGAAAACAAGTTTTTGCATTGCCATATTTTGAGAACTATAATTTTCCTATATTCCTGCTGACAGAGTCATGCTAGGGCTTGTTTTGTTGCAGAAGGAGTTAATGTTTTTATTGGTACCATTTTCGGCCACATAACATTTTTTGATCGCTTTCTATTCTGATTTTTGGGAAGCAAACTGAACAAAAAACAGCAATTCAGGAATTTTTTTATGCCATTCCGCGTGTGGTAAAATTGATAAGGCTGCTTTATTCTTCAGGTTAGTATGATTACAGCGATGAGGAAGTGAAGATGGATCCAGCTCAACACACCAGGCAACTGATTAAAATTCAACAATCTTTATTGACAAATCCTTTAAAAAATTTGTAGAAAAGACAAAAAAATTTCATAGCCAGTGTTCAAGAGTTTTTTTACTCGAAACACGTATGGCATTTTTTATACACACCACCCCATAATATATGCTTTGTTGTCTGAGATGTCCATTTTTTGTCTTTTCTACAAATTTTTAAAAGGATTTGCCAATAGATTGTTGAATTTTAATCAATTGCCCGGTGTGTTGAGCTGGATCCATCTTCACTTCCTCATTGACCCAGGCGCTGTGCAGCAGCGAGGGCTCTGTGCTCCATGTCAGACTGGGATTACATCTCAGGGGTGAGCTGAAATTTTCTCTTTATTCATGATTACAGCGATACCAAATTTATATTATTTCTTGTGTTTTGCTGCTTTTACACAATAAAAACTTTTATAGAAAAAATAATTATTTTTGTATCGCTTTATTCTGAGAGCTATAACTCTTATAACTCTTATTTTTCCACTGATGGAGCTGAATGGCGGCTTATTTGATTGCGGGACAAGATAGGAATACCATTTTTATTTATATTCGGCTTTTTGATTGCATTTCATTCCACTTTTTGTTTGGCGGTATGGTGAAAACATATTTTTTTGTCCCTTTTTTTTTTTACGGTGTTCAATGAAGGGGTTAATTAGTGTAAGTTTTATGGGGTGGGTCGTTCAGGATGCAGCGATACCAAATATCTGTACTTTTTATGCTTCTTCTTTTTACATAAAAATACAAATTTATTGGTACAATATATATTTATTATTATTTCCTGATTTAAAAAATATATATTTTTACACTTTTTTAACTTTTATTTTACTTTTTTACTTAGTCCCTTCATGGGACTTTCACTTTTTACAGTCTGTTCGCAGTTATAAAGCATTGCAATGCAGGACCATTGAAATGCTTTATAGCTGTCAGTTGTGCAAGCTTGTTAGACCATGATTTTGATCGCAGCATTTAGGGGGTTAAACTGCTGGTATCAGTGCATGGAACGCTCTTGGCAGTGAGAGCTGGGTGTCAGCAATGATGTTAGCTGAACACCAGGTGGCGATCGCACGCACACAGCTTGTGTATGTGCAAAATTGCCATGATGTTCCCTGTACGTCCAAGGTCGGAAAGTCATTCCCTCCCATGACATATGCTGTACGTCCAAGGTCAGGAAGGGGTTAAATATAAGCCCTCACATATCCCCCTATATACAGTATGCGCCTCAACATAGCCATATACAGTTGAAACCAGAAGTTTACATACACTATATAAAAAGACACATATGCATGTTTTTCTCAAGATCTGACATGAAATCAGAATAAACCTTTCCCATTTTAGGTCCATTAGGATTACCATAATTTTTAATATTTGCCAAATGACAATAATGAGAGAGAGAATGTTTTAAGGCATTTTTATTACTTACTGCAAAGTCAAAAGTTTACATACATTTCATTAGTATTTGGTACCATTGCCCTTAAACTGAATGACTTGGGTAAAACGTTTGGGATATCCTTCCACAAGCTTCTCACAATAGTTGGTCGGAATTTGGGCCCATTCCTCCTAACAAAACTGGTGTAACAGATCTAGGTTTGTAGGTCGCCTTGCTCGCACCTACCTTTTCAGCTTTGCCCATAAATTTTCAATAGGATTGAGATCAGGGCTTTGTGAAGATCCCACATAAAAACATTGACTTTGTTATCCTTAAACCACTTTGTTACCATTTTGTCAGTATGCTTCAGGTCATTGTCCATTTGGAAGACCCATTTCCGCCCAAGCTTTAAATCCTGACTGATGTCTTCAGATGTGGCTTCAGTATTGCCACATAATCTTCTTCTCTCATGATGCCATCTATTTTGTGAAGTGCACCCGGCCCTCCTGCAGCAAAACAACCCTACAACATGATGCTGCCACCCCTCGTGTTTCATTGGGATGGTGTTCTTAGGCTTCCAAGCTTCTCCCTTTTTCCTCCAAACGTAGCGATGGTCATTATGCCGAAAAAGTTAAATTTTGGTTTCATCAGACCACAGGACATATCTCCAAAAATTAAGGGCTTTATTCCTGTGTGCATTTGCACACATTAATCTGGCTTTTTTATGTTTCGTCTGGAGTAATGGCTTCTTCCTGGCAGAGTGGCCTTTCAGCCCATGTTGATACAGTACTCGTTTCACTGTGGATATTGACACAATCTTACGGGGTTCCGCCATCATCTTCACAAGGTCTTTTGCTTTTGTCCTTGGGTTGATATGTACATGCCGGACCAAAGCACATTCATCTCTGGGACACAGAACCTGTCTCCTTCCTGAGCGGTATGATGGCTGGACATTCCCATCTTCTTTCTACTTGCGTATAATTGTTTGTACAGATGAACGCGGCACCTTCTGGTATCTTGAAATTGTACCCAAGGATGAGCCACACTTGTGCAAGTCCACAATTCTATTCCTGATATTTTGGCTGATTTCTTTAGACTTTCCCATGATGCTACACAAAGAAGCAGTGTGTTTCAGCCCTCACATAGTCATCCATATACAGGCACAGGTCCCATAGATATATTTAAAAAAAATACACACATACTCACCTTGCTTCCGCACCCCCGAAACTCTGCTCGTCTCTGGTGCACTGACTCTCCGCACAGCAAACGTGATATAGTGACATAACCGCGTATGCTGTCTCAGTCGCATGCGCCGATTGGTGGAAGGAGCCGGTGGATCTATCCTCCAACAATGTATTCACAGTTATCTGCATCCCAAGGATGCATCCCGGAAAGTCTTAGAACACGCACATAGTCCACAGAGAAACACAGACATGTGGACAGCCTCATAGGCTATAATGAGTGAAATATGTTCTCTGTATAACTATGCCTACATTTTGTGCTTTTAGTTTATATATTTAAACCAGCAATCAAAATTCAGTTTATCTTCCATTTTGTGTTGTTTAACATCATTTTATTGCTTTTTTTTTATTTTATCTTCCTCTTTCTTCTAAGAACCGTAACTTTATTTTCTCACTAACAAAGTCATATGAGGGCTTATTTTTTGTGAGACTAATTGTACTTTTGAATGACATCATTCATATTATCATACGGTTCACGGGAAAGGGAAAAAAATTTCAAGTGAAGTAAAATTGCCAAAAAATTGGAATTCCTCAATTGTTTTTTTTCACCATTCATTTTGCAGTAAAAATTACCTTGAAATATGATTGTCCAGGTCAGTATGATTAAGACGATAACAAACTTGCATTTTTTTTTAAAGCGTACCTGTCAGCAGGATTGTGCTCAGTAAACTACATACACTGTCAGGTGGGCGACATTACACTGTTTAAAATGATACCTTGGTTGATGAAATCCGTCCTGTGGTTCTCGTTACTTTCAGTTTGGAGATAATGATATGCTCGTGCTCTGGAGCGGGGGATCTATCTGGTGCTCTGCTTACATATTCATCGGTTAGTAATGGGGGAGTCTGAAAGACACCTCTCCATTACTAACCCCTGGGCTTGATGTCAGCAGACATTACACAGCTGACATCAACCCCAAAACTACTACCCTACTTGCCAAAGCACCAGGGCAAGCGGGAAGAGCGGAGGCTAAGCGCCAGAATTGGCGTATCTAATGGATGAGCCATTTCTGGGATGGCTGAGGGCTGGTGTTATTAGTATAGGAGGGAGCCAAAATCCATGGCCCCTTGCCAGCCTATTAATATCATCTCACAGCTGTCTGTTTAGACTTTGTTGGGCAGCACGGTGGCTCAGTGGTTAGCACTGCTGCCTTGCAACACTGCGGTCCTGGGTTTATATCCCACCAAGGACAACATCTGGGTTCTCCGGTTTCCTCCCACACTCCAAAGACATATTGATAGAGAGTTTAGATTGAGAGCCCCGATGGGGACAGTGCCGATATTGTCTGTGAAGCGCTATGGAATTCATGGGGCTATATAAGTGAGTAACATAAAATAAAAAAATAAATATTAAAAATAGGCGGGACCCCATGTCATTTTTTTAGGGGTCCCCCCCCCCCTTTTTAATAACTAGTAAAGGCTACACAGACAGCTGTGAGCTGATCTTAATAGGCTGGCAAGGGGCCATGGATTTTGGCCCCCTTTCAGACTAATAACACCAGCCCTCAGCCGCCCCAGAAATGGCGCATCCATTTCGTGGAGGCAGCAGACGCTACAAAAATGAGTGTGATGCACAACACCCAGACAACATGACGGGACACTATTTTCTCTTTGTGGGGAATTAGGGTGTGGGTGCACAGCAGCAGACCCTCGCCACAACTACCATTCTGTGCCATTCTGATAGACTCCTTTCCAAAAAAAAGACTAAATGTAGTCATAAATTCAAAGGATACTTCAACAAAATATTAGTTTAAAGGTGTGCATATTTATGCAACTATATTACTTTAGTTCTTAATGTTTCTTTTTCTACCAGAAAAGATTTTAGATTTTTTAATTGAATTGTACAGGTTATGGGTGACATTAAAGGTGGAAAAAGTTCTGAAATTATCCTTCTTGATATTGATTTTTTTTACATTACAAAAATCAGATATTTTAACAGGGGGTGTGTATCTCGGTATCTGCTCTTATTTCACTGCACAGCACTACTTCTTTTGCATACTGGGTGTAGTTATCAATATCTGCCCTTATCGTGGAGGTCTTTATCAGGGGTCATGGTCATTATTAATGGGCGTGGCAAGTGTCCACAAAAATTTTGGACCATCCATCCGTCCATGGCAAGAAAAAGATTAAATAAAAGTTGGTATCCCTAAAAGAGGAGTATTTCAATAGTTAGAAAGTGATTCGCAGGGCACTGGTCCGGAGGTCATGGAGTACCAACGTGGTCTATGGACCAAGTTACTACAAATCCTTTTGCTCAAATCTTGTGGGTGGAGATTGAGTTTAACTCATCAATAAGCTTGGACTCTTGAACTTTCACTCTCTTGCTGGACTCAAACTTTCAAAAAAGGATTATTTCACAATTTTGATACTTATCAGGTGTTTTAAAGGAGTTTTTGCCTACTTTAAAACGTATTGCTTATGGATCCAGGGTGGGTAATTAAAAATGAAAAATCTTTACTCATCTCCCCGACCAGTGCCGCTCAACTTCTTTGGCTTCTGTGTCTCTTAATTGTCTCCTGAAAAAAAAAAAGTAATGTAACGCAGTAACCGCTGATGGACAGCAGCTGCTCAGTGACATTGGGTTCATACTCTCCCTTTCCTTGTCTTTAAAAGTTGTGAGAATACCTTTCTGCGACTGTGACTATGTCCCATGACCCCGTGTACTCCGTCAAATGTTGTTTTTTTTTGTTTAGGAAAAGCCCAATTGGGACTTTTGCTGTGAGGTCCCATGATTTCTACGTATGAACCTGTATTATTATATTATTAATATTCACTGTTACCTTTTTTGTGGAAGAACACAGGGTCATTATTACTGTGGTGGGGGGAGTCAACACATTATTACTGAATGTGGGAGGGACATTGTGCATCTGCGGCCTCTTCATCCTCTGTGACTGGGGGGACAGCAGTCACACCTGTTTTGGGACGCAGACCTGCCACCTCTTTACCCGCAACAGCCAGCGTGATTGGCAGGTCATCATTTTCTTTAGAGGTGGTAACACCAGCTGGTGTTGAGCGCTGTCCGACATTGATAGCACCACCTTTCGATCAAGGCAACCTAACATGTCCGCCTGCATCTTCCTCACAGACCGGCAGTTTGCCGGGGACACCCTTATCAACCCCGTCTAAGCACAATAGCCAGCCCTCAGTCCCTCAGATGTGGACAAGTAAAAGACCATTTCCTCCTAGCCATGAGAAAGCTAAGAGGTTGAATTTCACCATCTGCAAGCTCTTGGCTACAGAAATGCTGCCTTTCCGCCTGGTGGACAGAGGATTTTTGAGACCTTATGTCCATCGCAGTGCCCCAGTACCAGATGCCCAGTCGGCACTACTTCTCAAAGAAAGGTGTGCCTGCGCTACACCAGCATGTCGCACACAACATCACCGCTTATTTGAGAAACTCTGTGTGACAGGGTGCATTTCACCACAGACACTTGGACGAGTAGGCATGGACAGGGGCATTACATGTCGCTGACTGGGCACTGGGTAACTATGGTGACAGCAGGACAAGGGGCTGCTGTCCAAGTCTTGCCGTCCCCACGAGTTGTGCGTCAATCCTCTTTATCTCAAAGTTCCTCCACTGCTTCTGCCTCCTCAACCTCCTCTCGGTCCTCCACCTGCACCCAAAGCCTGTCTGGTCATGCCACAAGCTTTCTAACTGCGCAGAAGGGATCCTGCACACCTCCTTACTATGCTGGCAGTAGGGCTCAACGTCATCAGGCGGTTTTTACTTTGAAATGTCTGGGAAATGTGAGTCACACAGCTGAGGAGTTGTGGTCAGCTCTAGAGAACCAATTTCATGAATGGTTGTCTCCACTGGACCTGAAACCAGGGAAGGCCGTGTGCGACAATGCTGCAAACCTGGGTGCGGCCCTTCGCCGGGGCAATGTCACACACGTGCCTTGTATGGCTCACGTGTTGAACCTAGTTGTCCAGCAATTTTTAGCCCACTATCCCGGACTAGATGGCCTTCTGCAGAGGGCACGGTCGCTGTGTGCTCACTTCCGCCGTTCGCATCCCGCAGCTCAGCGACTTACATCTCTACAGAAGTCGTTGGGCCTGCCACTTCACCGGCTAAAATGCGGTGTGCCTACCCGGTGGAATTCAACTCTGCACATGTTGCAGCGACTGTGGCAGCACCGACAAGCCCTGGTGCAATACGTTCTGACGTATAGCCTGGGCCAACGGGATCCAGAGGTGGGGCAAATCACGCTGGAGGAGTGGTCTCAGATCAGAGACCTATGCACCCTTCTGCACAGTTTTTAAATGGCGACAAAGATGATTAGTGCTGACGATACCATTATCAGCATGACTATTCCGGTGATTTACATGCTGGAGCACATGTTAAACAGAATTCGGAGTCAGGTGGTGGCACAAGAGGAGGTGGAGGAAGTAGAGGAGGAGGAGTTGTATGCGGAAGGGCTAACATCTGCAAGGTTCAGACGGTCGGCAGCACCAAGGCGGCAGGCATGTGAGGGTGGGGGAGATGGTTTTACCAGGGCGCATGGTAGCAGCCAAACTAGTGAGGAAGGTGCAGGAGCCCAGGAAGAAGTGGAGGACGAACTGATGGAAGACTCATCAGATGAGGGAGACCTTGATCACATTTCTGTTGTGCGAGGTTGGGGGGAGAGGACAGAGGAAGGAAGCATGATTGTTACCTCGCCACCAACACAACAGGGACTTGGTGCTCCTGGATGCGCAAGACACATGAGTGCCTTCTTGCTGCACTACCTGCAACATGACCCTCGAATTGGGAGAATTAGAAATAATCCTGACTACTGGGTTGCCACACTGTTAGATCCCCGGTACAAAAGTAAATTTGCAGAAATAATTCCTGCCATAGAAAGGGATGCACGCATGCAGGAGTATCAGCAGAGACTGTTGCAGAATCTTACATGTGCTTTTCCACAAGACACCAGTGGTGCACGTAGTGAATCTCACAGTTCCAACTTGCCAACCGTGGGACCGTCGAGTGTTCAGCACTCAAACCGTAACAGAAACACAGTATCTGCTGGTAACATCAATTTTGCGGAATCATTTCACCACTTTTTTAGCTCATCCTTTGCAAGGCCACAGGAGACAAGAAGTCTGACACATAGTCAACGCCTAGAGACGATGGTACAGGAGTATCTCCAAGTAAACATTGAAGCCATGACTGTGTCACTGGACCCTTGCTCTTTTTGGGCTTCCAATCTGGATAAATGGCCGGAGCTCGCCACTTACGCCTTGGAGATCTTGTCATTCCCCGCAGCCAGCGTTCTGTCTGAACGTGTGTTCAGCGCTGCTGGTGGTGGGCTGACAGATAAGCGCACGCGGCTCTCCACTGATAATGTAGACAGACTCACGTTCATAAAGATGAACAAATCATGGATCCGAAACGACTTTTCTACCCCTGTGTCATCCTGGGGAGAGTAAAAGCTTGATGATTGGTTAAAATCACCTCACCAACCGTTTTAAGCTTTCAAATTACTAATCATGTTTATCTGTATCTTGGCTGGAAAATAATTTGGGCTTTGTAGCAGTGTGCAGTACTGATTCTATTAGGCCATCTATACTAAGCTCCACCAGATTTAAAATTAATAATAATTTTTAGCTGCATCTAGCCCGGAAAATAATTTTGGGGCTCCGAGATGTGCAAGACACATAAGTGCCTTCTTGCTGCACTACCTGCAACATGACCCTCAGATTGTCAGAATTCGAAGTAATCCTGACTACTGGGTTGCCACACTCTTAGATCCCCCACACTCTTCGATCAACCTTTTCATTTTAATAAAGACAAAAAAAATGGTCATTTTTGAAATTATAAGCATTAGCAGGTTATTAGAAACTGAAATCAAACAGTTTTCAACTCAAAACTTTATTCTAGGTGATGTAACATTTGCACATAGGACCCCTTGTTCGAAAGGAGCTTCTGAACTCTCTCGTCCATTGAATTTGTCAGGTTTTGGATGGTCTCTGCTTCAATTGTTTTGCATGAGGACAGAATACCCTCCCAGAGCTGTTGCTTAGATGTGAACTGCCTCCTGCCATCATAGACACTCCTTTTAATGATGCTCCAGAGGTTCTGAATGGGGTAGAGGTCAGGGGAGCATGGGGGTCACACCATAAGTTTGTCCCCTTTTATGCCCATATCAGCCAGAGATGCAGATGTGTTATGTGCAGCATGAGACGGTGCATTATCATGCATGAAAATGATCTTGCTGCGGAATACACGGTTCTTCTTCTTGAACCATGGCAGGAAGTGCTGTTTCAGAAACTCCACATACATTATGGAGTTCATCTTTACCCCTTCAGGGATCCTAAAAGGGCCGACAATCTCTCTCCCCATGATTCCAGCCCAAAACATTACTCCACCTCCTCCTTGTTGGCGCTGTAGCCGTGTTTGCGTGGGGTGTCCATCAACCAGCCATCCTCCACTCCATCCATCTGGACCATCGAGCGTTGCACGGCACTCATCCGTGAACAAAACAGTTTTTAAATCAGTCTTCATGTAATGTTTGGCCCACTGGAGCCGTTTCTGCTTGTGTGCAGTGGATAGAGGAGGTCGACAGGATGGCGTACGCACAGCTGCAAACCTCTGAAGGACCCTGCATCTTGTTGTTCGGGGGACGTTGGAGGCACCAGCAGCTTCAAAAACTTGTCTGCTGCTATGACAAGGCTTTTTTGCCGCTGCTCTTTTAACCTGACGTAATTGCCTGTAGGAAAGAGTCCTCAATTTGCCCTTATCAGCACGCACACGTGTGTACTGTGAATCAGCTACATACTTCTTGATTGCCAAGACACTTCATCCTGATCATCGCACAATGTTGATTGTAGTCATGCCATGACCTAAACACTCCACAATTTGTTGCTTCTCAGCAGCCGACACATCCTTTTTCTTTCCCATTTTGGCAGAAAATGTAGGCTGCTTAATAATGTGAGACAGCCTTCTTAAGTAGTCTTGCCTTTCATTGGACACACCTGCCAAACTAATTAGCACAGGTGTCTGCAATTGCTTACAGTGATATAAAGAGCCCTGACACACATCACCATCAATGAGTTTAACTGACAAACAAACAAATTCTTCCCTTATCACTCCTAAACACTTTTTGCATAATAATTTGGAACACAGTGTACATGTGCTTTTCCACAAGACACCAGTGGTTCACGTAGTGAATCTTACAGTTCTAACTTGCCAACCGTGGTCTGTATGGAGGAGTTCAATAAAGGGCCCAAAATTAAGATAACATAGATGGGAGAGGTCTCTATGAATAGGAATTCCTAAGAATTTGATACCCTGTGAGGGCCAGGCAAAGGGAAAGTTGGACTGGATGGAATCCTGTATGGATTTTGGGAGGGAGACATCGAGGGCCTCAGACTTCGCTGTATTGATTTTAAAATTTGACCATGTAACAAAGTGATCTATTTCAGCCATAACAGCAGGGATGGATATATGTGATTGAGTGATATATACTAGGACATCATCAGCAAATAGAGAGCACTTGTACTCGGTGCCTCCCACCTCAATCCACCTAATATTGGGATTATGGCGAATTGATGAGAGCAGGTGCTCCTTCACTAGGATGTATAAGAGAGGGGACAGAGGACATCCCTACCTTGTCCCATTGGTGATTATAAAAGGTGATGAAAATGTTCTGACGCGCCCCCTGGGCCTTGGGACATCCGGAGCCGGACCCTTTTTGGTGGATGCAGGTGGTTGTAGTCTCCGTGGCGGCGACCCGGTTCCGTGGCTCAGGGCGGTCAAACCAGTGGCGGAACTATTTATGTGGTTTTGATGTTTAAATGTCCGACTACGCCACCCGTGGATTGCGGTCAGAGTGAACCGCCGCTGCAGGGCAGACCGCTGAGGCTGGTGTTGTGGGTGCAGCAGAGCGTAGCATAACTCCCCACGGGAGGAGTATAGCCTCAGGGCAGTGTATGCGGAGGATGGGGGTGATGGTGCAGGGCAGCAGCAGTAACGACACGGAGTCAGTGATGCAGTCCAGGGCCTTTACTCACAGTTCTTATTATCCAGACCACTTCTGCAGGTAACGGCTGCCCACGTCGCACTGTGCTCACTAGGTGAGGGGCTCAGACAACTCCCAGATAACTTTGGAGCGCTTCACAGGACCCCCTTTGTGTGTCCTTTGTCTGGCCTTTCTTACCAACCCTTCTGTCCGGCTGCCTCGGGCCTCCTCTTGGTAAACTTGGCGCCAGCTTCCCTGACCCTATGTGGTGCCCTCCTAGCGGGTGTAGCGAGGGGCTGCGCCACATAAAATGTCACAGCCTCCGGTTTCTAGCTGAGGGTCGTTTCCCGCCTCCACTAGTTTCGGGGACCGGTCTCCCCCTTTGGCCTGACCCCTCCACGCAGGATTTGGGCGTGCGGTGGCGACTCGCCCGTCCACACCCATGGGATCCCTTCGTTCCTCGTTCCTGGAGCCTTCTCCGCTCCTCTTCCTTCCTTCTCCCTCTTCCAGGCCTGGGCCTCTGTTACTAGGCCCGCCTCTGGAGCAGAGCTCATGCAGAGCCCCTGCTCCCTGTCACTTCTGCTCAGACTTCTCTGCACTGAACTAAGATGGTGCCCACCTTTTATACTCCCTTCTCAATGCACCCAGGAACTGCTTCCTCCCTGCTCCTGCACTACAGGGTTCCCCTTCCTCAGTGTTCCCTCCCCCCACTCCAGCCAGGGACAAGGACTGTCGTGCCCATCTCAGGGGCATATTGGTCGCCCTGCCCCGCGGCAATGTGGTGTAATGCATGCAGGTGTCTGGGTCCTGATTCACACTCCATCCTTACCTGAAAGTGAGATATCACACCTCTGGGTGAGGTGCAATACTTCTGCAGCAACCGAGCCCTCGGGGTCTACAGTTCCATTTATCTTCAGCCTAGGTGACACATTGCGATACAGGGCCGTGATTTTGGCTATAAAAGGGTCCCCTAGACCCCTACCCCAAGCTTTTTAAGAGAATAATATATGGCGTGCCAGGAGACTCTATGGAATGCTTTCTCAGCATCCAACGAGAGTATCTAATTACAAATTTTTAACTGCATCTAGCCCAGGAAATACTTTGTGCCTAGTAGCAGTGTCTGCAAGTCAGCGGATTATCCTGGCTGTTAAGCAAGCTACACCACCTGTAGTTTGGACACTTAATTTTTTCAAAGGAAATGCTTCGGGACCACGGGATACTCAGTGAAGAGCATCAGGAGGCACCCCAAGGCATAGGGGCTGGGACTGGCGGTAGGACGCCTTGCGGTGGACAGCCGAGCTCGATCCTTATAAAAGCTTTTTAACTGCAGCAGCTTTAGTGGACGCTACTGGAGCTGGAATTACGCGGCTGCTGGCATGAGACTTGCCCTTCAATAGATCCTTGTAAAAGGATTTAAAGTGTATTCATTCAAATTAGAGAGACAATTTAAATTAAAAAGCTTAGAGCTGCCTCCACCACAGGGGGGATCTCTCGACCCACCAGCGGACAGGCACCAGTATTGGGAGAGGGGGGCTGGCCGTCAGGGTCCACCGCGGCTCTCGCACAAACCCGGCGACACGGAGGTGGCACTGGCTGGAACGGACTGGCCGTGTCGGCTTCGCACTTTTTTGGTTTTAGAAGGGCATGACATGCCTATATCTGTGTCTCCCCCTCCTTTTACTCCTCCACCTCTTTTCTTTTCGCATGACTATATGTACTTGTCACTTTTCCATGTGTTAGTTATGTCTTCTGAGCAGTTTGTCAGCTTTTGGACACCTTTGAAGGTGTTTTCTATGTGTTTCTATGTGTTTTTGTTTGCCTGCCATTGGTTTTAACGGTGTTCGAAGGTGTTCGACGAACCGAACCGAACTCTAACACTACGGGGGTGGCTCAACACTAATTATTACATAATAACAGGGTATTAGGGGGAAAACCGTGGGCACCATTACTTTCAAGTGCACTTACACAGAGCATTGATATTTTCTACGGGGCACAAAGGGGACATTTTACAATCGCTTTGTTCCCATACAGCATCGTGGTGTTGGCAGCGCATCTCCTGTTTACACCAGGCAATGTGCTGCCGATGACTATTTTTATTTTGCTCCATAAATGTTCAGATCACATGACAAATAAGTGTTTTGCTTGTTCTTTGGGTGATCATCAGCATGTTATAATTTGAAAAGAGCGTTCTCACAAACATTCATTGTGGTTGGGTGTGTTGAGGGGTGGTTACATAATTTGACTTTCAGACACATTTCTGTTGTGAGTGGCTTGAGGAGGAGGAAAAGGGGGAGGGGACGCCATTTGCCTCATCTGCATAGGAAACCTAAATACCTTGTCCCAGAATGTTGCCATGGTAACATAGGAAACTTCCATTATGTAATTTGATTTTGCAGCCACACTCCCTGCTCTACTTCTCAGTTTATTTATATCTGAAAACAAAGATGAATGTTTAACTAATAAACAGGTATATGTAAAGCTGGCTATTGACATATTCAACTTCGATCTTCTGAATATTTAACAAAAGTGTTTGCTTCTATTAAAGCTAAACAAAAAAAGATCAAAATCATTACACTGATTCTTTATTTACAATTGCACCAGTCGTCCACTATTGCCTAAGTAAATGCATAGGTGCAATAGACGCACATCTCTAATGATTGTTCATTTGCATACATTTCACAGCAAATGTCTTCATAAGGCAACATTCACGACTGCTTACCCAAAAAATGGTTCCATGGAAATCAGAATAGTACACTAATTACTTCTGTGTGCATCCTATATTTTTTGTTTTTCACTCCAATAGACTTGGAAGGCTGAGTCTGATTCACAAACCAGAATAGAACATACATTTCTATAGTTTTGCATCAATCGGGCACATGGGTTCATAAAAAAAGATTTGTGAATAGCGCTATAGACTTTTGTAGGTTAATTTGCTGTTTTTAAAATGAACAATACACAGGCAAGAAAGGAGTTCATGTGACTTAGGAAAAAAAAAAGCTAAACTATCGTCAGATGGTGGCCACATCTTTGCGCTAGTTTTAAAGGCAAAAACATCATCATTGATATTCTTTGTATGAACACAACCTTTTCTTGGGAATAATTCTTGGTTTCTAAATGATCCACATTGCTCCATGACCTTCATTATACAGTAAGGTTAATTCAGTGTGTTTCTACTTCTGGTATAAAGATCAGATTGTAAAAGCTACAGGCTTTGCAGTTAATATGAATTAAATCTCTGTTCAGTACAACCCGTTATGTTAGCAGTAAATAAGAAATATTTCCCCTTTTGTCAAAGGCAAATCATTACAAAATGAGCACAACAAATGCCAAAGCTCCATGAAATACAGTGAACTTTTATTAATGAGATATTCTTGTATACTTACACATACAAATAAAATATTTGTATTATCCAGTTTTATAACATTTTTCATGGAGACAATTTTTTTTTAAACATAACTTAGTAGCTGGCAACTAAAATTTCTGTTCCTAAATTGTCTGCAGGGGAAAGTAGTATTACATGGATATATCAGCTAAGCACTATTTTGTATGTATTTAACTCCTGATGAACCTTTGGGAAACAACAAAGGGGAAAAACGTTGAGTTTTTTTGAGTTCTGAACGCTTCTATAGTATTTATCCCATAGAGAAAGTGAGACATTCCTCCCACAGAAGGTGAATGTATTTTGGAGACTTACAGCGATTTGGTCGCAGGCTTCCATTAAAGGGAAGGTGCCATCAATTTTTTTTTTCTTTTTGTGAAAATAACATTATAATATTAATTTAAGCTTTGTAATTCAGTGTTTGCATAGATTGCAAACACTGCAAGATGCAAAATATCTATAAAAAAAAAAAAAGATTACCTATACTTGAAGCTAGGGGGAGCATCTTCCTGTATAGACCTCAAGCAGCTACAGTAATGCTTACTTGCATTACGTTAGCTGCAAAATTGGGGCAGTGTCCTTGTGAAATCAACGTTTCCCTCCCCTTTTAGGTGTTATACTACACCCAAAAGTGGGGGAGGCAGAATAAAGACTAGAGACAATGCACCGCCATTTTCTTGATGACTGCACTGTGATCTAATCTCAACCAGCTGCGAAACCGGAAGTGAATCTCTGTATATTTACAGAAGAGCAAGCAGAAGGAAGACAACGGACTGTGGAGCAACGTGGACCTGAGGAGCAGAGCTGCACGCAGTGGAGAAGAGAGCAGCTGCGAGGCCAGGACCGAGGAGACTAAACAGTGCAGCAGTGAGGGTCCATAGCTTTACTGCACAGGCAGTGGAGGATGGGAGAATATGAGAGCAGAGCTGGGGGAGCGTGTGTGTGTGTGTGTGTGTGTGTGTGTGTGTGTGTGTGTGTGTGTGTTTGTGTGTAAAAAGCTTCCAATTACATGTCCTCAGTGTGGAAGCTCTGGGCCACAATGAAATGGCACCTAGACACACCTACAGCTGTGAATTGAGCAGCCCACAGAGGCGTGCCCAGTTCACAGCTAATGTGGCTACAATGTTACAGATAGGCTTCAGCGGTCGGATGCCGACCCTATGTCCAAGGCTGCCGTATTTGAAGGAGTGTGAGTGTAGTGTAGTGACTCTTACACTCCTGAAAAGCAAGATGGCAGCCCCCAGTAGCTGCAAAACAAATTAATAAAAAATAAACTATAAATACTGGGCACTTGAAAATACGTTATAACATTAAGGAATTTAACATTTTAATTTATTTTACATAATGTAAAAATGCGGCACCTTCCCTTTAACTGTATGGGATACATTATTGTAATCTGAATACCCAATATCATAATTTGAAGGTATTCTTTGATATGGTTGCTAGTATTGATCTAGGCTCCTGTGAAGGAAATATATAATTGTAAAGGAAACTATAGTGAGATAACTAGTAAAGCTGTGTCAGCATGATTGTCTGTACACATACAGGAGATAACATCTGCCTGCTCTTATTGCAGGAACTAAGAGCCAGGGGGTATTCTCCTGGGAAAATACTTCAGGTGTCAAACATGGCTGCTCTGCCTGGGACCTTTATTTTAAAGAGCTAGCAGATGGGTTTTAACTAAGAGAGAATATCTCCTGTATAAGAGAAGGGAGGGAGACACAGGTATTTGAAATGCCACAACTTAGCTCATCTTCCATTCACAGAGAGCAACTTTTGAATGGGCCAATCCAGGTCATCCTGGAAATATTAGCCTATGGTCAGGACTATAAAAAGCTGGGTGGCACAAAGTGAAGTGGTTCACATGTGTGGACTGCGTATGCTGATGGGATCCATAATTTACTTCTCCTTTCCACAAGAAAAACAGAAGATAGCTAAACGTTTCCGTCTACAGTTATTTGTTATTTTCCCTTTTTATTTTATAACTGTTTTGCATATGTGTCATTTTATTTGTATCTTTTTATATAATTAATTGTTAGCACTGTATATTTTTATATTAAAGCTTAAAATCGTTAATAAGTTTGACCCTTGAATGCCCTAAAGAACCTATAGCCTTTAAGAGAGTGTGTGACCTTTTGATTGTTTGACAGTAACATAGATTGATGTGTGTTTGATGAGTGGTGGCAGCGAGTTAAGAAATCGAGGTGCGCTGAATGTGTCGGGGTGTAATATATGCTCACTTTATAGCCTAAAACAGAGGTTGAGTGCTGAATTGAGTGACAGGAGATAAATTAACCCTTGCATGCGCACCCCTTGTCACGTGCTGAGAAGTGTGTATGTGACAGCTCCTATTTCCCTTTGGTTATGTGTTTTGTAAGGTGTGATTTCTGTGATTAACAATACGTGTTACTAGGGTCTGACTAGGGCCAGCCTTCGTTGAGCGGGGGTGCCACTTGCGCTTATAGGGTGCCAGCCTCAGCAGCCAGTTAGGGTGCAATCTCCTATTAGGGCATTGTAGGGCACTATAACACATAATCTCCTTTGTATATTCATATTTCTCCCCACGAAGGGATTTAGGACTTACCAGGACGTTTATCCAGATTTTATTTCACGTTATAAGTTCTACTCTATAGACTTTTTTAATGAATATCTAATAAACCTTATGTTTTAATTGCAGTATGTTCTATTAATTGTAGCTATTTCTATTTAGATACTACCCTATCCAATTTATTCGGTGATACTTTAATATAACTAACTAGCTGGTCACTAGGAGTTCTGTTCCTAAATTGTTTGAGGGGGGGAAATAGTATTACATGGAATCTATTCAAACAAATGGCCTTCCATGTAATGCAATAGCTGTCCAAGTCCATCAGAATAAGGACTTCTGATACTCCGCCTACAATGCTATTGGTGTTTTCTATAGAGCACCTACATTAATTTGACAACATAGCTACAATATTTGTCAAAATGCTATTTGCAGCTTACTTCATTTCTATACAACTCCTAATGACCTAAACAAGATACCTATAAACTGGTCAGCCATAACAGGTGAAGTGATTTATGGTGGTTATCTTTGTAAAATGTCACTGAGGCTGGATGTATTGTGCAATGTTAGTGGCTCACGTGGTGAGGTGGATTCTCTCAGTCGCAGGTCAGAGTGAACAACATGGAACTAAAAGCGATGGCACAGTGGGTAGAACTTTCTGCATGGCATGTGGAACAACAAGGACATGACAGCATGCAGACAAGTGAAGCAGGTTACCCCAGAAGACAGAGAACCAGGAATAAAACAACTTGGAACTGATGATGAATAGTTCATGACTTGCAACAGTGTTTTCAGTATGAACAGCTTCAGAGAAAAGTTTGTAAAACTTACAGCAGAGGAAGGATTAAACAGCTAATGAATAGATACTGATAACAGTGATGAACAGGCAAAACTTGTTTGCAGAGAAGATACACTCTGAGGCAGCAGTGTTCGTAATGTTTGTTGTAATGTGAGTCTAGAGATGAGTTTGCTATGCTTACAGAAGACGAAGGGCTACTTGCAAGTCTGAGCCAGGAAGTAAATTCAGACTGTAGAAACAAACAGGAGTTTGCAGAAATATGGGGCTGTAAAACAGCAGGCTGGCTATTTTCACTAAAAGTACCTATATTGTAGAGGTCCCCTCTGGATTAAAGAAATTACTCGGTGCCTAAATAATACAATTCCAATGGAGAAAAAGGTGTTTATTAACCCCTTAGTGACCGGACCAATTTTTTTAAATCTGACCAGTGTCACTTTATGTAGTAATAACTCTGGAATGCGTCAACATATTCCATTGATTTTGAGATAGTTTTTTTGTGACACATGATACTTTATAATAATGGTACTGTAAATTTAGGTTGATATGTTGTGTTTATTTATAAAAATATCAGAAATTTTACAAAAATGTTTTAAAAATTGCAATTTTCAAACTTTGACTATCTCTTTAATCCCAATAGTCCTAATGGTTCTTTTCAGGAAGTAATGGAAAGTGGCATGACAAGAATGAAAAAGTTTATTTTTACCACCTAAATTTTGATAACTTCTGAACAGGCCCCTATAGCCAGCAGACTCTAAGGCCGTTATTTGGCTGTTACCTGCCCTGGCAAACATCAGGACCACACAATCAAGATCTCAGGGTGCTGATGAGATTAAAGAGAGAGCCCCCACACTCTTGTTAACTATTTAGATTCTGTAGTCACTATTGACAGCAGAATCTAAGGGGTTAAACGTCCATGGTCGGTGCCAACACTGATCGTGGCTGATGCAGCTATAGTGTACGGGTGACAGTTACAGGATTGTCACCTGTCGGGGAACGCTAGTCTCTTTTATCGCAGGTCAGTAAAAAGACTTCTATTGGTCACTAAGGGGTTAAAAGAGGAGCAATTGGCAAATGTTGGATGTAATATTTAATATATTAATATTGGATTGATGAGGGTATCAGGGATATACAGTATATATACCTAGATAATGTATTATAGTTTTAATTTATCTATGAAAAGCTCTCCATGAACCTAAACTAGGGGATCGTACGTTAATGGAGGGGGGGGGGAGGTTCAGTTTAATTAACAGTGGTTATGTATACATGCTTTAGTGATTAAGGAATATATTACTAATGTAACTATGGCACTGTTATGAAGTTTGTATTCTCAGTTGCTTCAATAAAAAAAATTCTTGATTAAATATATATAATAAAATTTTCTTGATTAAAATAAAAAGTACCTACGGTATATTGGGCACAAGAGCAGCAAAACTGGACCATTCAACAATGAATGGCAGTTTGATGTCATAAATTAAGTTTTCGTTTATAGCATCTAGACATGTGCATGTGCCCCTCGTATCTGGGAGAAAATGGCTCCAAGTTGCTAAGTTGCATTATGGAAGGAAGGTAAGCCGGTGAACGCAGTGTGAATCTGTGGGCCTAATATTCAAGTAGAATTTACTTTGACAAGAACAACCTACTTAAAGTGGACATATCACCAGGTCAAAAGTAGCAAGATTTCCCACCTATTTTATTCCTGCTATCTAGAATGGATTGAGAAACATGACAAAAAATTCAAGGATTTAATCTGGCCTTGCCAATCTCCAAATTTCAAATGAACATGGGACGCTCGCAGCCCTGCCCTGAGAGATGGGGGTACGCGGAGCCAGGTAGATGTTTGGTGGGTTGTAGCCGTGGCCTAGACCCGTTCCGTGCCCAGGGCTGTCACATTTAAAAGGGTGTAATGGGCTTTCAGAGTTGGTCTTAATCGAGTGGTTGTATTTGACTACGCGACCTGTGGTGTCTGGTGATTCCCCACCAGCGCTGCGTTCAGTCCTCTGAGGCGGGATGTAGTGGCAGCCGGAGATGATACTACTCCCCACAGGCGGAGCAGGGCCTCAGGGCAGAGAGAACAGGAGGATGGGAGTCGTAGTGGGAGATGTGGTGCAGGGTCGTGTTGCAATAAGAAACCGGAGGCCATAGGGGTAGTCTTCCAAGCTTTACTCACGGTAGAAAGCTCAGCTGCAAGGCTTCTCCCTGCTCCTTACGGCGCGCTGCGGCCACCAGGACCGGGGGTCCGACAACCTCCGAGTAGTTCAGGTGCTTTGGTCAGGACCCAGCACCAGAGTGTTCCTAGACTTTCCCACTAGGTCCTCTCCCGTCCGTATGTGGTGCGTGTACTAAGGCCGTGAAGTGACAGAGTCAGATATTGGGGGCCGGAACCCCTTTTGCAGCAGGAATCCCTCTGACTAGGCCAGAATAGTGAGGACAGGTGGCGTATACCGCTCGGTCTGCATCCCCCTGGGATCCTTTTGCCTGCGGAGCTTTACTCCTCTGCTCCCCTCCAGTCCTTCTTGGGTAGGGACCTTGACCAGGTAGAGACAGCCGCTAACTCTTGCCCGCTCCTCGACTCAAGGCCAGAGTAGGAGGACCGTGTCCCCATCAACTGCAGGTTCACACAGAAAGCCACGTTCAGTGATGAAGATCACAATCAAAGACCATAAGCCCAAGATGGCTGTAGATTAAATATGAATTTTTGTTGTGCAACCTCTAAGTGTGTCCTCCACCCTCACCCGCTACTAGATTCCCCCTAACTTTGGTTCCCCCATCTCCACTTATCCCGGCTGGGGCAGCACCCTGGTGCATATAAGCCCCCCTCAGGTGGGAGAGGTGTGGTGTTGGATGCAGAGGTGAGGTCCTGACAGTTGCACCATCCTTACCTCGAAGGAGAGATACCACACCTCATTAAAGAGATGCAGTACCCCTGTGGCAACCGAACCCTCAGGGGCGCCACAAACCTCTGTGGGAAAAAAAAGTCATATAATCACCCTCTGATGTCTTCACCGTTTTTCAGCTCCGCTCCGGTCACGCGATGCCATCTTGTGGGTGCAGCTTCTGACTGGCTGGAAGTCAGAAGTTACAGCACAAGGTCTCAATGCAAGTCTATAAGAGCCGGAATGAGGCTCTCCTAGACTTGTCATGAAAAGTGACCTCCGCGCAGCTCCATGACACACTGTAGCTGCCGACAGGTCACTTTTCGCCGGAGAGTGCCTGGAGCGACACTGGAAAATGATGAAGGCGGCGGCAGATGAATATGAGACAAGGGGCCGGGGATTTGTAAATAAAGCACCACTGCAGCGGTACAATAAAAAAATGCTGGAGTGGTGTTTTAAGTGCCATGAAGTGGACCTATGCAATATTAAGCTGGTGGTTTGAATGTCATGGGTGATTTTACCACTCTAAATTAAATTTTGAGTGTTCAAACTCTCCATGGAGATATTTCTGTGCTATCAGTGAAAGGGCACATGAACTACTTTATTTATTTGATTCATATTTTGTTTAGTCATCAAAACACAAAAATATTTTTTTCCATGCTGCAAAGAGGGAGTTAGTGTATCAGGACTGTTTGTAATTATGCATTTTTGTGTCCTTCTCTGCAGTATTCAAATGCTAGTAGTGTAGCTACAGTATGTGCCTATTTCTGTTGAATATTGATATCCCTTACTTAGAGAGAAATATGAAACATTTACTGGATACGCTAAGAGCAGAATTGACATAAGACTCTAGGCATTCTTTCCACTATGTTTTTTCTAAAAGTAGCCAGATATGGAAATGTATTTTGGTTTATTTTCTGCTTCAGTTTTGCAGCAATGGTCCTGGAGCCTTTCATGTGTCGACCAACAATACAATATGACAAGTAAGGTCTCAAGCACACAACCACATAACAGATTTGACCATTGAGTTGTACGGAGCCATAATACAGCACACTATATTTATGTTTGTCATATTCTGTTTAACACTAACTGAAAATATAGTGGCTTGCTGATTTATAAAGGATTCGAAGATGCAAGATTAAATGGATTCACACACAATGGCAAAAGAAGTAATACCGTTTACTGGAAAAATAATGAAAAATACACGCAAAAGAGAATTTTACAAAACAAAATATAAAAAGATAGCAAAAGATGCACAATATATCAAAAGATGTTATCAATAACTAATCAGACAAGATATCAAAACGTATACAAAAGTAAGAAGCATGTATTATACTCAGCCTCCATATCTGGGGTCTTTCCCCAGTTCTCCAACTCAGAAGCCAAGATTAAAGAGCGTAGGGTTTCCATCCTGCAGTTTTATATGTGTGGCACCCCAGGGGGTCTGGTTGCCACAGTGGTAGAAATACCATGTCTGAGAGCGAGCATGGGTTTTCCTGGTCAGGAGCACTATTGCATGCAACGCCTCCTGCCCCAGTCCAGGGAGGGGAGGAACCTGCCCTTTATAAACTGGATCTGGGGCGGGGTTAGTCGAGTCTGAGTCCAGAGGAGCAGCAAGGAGCTGAAGGCCAGGGACTGGAGCTAGCAGAGGTCGTCCTGGCCGAAGACGCAGAGCACCGGAGTCCGAGGCTGTGAGGATATCCACATCCAGCAGCAGAAACCACCTGGCAGGGGATTTCAGGTCCTCTGGCCATAGAAAAGCCCGGAGGCTCAGTCACACGCAAGGGACCGGCACCGCCATCGAGGAGCGGAAGGTACCAAAGGCCCCAAGTCACCAGTCATACGGGTGAGCACCACACGGTACACTCAGGGACGTGGGCTACTACACGACTACAGCAAGGTAGCCAGGAAGAGTGCAGTCAGACAGGAAGGCCTACACCTCCACCTGGCCAGGGGGACTCTTGTTCGCTCACAGACTGACCAGGCCTCTAATGTTAGCCAGTACTCCCGGCAGGGCCATCTTCATTACCAACAGTAAAGACCCTGAACTGCACTGACTGAGTCATTTCTGCTGCGCCCATGCACCACAACCCTCACCATCTACACACGCTGCCCTGAGGCTATACTCCTCCCGTGGGGAGTTATACTACCTTCTGCTGCGCACCCAACATCAGCCTCAGCGGTCTGCCCGCAGCGGCGGTTCTCGGTGACCGCAATCCACGGGTGGCGTAGTCGGACATTTCAACATTAAAAAACAAGTAAACAGATCCACCAATGGTTTGACCACCCTGAGCCACGGGACCGGGTCGCCGCCACGGAGACTACAACCCATGACATTACACAGAGACCCGGCTCTGGGTATTCCCCCACACACGGCCCAGGGGGCGCGTCAACTTTGGCGTAGTCGGCAGGATTTCGTGCCCACAACCACCGGGTACTGCGTGCCTGAAGAAAGACTGTGATACTTACCGTGGTGAAGTTTCCCGCCATCTGCAGCCGTTTTCCCGCCATCCGCAGCCATTTTCCCGCCATTGGGCGCCATTTTTGAGACACAGCGCAGGAAGAAGAGGGGTGTGGACGCCATAAGCACGCGAGAGTTGAAGCCCCACCTTACATACTGACGCTGCGCAAGGTCCTAGAAGGAGCCCAGCAGACGCCGATGTCACCAGCGAGCGACGCAAGGTCCTCGACCCCGACGACCGCCTGCGGAGCCGCGGACTACGGAGAAGAAGCAACGGAAGGTAGACCACGGTTAACTAGGGGGGAGGAAGACACCAGGAATGGAGAGAGCTCCCACCGCCAGCGCGGCTACTGCCGCAGTGATGCCGTTCACGATGCCGTATATCCCCGGAGCGGCATGGTTACCCCAGTACTCAGGGGAGTCGCATACCCTGAGAGACTTTAAAGAAAGACTGAATAGCCTATTCAAAGTATGCCCCATGTCCGAGGAACAAAAAGTGAGCATCCTGATAGGTCAGTTAATCGGAGCAGCCCAAAGAGAAGTGAAGTCCTGGTCAGTCAGGGAAAAGGAGACTGTAAAGGAAATACTGGCCCGTCTAAAGGACACTTTTGATACCCGCACCTCAGCAGAGATCAAACTAAAATTTTATGGATGCAAACAGCGGGCACAAGACAGTATATGGGACTATGCTTTGAATTTGCAGGAGGCCCTGAGAGCCATTAAGCAGGCAGACCCTGACGGCGTGCGGAATGAGGATAAGCTGTTGACTGAACAGTTCATTGAGGGTCTACAGTCCAGCGCCCACCGAACCCAGTTGCGTGAAATGGTCTTGCAGAACCCTGATTTGGACTTTGCGTAGTTTAAAGACAGGGCCATCCGGGTGCTCCGAGAACCGGCACCAGGTGGCGCTGTAACCCACAGGCGCCCTGCTATCACCTATCACCAGGAGGCGGCGCCCTTGTCTGCAGAGCCTGTGGGAGCTGATGCACAGGCTTTGGACAAAGCCCCGGCTGCAGACCTGCACCATCAGGTCCAAGAGCTGACCAAAAGCGTTGCCGCACTAACCAGAATTGTGCAGTCTTTACAGATGTCCCACCCCAGGAAAGATCCAGTTGGCTTCCAGTCCGGAGGAAGTCCCTTGGCGCCGACAGAGGAGGATCCCATCGTCCAGAGGAAGGCCCAGCGACCGCTACGACCAGGACGGACAACCCATCTGCCGCTGCTGCAACCAACCAGGACATATGGCAAGGTACTGTCATTTAAACGGGCCCAACCTGGGGCAGAGGGCCGACCCCCAGGCATAAGACCATCAGGCCCATCGAGTTGGCGTGATAAGTACGTAGGGGGACGACCGGGTCTTGCCTGTGGTGCTGGATGGAATTCCTATGAGTGCACTACTGGACACCGGGTCACATGTAACCACCATCCCCTATGTGCTTTTTAAGCGGTACTGGAATGACTCAGATATTACCCGCTACCCAGATAACGATTTGAGCATCATCGCCAGCAATGGTCAGCCCGTACCGCAGGTGGGATTCAAGGAGGTGACCATCAAAATTGGTGAAGTTGAACTGCCAGCGCAAGGACTGATTATTGTGGACATTGACCGTCGTGAAAGCCACCCTAAGATAACCTTGGGTACTAATGTTATTGAAAATTGTCTTGCAGAGATAATTGTCATATTACAGCAGTTTGCGGTGAACGCCAGCTCCAGCCAGCAGCGTGTCCTACAAAAAAAGATCAGAGCCCTGATGAAAAGGCAACAGGTAGAACTGTCTGGTGGTGAGATTGGTAGTGTTAGGATAAGTGACCCGTTCCCTATCGCCATGCCCCCAAAAAGTGAGATGATGATCTGGTGTCGTACTGCAATCGGGTTAAGAGGAAGGGACTACCAAGCCATGGTAGAACCCGTCTACTCAGACAGTAGGCCCACCATTTTGACAGCACGGGGGGTGGTCGATGTACGCCATGGGAGGGTACCCGTCCGCATCCTAAACATTGGGGAAAGAGAAGTATACTTGGCCCGGTATGCCACTCTAGCCAAATTGTTCACCGTTAACCAAAACTCTGTAAAGGCCGTGGAACCCTTGCCTCCATCTCAACCAGAGGAGGGTAACGGCTCCAAGAAACAAATGGAGGACTGGTGTCAGAAGCTGCATGTGGGCACAGACTCCACTCCTTCACACCAAAAACAGGGAGTCTACCGGGTGGTGCAGGAGTACGAAAGAGTCTTTAGCAAACACCCGCTAGACTTTGGGCAAGTAAAGGGGGTAGAACACCACATCCCCACAGGAGACCATCCACCCATAAAGGAAAGATACCGACCTGTACCCCCTGCACACTATCAGAATGCCAAGGGAATGTTGCGAGAAATGAAGGAGGCTGGGGTAATCAGGGACAGCTGTAGCCCCTGGGCAGCTCCACTAGTTCTTGTGAAAAAGAAAGATGGCACCATGAGAATGTGTGTGGATTACAGAAAGGTCAACCGTATCACACACAAAGATGCGTACCCGTTACCTAGGATAGAGGAATCTTTAGCTGCATTAAAGTCTGCTAACTTCTTCTCCACTTTGGATCTTACTAGCGGGTACTGGCAGGTTCCTGTAGCAGAGGCTGACAAGGAGAAGACCGCGTTCACCACACCGATGGGTCTCAGCGAATTCAACTGTATGCCTTTCGGGCTCTGCAAAGCACCAGGAACCTTCCAGCGGTTGATGGAGTGCTGCCTGGGGCACAGGAATTTCGAGACGGTCCTGCTATACCTGGACGATTTCCTTGTGTATTCCAAAACATATGAGGACCATCTGTAACACCTGGCAGAGGTGTTTGATGCTCTGGCAGGTTACGGCCTAAAGGTGAAACCCTCCAAGTGTCATCTACTGAAACCAAAGGTACAGTACCTGGGACACGTGGTGAGTGCTGACGGAGTAGCTCCAGACTCTGATAAGATCACAGTGATTAAGGACTGGCCAAGACCCTCCAGCATAAAGGAAGTGCGGCAGTTCCTCAGGTTGGTAGGCTACTACCGAAGATTCATCCCCAGGTTCACCAAAATGGCAGCCCCTATGCAAGACCTCCTGTTAGGTCAGTCAAAGACCAAGAATCAGAAGCCGCCCTTCAGGTGGGACAAGCTGGAAGAGGAGTCTTTCCGCCAGCTGAAGATGGCCCTCACGGGGGATGAGATCCTGGCTTACCCTGATTACGGCCAGCCTTTCATCCTCCACACAGACGCCAGTAACGTGGGGCTGGGAGCCGTACTATCCCAGATCCAGCAGGGCAGAGAGCGGGTAATTGCTTACGCCAGCCGAAAACTACGGCCCACAGAGAGAAACCCTGAGAATTCTAGCTCCTTCAAGCTAGAGTTCCTGGCAGTGATGTGGGCAGTGACGGAACCTTTCAAACATTACCTTGCCTCTGCCAAATTCACTGTGTACACGGACAACAACCCGTTGACACACCTGGACACTGCAAGACTTGTGTTATGCACACGCCCGGGCTAAGCGGCGTGTGCGTGGGATTGGTAGTGATTCCACTGGACCGTGCCGGAGAGTGAATGCCTGGAGGGGCGTGACTAAGTATTCACCCGATCCGACCAGGGTCGCACGACGGCATACGACGCCAGTGCACCAAGGAGGAACCGAGCAGAGGGACCAGGTGCTACTCCAGGACAGACCCCGGACACGGCTGTTGACCCACACAGGGGAATACAGGAACAGGCTGGTAGGCTGGCACACAGACTGGAGGGTATAGGCAGGCACGACTGGTATGCAGGCAGGCGGGTATGCAGGCAGGGGGGTAAAGGCAAGCACAGCTAGAGTGCAGACAGGGAGGCACTAGCAGGTAGGAACACAGGCGGGATAGGACCCAGTACACACCGGGACTCAGGAACAATACAGGCAGAGGGTTACAGGCAAGCACAGCTAGAGTGCAGACAAGGCTGAGCAGGGAGGACAGGGCTCTGTTCACACGGAACAGACAGGAAGGGAAAGACAGAGCCAGATACTCACACAGTACTTGCAGAGACAACAAGCAGGAGTTAGGTACGAGTTCAGACTCTGCAGAAAAAGGAAGGGAACGGACATAGAGGCAAAACAGGTAAAGGACAGGAGAGAGTTCAGACTGGAACTAAGTGTACGGAGGAGACCGACACTGCAGAGGGATACAGGAGCGGGTCTGGGAATACGGCCCCCAGAGAGGCGGAACGAACAGGCAAGGAGCGTGTTCAGACAGGACAGACCAGACACAGGAGCGGGTCTAGGAAATCGGCCACTAGAAGGCGAGAGGAACAGGCAAGGAGCGTGTTCAGACAGGACAGACAAGAGAACACAGAAAGGAGTCAGTTCAGACACGGGAGCTGATACCGCAAAGCAGGAGACATACAGGACTCAGTTCAGACACGGGAGCTGATACCGCAAAGCAGGAGACATACAGGACACAGTTCAGACACGGGAGCTGATACCGCAAAGCAGGAGACATACAGGACTCAGTTCAGACACGGGAACTGATACAAAAAGCAGGAGACAAGAGACGGGACCTGGCACCTTCAGAGTGCAAGCACACACTGAAGGAAACACTATGCTCAGGCAGGGATAGAAGGGAGCTGCTGAGCTATATACCAAGTGACAGACAGCAATAGGCTGAGGACGCACAAGGGGTGTGACCCACAGCAGGTACAAAAGGCAGGAAGTGATCGGGCGCCGCCCTTAAGCAGCAGAAACAGACACAAACAGACAGCATGGAGGGAAGCCAGAGAGACATTCTGGACAGGAGATCAAGTGCGCCCTCTTGCACAGTGGGAGATGGACCACCATGCAAGGACGCCGCCAGGTATGTTACAGTACCTCCCCCCTTACGCCCCCTCTTCTTCAGGCCTGCCAGAATCTTCCGCAGGGAATTCGAGGGCCAGTCGTTCACTGGGTTGGAGGGGGACAGAGACTTAAGGGTAATCTCTGCTTCGAGGTACATCTTGTCAAGCTCACAGGAAGAAATAGACGGGTTATCAGGTACATAATGAGGAAAAGTCACTGTCTCTTTGTTATCTGGTGGTATCCCGGAGGATTCAGGAAACAACTGGAGGTCCTCCGCCGGGTCAGAAGAGTGCAGAGGCTCAGAGAAAACAACTGCTTCAGAGTACACTAGGTCGGACTCACTGGAGGAAGCAGGCGAGGTATCGGGTACCGAGTATAGGAAAGTCTCTGTCCATTCACCACCAGGTGGCACCCCGAAGGGTTCTGGAGACAGCTGGCGGTCCTCCGCCTGGTCAGAGGGGTGTAGAGACTCACGGGTAACCTCTGCTTCAGAGTACACTAGGTCGGACTCACTGGAGGAAGCAGGCGAGGTATCGGGTACCGAGTATAGGAAAGTCTCTGTCCATTCACCACCAGGTGGCACCCCGAAGGGTTCTGGAGACAGCTGGCGGTCCTCCGCCTGGTCAGAGGGGTGTAGAGACTCACGGGTAACCTCTGCTTCAGAGTACACTAGGTCGGACTCACTGGACGAAGCAAGCGAGGTATCAGATCCAGGATATAGGAAAGTCTCTGTCCATTCACCACCAGGTGGCACCCCGAAGGATTCTGAACACAACTGGAGGTCCTCCGCCTGGTCGGAGGGGTGTAGAGACTCAGGAGTAACCTCTGCTTCGGAGTACACTAAGTTGGACTCACTGGACGAAGCGAGCGAGGTATCAGGTACAGAGTATAGGAGAGTCTCTGTCCTTTCGCTACCAGGTAGCACCCCGAAGGGTTCAGGAGACAACTGGAGATCCTCCGCCTGGTCGGAGGGGTGTAGAGACTCGGAGGTAACTACCACTTTGGGGTACCCATTGTCAGGCTCACAGGACGAAGCGGACAAAGTATTGAGTACCGGGTGTAGAGAAGTCTCTCTCCATTTGTCATCGAGTGGTATCCCGGAGGGTTCAGGAGGCAACAGGGGATCCTCCGCCAGGTAGTAGAGGTGCACAGACTCTGAGGTAACCACAGCTTTGGAGCATCCTTGGACATGCACACCGGTTAAAGAGAAAGAAGCATCTGATGCCGGGTGCAGGAAGTTCTCCTGTGTGGAGTCTGGATGGGCAGAAGTCTCTTCGGCCAGGAGAACTGGTGCACTACCCACGCACATTACCCATTGGGGTTTCTCCGGGATACAGGGAGATGAAGCTTCAGTAGGGACTTCAAGGTTGGGGTCAGGAGGTCTCAGGGAGGACAGACCCTGGCGTGACTGCTTGCCTCTAAGTCTAGCACGTCTGGACTGCCTCTTGAGGTTGAGAGAAGTATTCCGGAAAGCGTAGTCACCCTGTGAGGATTCTGGGTGGGCAGTAGTCTCATTGGGCTGGAGGACTATTGCGCTACCCACACACATTACCCGTCGGGGCTGCTCCGGGATATTGGGAAGTGAAGCTTCAGCAGGGGCTTCAGAGTTAGGGTCCTCGAAGACCATACGAAAGGCCACCAGGAAGGCCTGCAGGTCAAGGATGACAGGATCCCATGCTTCCCATAGGGGGGTGACCCATTTCAAGGCATCACCCGCTAGGTAGTCAATCATAAAGGCCACTTTAGCCCAATCGGAAGGAAAATAGAGAGGGTAGGCCTTAAAGTGTAGCATGCATTGCTCCACAAATGCACGACACTGTCTTGGATCCCCATAGTAACGTGGCGGATCCGCAGGAACGAGGGCTGATAGATCCATCTGGACGGGTGCGTAATTCGCCTGGAACTCAGCTAAAGGGGGAAAAAAAATTTATTTATTTTATTTTAATGCATGTATTCGCTGGAAAAACTTCTCAAAGAGCGAAGGCCGTGGGGCTCAACGGGAACCATGGCCTGAGCATGCTGTTATGCACACGCCCGGGCTAAGCGGCGTGTGCGTGGGATTGGTAGTGATTCCACTGGACCGTGCCGGAGAGTGAATGCCTGGAGGGGCGTGACTAAGTATTCACCCGATCCGACCAGGGTCGCACGACGGCATACGACGCCAGTGCACCAAGGAGGAACCGAGCAGAGGGACCAGGTGCTACTCCAGGACAGACCCCGGACACGGCTGTTGACCCACACAGGGGAATACAGGAACAGGCTGGTAGGCTGGCACACAGACTGGAGGGTATAGGCAGGCACGACTGGTATGCAGGCAGGCGGGTATGCAGGCAGGGGGGTAAAGGCAAGCACAGCTAGAGTGCAGACAGGGAGGCACTAGCAGGTAGGAACACAGGCGGGATAGGACCCAGTACACACCGGGACTCAGGAACAATACAGGCAGAGGGTTACAGGCAAGCACAGCTAGAGTGCAGACAAGGCTGAGCAGGGAGGACAGGGCTCTGTTCACACGGAACAGACAGGAAGGGAAAGACAGAGCCAGATACTCACACAGTACTTGCAGAGACAACAAGCAGGAGTTAGGTACGAGTTCAGACTCTGCAGAAAAAGGAAGGGAACGGACATAGAGGCAAAACAGGTAAAGGACAGGAGAGAGTTCAGACTGGAACTGAGTGTACGGAGGAGACCGACACTGCAGAGGGATACAGGAGCGGGTCTGGGAATACGGCCCCCAGAGAGGCGGAACGAACAGGCAAGGAGCGTGTTCAGACAGGACAGACCAGACACAGGAGCGGGTCTAGGAAATCGGCCACTAGAAGGCGAGAGGAACAGGCAAGGAGCGTGTTCAGACAGGACAGACAAGAGAACACAGAAAGGAGTCAGTTCAGACACGGGAGCTGATACCGCAAAGCAGGAGACATACAGGACTCAGTTCAGACACGGGAGCTGATACCGCAAAGCAGGAGACATACAGGACACAGTTCAGACACGGGAGCTGATACCGCAAAGCAGGAGACATACAGGACTCAGTTCAGACACGGGAACTGATACAAAAAGCAGGAGACAAGAGACGGGACCTGGCACCTTCAGAGTGCAAGCACACACTGAAGGAAACACTATGCTCAGGCAGGGATAGAAGGGAGCTGCTGAGCTATATATCAAGTGACAGACAGCAATAGGCTGAGGACGCACAAGGGGTGTGACCCACAGCAGGTACAAAAGGCAGGAAGTGATCGGGCGCCGCCCTTAAGCAGCAGAAACAGACACAAACAGACAGCATGGAGGGAAGCCAGAGAGACATTCTGGACAGGAGATCAAGTGCGCCCTCTTGCACAGTGGGAGATGGACCACCATGCAAGGACGCCGCCAGGTATGTTACAACTTGGTGCCCTGGAGCAAAGATGGATGGCCCGGCTGTCCAACTATGAGTTCACCATCAAATACCGGGTGGGACGCACAAATGCCAACGCAGACACCCTGTCCAGGATGCCGAACTTGCCGGACGGAGGGGAAGATCCAGAAGAACTGGAAGAGATTGAACTCCCTGCGTTCCACAGTCATGGGATTGCCCAGTGTTCCCACTGTGTAAGGGACAAGCACTCTGCCACGTTCAATCCCTTACCCCACTACAGCTGGGCGGAGACGCAAGACAGTGACCCAGCCGTCCGCCTGGTGAAAGATGTTGACGCAGGCTGATGCCCGCCTTGACCCAGACGCTCCGGAAGAAACTAAACAGCTGTGGAAGAAGAAGAGTAAGCTGTTTCTCTACAAGGGGAAGCTGTGCCGGAGAATTGTCAACTCCCGGACGCATGAGCTGACCTGGCAGGTAGTGGTCCTGAGATGAGACGCGGCTATGGTCCTGGAGGCATACCACGACAGAGCAGGGCACTTTGGATGGAAGAAGTTGGAGTTCCTGTTGCGTGAACGGTTCTTCTGGGTAGGCATGAGAGGGGCCATTGAGAGATGGTGCAGAGACTGCGGCCCATGCAACCTGAGAAGAAAGGACCGTGCCAGCCAGAAGACTCCCCTGCAGCCCATCATCACCAAGCAGCCTCTAGAACTGTTAACCCTGGACCATGTGAAACTGGCTCCAAGTAGGTCCGGGTACGTCTACGCCCTCACCATCGTAGACCACTACTCCCGGTTCCTGGTGGTGGTCCCTGTCAAGGACATAACAGCTCAGACAGCAGCCAGAGCCTTCCAGCAGCACTTCTGCCGTCCACACGGGTATCCGGAGCAAGTGTTGACTAACCAAGGTCCAGCCTTTGAAGCGGAGGTCTTCCAGGAGTTCTGCAACCTGTATGGCTGCAAGAAGATAAGGACAACACCCTATCACCCCCAAACCAACGGATTGTGCGAGAAGATGAACCAGGTGGTGATAGACTTGCTGAAAACGTTGCCCCTCGAAGAACGCAGTCTGTGGCCTGAAAAACTGCCTGATCTGGTGGACTTGTATAACCACATCCCAGTAAATTCCACCAACTGCACCCCGGCTTACCTAATGAGAGCAAGACCTGGTAAGCTGCCTATTGACCTGGATATGGGAGTCCTGACACCCGAGGACACCTCGCCAGAGGCAGACTGGGATACAGAACGGCAGCAGCAGTACCGGAAAGTGCAGGAGAGTGTTGAGAGAAGTCTGTCTCAAGCAAGAGAAAGGCAAGAGAGGACTTACAACCAGAATGCTACCGCTGTTCCCCTGGCACCTGGAGAGCAGGTCTTGAAGAGGAAGAGGCAGCTCCATAAGTTAGATGACCAGTGGGAGAAAGACCCGTACACAGTACTGCCCTCAAGTCATGAAAATCCGAAAGTATGCATTATCAGTAAGGATGGAGGAGAGACCACAGCCACTCTCCAGAGACCACCTGAAGAAGTGTCCCGAGCAGCTGCAAAGCACTGATGAAGACCAAGATAGCCCTCAACCCGCAGAGGAAAGGGAAGAAATGGTCAATACAGTACTCGGAGAATTTCCCCGGTCCTGGACACAAATTAACAACGCTATTGTGGTACCCGTCCTTACCTTTCTCCAGCCAGCCCCTCAATGGCTTACAGAAGAGCAAGTAGTGTTGTCCATACCAGCAGCCCAGGAGAATCAACCCTCTGCTAGTAGTGAGCCTGCCGTGCCCGTGGTAAGCCAAAGAGTACGCAGAAAGCAGCCCAACCTACCCGTAACATCTCCAAACACCTGTAGTGCAGACACTAGCGAGCCCACTACGCAAGGGGTGGAAACAGGGGATCCAGAAAGAATACCACCAGATAGTGTGTTACGTAGGTCCACCAGGAGCACTAGAGGTCAGAAGCCCGCTCGCTGGAGAATCTAGAAAAAATGATGATATATACCTGTATATTGCAAATGTTGAAATGTTTTATGTTTGTTGCATGAATAATAATTATGTTTCTCAAGTTACCCGACAGGGTTTATGGACTGACAGGTTATGGACAATGAATAACCGGAACTGTACCTTGTAAATAGTTGCACCTGTTAAGTGCCCCTTTTGTGCCTGACCACAGAACAAAAACTCGTGGAGGTGGCTGAAGACGTGGTCCAACGCCGGATCATCGATGCCCTGTAGCCACCCCAGGGCCTACATGGAGGGTTTGGGAAGGGTCCCTCAAAATACATCTTGGGTGACATGGACACCTGCTTACGGAAGCGCCGTGACCTATAAAGACTGAACTCCTTGTACATATGTTGATGTGTTATTGCTTATACCCTGTTATGTATATTTTCATAAAATGTGTTTAGTCCTGGAGTACTAAAATTTACCAGGGGGGAATGTGGCACCCCAGGGGTTCTGGTTGCCACAATGGTAGAAATACCATGTCTGAGAGCGAGCATGGGTTTTCCTGGTCAGGAGCACTATTGCACGCAACACCTCCTGCCCCAGTCCAGGGAGGGGAGGAAGCTGCCCTTTATAAACTGGATCTGGGGCGGGGTTAGCAGAGTAGAGTAGAGGAGAGCAGAGTCGAGTTCTAGTCCAGAGGAAGGGACAGAGGAGCAGCAAGGAGCTCTGTAGGAGACAGGAGCAGAAGGCCAGGGACTGGAGCTAGCAGAGCTCGTCGTGGACGAAGACGCAGAGAACCGGAGTCCGAGGCTGTGAGGATATCCACATCCAGCAGCAGAAACCACCTGGCAGGGGATTTCAGGTCCTCTGGCCATAGAAAGCCCGGAGGCTCAGTCACATGCAAGTGACCGGCACCGCCATCGAGGAGCGGAAGGTACCAAAGGCCCCAAGTCACCAGCCATACGGGTGAGTACCACACGGTACACTCAGGGACGTGGGCTACTACACGACTACAGCAAGGTAGCCAGGAAGAGTGCAGTCAGACGGGAAGGCCTACATCTCCACCTGGCCAGGGGGACTCTTGTTCGCTCACAGACTGACCAGGCCTCTAATGTTAGCCAGTACTCCCGGCAGGGCCTTCTTCATTACCAACAGTAAAGACCCTGAACTGCACTGACTCTGAGTCATTTCTGCTGCGCCCATGCACCACAACCCTCACCATCTACACACGCTGCCCTGAGGCTATACTCCTCCCGTTATACTACCCTCTGCTGCGCACCCAACATCAGCCTCAGCGGTCTGCCCCGCAGCGGCGGTTCTCAGTGACCGCAATCCACGGGTGGCGTAGTCGGACATTTCAACATTAAAAACCAAGTAAACAGATCCGCCACTGGTTTGACCACCCTGAGCCACGGGACCGGGTCGCTGCCACGGAGACTACAACCCCTGACATTATACAGAGACCCGGCTCCGGGTATTCCCCCACACACGGCCCAGGGGGCGGGTCATATGGACTCCACTATGCTTTGTATAACCAAATTTTTATACACCCCTTCCTTGCCCATGTGATATTTTTGGGCAGAAAACTAAAATGAGCATAGAGCTTTCTAGAATCAGTAAACCAATGTACTGTATATGTAGAGCACGTCCTAAAGTAATAATATGATCTAGCACCTGGAAGTGCCTGGTATGCATCTTGGCAAAACCTTAATCAAAGCTGAAAATAAGTATATTAAAGGTGTAGAATCAAACAAAACCATTAAATTATCTCTTTCCAATCTATTCCACCCCTGTGTTCAAAACAGTTATATACTGTAGTACTCTTTAGAAAACAAAGCAATTCATCAATGTAATGTAAATATTTACAAGTTACTGTACCTATCATGATTCCTCCCCTCAGCGTATCATTGGCACAGTGAGTGATAGCTCAGTCATCCAATAGGATGCAGGGGTGTGCTGAGCTGTCAGTGTATTGAATGACAGCTCAGTCATTCAGTCGGGTGTAGGGATGTGCTGAGCTGTCAGTGTGCTAATAGACAGCTCAGTCATCCAATCTGGTGCAGGGGTATGCTGAGCTGTTAGGACAGCTGAGCTGTCAAAGTACCATCAGCTGGGTTTCTTGCAGGTGCTCCCTATTTCTAATAAATTTTTTGCTACTTGGCTCCCTCTCAGCTATGATCTCTGCCAATCATTGCATTTGCTCGGTGGTGCTGTTTGCTGGTTTTCTGTGCACTGTTCATTGATCTATTGCTGCCTGACTTTGGACCTAGTTCTGGCTATCCACTTGCTAAACCCCTTTGCTCTGACCCGTTATTCTCCTGGTATTCTAATTTCGGATCGTGACCTTACTTTGCCGTTATCTTTTCCCTTTCGCATATTACGTGCTCTCTTGGTACCTGAAGGACTTCAGAGATGTGTTCTCGGAAAAAGAGGGGATACTACCCCTACATCGTCCTTATGATTGTACTATTGATCTTGTTCCTAATGCCAAATTACCTAAATCTCGTATGTATAATTTGTCGGGACCTGAATGTACTGCCATGAAAGAATATGTTAATGAAAGTTTATGGAAGGGTCATATCCGTGTTTCCTCCTCCTTTATAGCTGCTGTTTTTTTTTTGTTAAACAAAAAAGGATGGGTGCCGCCTTCTTTGTCCTTGCCTCAATTTCCGGGAATTAAAAAAGATTACTGTTAAAGATACCTACCCACTTCCACTCATCCCTGACCTATATAATCAGCTTATGGGAGCTAAGTGGTTTTATAAAAAAAAAGGATCTTAGGGGGGTTTATAATTTTATACACATCTGGGAGAGTGATGAGTGGAAGACAGTGTTTTTAATATCCGAGGGTCTTCTTGAAAATGTTGTCATGCCATTGGGGTTAAACAATGCACCAGCGGTATTTCAAAATTTTACGAACAATATATTGTCACGCAAGGTGTGGGAAAGACTTAGTGCAACACAAAGGGAAGAGGGAAAGGGAGCCCAGATTCTAGGTAAAGGGGGGGAAGTGGAGACCTCCTAGGTTTTTTTTTGCGTTAGGTTGGGATAGGTAGGGAGACGGGAAGAGAAGGGGATAGACAATGGACCGGGTAGAAGACAAACAAAACACAGACAAAAAATAAAAGTAAACACCAAAAGAATAGACTGAAATGTCAAAAAGGAGAAGAATAAAGCTAATGCTAATTGCCCAGGAGATATTCCTCTACAGCCTCCAAAAACTTGGAGGCTAAGGGGTATATAGAAGATAACCCCTAGGAGGAAAAAAGGGGTGCCGTAAGGGCACCAGACACCTATTTAATGAAAGGATCAGTACAAAAATCACCGCAAAAACCCATTTTGCCTATTCCAAAATTATGATTTCCTTGTAATTCTTATGTGTATTCTTAATAGACCTAATATGAACTGTACAAACTATCAATACCATATGAGACCTCCTAGGTTGATCTAGCGTCACCCTGTCTCCCCTAACGTCCCTGTATTGGCTCTTCACCAATCGCCGCACGCATGCCTCGCCCTGTCTTTCCCTGGCGTATGGCTAATGCTAGGGAAGGGAGGAGATGAGCACTAGTCAATCTCCACTAAACACTATAGACTACAAGGGTACACAAACAGGGGGAAATTGCTTAGCTTTAGACGACTCCAGACAAATGCGCACACGTCCTCAAGCTCCAGAGAGGACAAAGTACTTCTCTTGCTAAAGCCTTCACAAGTAATAATGAATATCGCCGGCACCTTCCTCTGAAACACAGCAGGCATTTATACACTCAGGCAGGGTGTTAATTAGCCAGAGGGAGGTAGCCGCTAGGTCCTAGAGACAGCCTCTAAGAAGTCTGTAATGCCAAACGTAGAGATCTCCTGCAACCAACTGCAGGGCGACTGTCTGTCACTTCTGACACACCCGTGACAGTACCATCCCCTCTACGAGTGGCCTCCGGACACTCAGGACCGGGTTTCTCAGGATAAGAGATGTGGAATGAGTGAACCAACCAGGGATCGTTCACCTCTGACGCTGAAACCCAAATCCTCTCCTCTGGAGTCGTACCATAGCCTTTCCAGTGCATCAAGTATTGTAGAGAACAACGTTGGAGACGAGAATCTACAATCCTTGAAATCTGGAACTCCAGATGGCCATCAACCATTACTGGGGGCGGTGGTGGAGGTAAGGGCTTAAGAGGTTCCACATACTTTTTGAGTAAGGACCTGTGGAACACGTTGTGGACCTTAAGGGCCTGAGGAAGTTCAAGACGAAACGCTGCTGGGTTAATGATGGCAGTTATTTTATTGAGACCAATAAACCTAGGTCCCAGCGTCCAAGAAGTAACTTTCAATCTTATATTCCTGGTAGACAACCACACAAAGTCATTCACATCCAGGTCCGGACCTGGCAAGCGTTTTCTATCAGCCATATGTATATACCTGTCTCCCATGATCTTTAAATTATTCAGAACACCCTGCCATACCGAGAAGAGCGACAAGCAAACGGTTCCTCCTCAGGAACTTCTGAAGATCCTCACCCACTAAAGGTAACAAACTGTGGGTGATAACCGTATGCACCGAAGAACGGTGACCTGCCAGTGGATTCCTGATGATTATTAATGCAAATTCTGCCAGCGGTAAGTAGGATGCCCAATCCTCCTGATTTTCGGAGACGAAACACCTGAGGTAGGTCTCCAAATTCTGATTGACACTCTCGGTCTGACAATTCGACTGAGGGTGGAAGGCAGAGGAAAAGGACAGCTGCACCCCCAGTCGAGAACAAAATGCCTTCCAGAACTTGGAAACAAACTGGGTCCCCCGATCTGACACCACATTGGAGGGAACCCCGTGAAGCTTCACGATCTCATTTATGAACACCTGAGCAAGTGTCTTGGCATTTGGAAATGCAGGCAATGCAATAAAGTGAACCATTTTACTGAACCTATCTGCTACCACCAAAACCACCGTTTTGCCTGCAGAAACCGGTATGTCACTAATAAAATCCATGGACAAGTGTGTCCATGGTCTACTTGGGATAGGTAGCGGAAAAAGAGTACCAGAAGGATGGGCATGCGAAACCTTAGAAGGGGCGCAAATACTACAAGCAACTATGTGTTCAATCACATCCCAATGCAACCCCGGACATCAAAAAGAGAGAGGAGGTCTGCGGTTGCCTTACCATCTGGATGCACAGCAAGCACAGAGTTATGATGTTCCTTAATTACTTTGCGGTGCAGATTAGATGGTGCAAATAACCTTCGTGAAGGGAAGGAGGCAGGGGCGTCCCCCTGAGCCTCCAACACCTCACCCTCCAGTTCAGGATACAGTGCCGAAATGACTACCCCTTTCTGTAATATCGGGGCAGGGTTCGCATGGTCACCACCACCGGGGAAGCTCCAGGACAAAGCATCAGCCTTGACATTTTTGACCCCTGAATGAAAAGTGACAACGAAATTGAACCTAGTAAAAAACAGGGACCATCTGGCTTGCCTAAGGTTGAGAAGTGTAGCTGACTTGAGATATGACAGGATCTTATGGTCAGTAATAACCGTAATATGATGGACAGCCCCCTCCAACCAATGTCGCCATTCCTCGAACGCCAATTTGATTGCCAAAAGTTCCCTATTACCCACGTCATAATAGCTCTGAGCCGAAGACAATTTTTTAGAAAAGAAGGCGCATGGACGCCACTTACCAGGGGACGAACTCTGAGACAACACAGCCCCAACCCCGACATCCAATGCATCAACCTCCACAATGAGGGGTTGGGAAACATCGAGTTAACGGAGTATAAGTGCAGTGTCAAAATGATTCTTTAAGGAAGAAAAAGCCTGGAGGGAAGCATCCGACCATTTGTAAAAATCAGACCCTTTCTTAGTCATGTCAGTAAGGGGTTTCACAATAACAGAGTAATTTTGGATGAATTTCCGGTAAAAATTAGTAAAGCCCAGAAAACGTTGTAGAGCCTTCAGGTTCTCGGGAAGTTCCCAGTCAAGGACTGCGCGGATCTTCTCTGGATCCATCTGAAAACCCAAAGATGACAACAAGTACCCCAAAAACTGCACCTCCTGAACAGCGAAAACACATTTTTCCAGTTTGGCATAAAGTTTGTTATCCCTTAATATCTGGAGCACCTGCTTAACATGCCCACAATAAGTCTCAAAATCAGGTGAATAAACAAAAATATTGTCCAGATAGACTACCACAAACCTCCCCATCAAATGATGGAAAATATAATTTATGAAATGTTGGAATACTGCAGGTGCATTGGTCAAACCAAAAGGCATAGCTAAACTCTTGAAATGTCCTTCCGGGGTATTGAACGCTGTTTTCCATTCGTCCCCTTCTCTGATTCTAACCAGGTTGTAGGCTCTGCTTAAATCCAACTTGGAGAATACCTTAGCTCCTACAACCTGGCTGAACAAATCAGGAATCCGAGGAAGAGGGTATGGATCACGGATGGTAATTTGATTTAATTCCCTGAAATCTAAACTGGGATGTAGACCGCCATCTTTTTTCTTCACAAAGAAGAACTCTGCTGCCCACGAGCGAAGATGAAGGTCTGATATGTCCTTTCTCCAGACTTTCCGCAATGAAATCCTTCATGGCTTGTCTCTCAGGGCCAGAAAGATTATACAGTCTGGATTTCAGTAGTTTAGCTCCGAGGGTAAGGTTAATAGGACAGTCATATGCACAATGAGGAGGCAAATCCTGACACCCCCTCTCAGAATAAACGTCCTTAAAACCAGACAGAAAAGCAGGTAATATTTCCGTAGAGACAGTAGCAAGGGAAATATCTAAACAGTTCTCATGGCAGTAATCTCCCCATTAAATAATCTCCCTGGTTTGCCAATCCACCAACGGATTATGTTTAACAAGCCAGGGAATACCCAAGACAATTGGTGTGGGAAGATTGTCCAGGAGATACTGTAGCAAGGGATTATTTCACAATGAACTGACCCATCCTCAGTTTTACATTATGTAAAATCTGAGTAAATGCTTTCTGTGCAAGTGGTGCCGAGTCAATGGCGAAAATGGAGATAGGTTTCACAAACTCAGCATCCACCATGCTGACTCCGGCTCCACTGTCAACAAACACAGAAATTTTCTCGGTTTTGCTCTCTCATCACCTCTGCTGTCAGGACAAAGCGGGAACTGCAGTTTGGCCACAAATGCACCCCTTGTGTATCCAACTCCAGACTACCAAGAGTTAATTGAGTCTCCCTTTGTTTAGGAATTGCAGGACAGGTCCCAACAAAATGTCTCTTTTTCCCACAAAAAAAACATACGCATTTTTTCCTGAGAATCTCCGGGGAGATGTATGATGTAGAGACACCCCCTAACTGCATGGGTTCCTCCACCTTTCCCAGTACTGGCTCAACCCCAGACCGCTCCCCCGGCAAAAGTACACAACCCTGACAAGAAGACCACGGAGAAGGTGGTCTCACCCGTCTATCCCGAAGGCGTCTATCAAGACGTATGGCCAACGACATGGCATCCTTCAAGGACTGAGGGGTTTCATATAGTGCCAAGGCATCTTTCAACCTTTCAGTAAGCCCCTCACAAAATTGACTTCTAAGGGCTGAGTCATTCCATTTGGAATCCGTTGCCCATCTACGGAATTTTGAACTGTAAGTCTCCACTGACCGATGCCCCTGCTGAAGGCGACGTAGCCTAGACTTGGTCAGGGTCATCATAGATGAGGGCCAGAGCCCCGAAAAACTCCTCCACAGACTGGAGACAAACCGAGTCCTGCGGTAATGAAAACGCCCACGATTGAGGATCTCCCTGCAGTAAAGAGATCACAATACCAACCCGTTGCTCCTCATTTCCGGAGGAGTAAGGACAAAGTTTAAAATACAGTTTGCAGGCCTCCTTGAATCCAAAAAACTTGTCCCTACCTCCTGAAAACCTATCCGGGGGAGCAACCTTGGATTCAGGCTGGGCAGGCCTACCTGCAGAGACCCCCACATTAGCTACCGTTGGCAGCTGATGTTGCTGCTGAACCTCACAGTGGAGGTCATTCACCTGCAGGGACAGACAGCGGAAGTGTTCTGCGAGCTCTGCAACAGTACCCATACCAAGGGAGAAAGGAAAAAAAAAAAGTCCACGCCCAAAAACACACAGCGGGGAGAATAAAAAAAAACAGTGTAATTTTTTTTTTCCTTTTCAAAATGTGCTCAGCCAGCGATAATGTCACGCAAGGTGTGGGAAAGACTTAGTACAACACAAAGGGAAGAGGGAAAGGAAGCCCAGACTCTAGGGAAAGGGGGGAAGTGGAGACCTCCTAGGTTGATCTAGCGTCACCCTGTCTCCTATAACATCCCTGTATTGGCTCTTCACCAATCGCCGCACGCGTGCCTCGCCCTGTCTTTCCCTGGCATATGGCTAAGGCTGGGGAAGGGAGGAGATGAGCACTAGTCGATCTCCACTAAACACTATAGACAACAAGGGTAAACAAGCAGGGGGAAATTGCTTAGCTTTAGATGACTCCAGACAAACGCGCACACGATCTCAAGCTCCAGAGAGGATGAAGTACTTCTCTTGCTAAAGCCTTCACAAGTAGTATTGAATATCGCCGGCACATCCCTCTGAAACACAGCAGGTATTTATACTCCCAGGCAGGGTGTTAATTAGCCAGAGGAAGGTAGCCGCTGGGTCCTAGAGACAGCCTCTAGGAAGATGTCTGTAATGCCAAACGTAGAGGTCTCCTGCAACCAACTGCAGGGCGACTGTCTGTCACTTCTGACACACCCATGACATATATTTTCTGATATTTTTGGAAGCTTTATTGTGGTATACCTTGATGATATTCTAATTTTTTCGCCTGATCTGGATTCTCACCATGAGCATGTTCGTTTTACTTTATGAAAGCTTACAGAGAATTCTTTGATAAATTGGAAAAATTTACCTTTTCTGTCCAAGAGATATCGTTCCTGGGGTTCATTGTTTTGGTTGAAGGTTTTAAGATGGAAACTGGAAAAGTGCACACCATAATTGATTGGGTTCTACCTTGTGACCTTAAAGCGTTACAATGTTTTTTAAGATTTGCCAATTACTACAGGGATCTAAGAGGTAAGGTTTCTCCTTGTGGAACGTGACAAGCCTGGTCTGGCATGCCCGTATGAGGAGACTTAAACTCTTTACATGCTCCTGTGGGAAATTAAATATGCAAATGGTCTCTTCAGAGATGAGGACTTGAAGACTAGTGCCACCCATTGAAAGTAGTAATCCTACAAGTCAATATCGACCCTTTAACAAGACTTGCAATATGACTTAGGGTAAAAGTCAAACCAGAAACCCAATTTGCAGACCCGGTGTTTCAAGATATTGCCCCTCGTCAGTGCAAAGTATGAGATCTGATTTGGCTAGGTGAGAGGCTAAGACTCCTATCTAAGGGGTAAGATTTCTCCTTGTGGAGAGTGACAAGCCAGGGGAAACCTTACCATTAGACCCCAGTCAGCCTCTCACCTAGTCAAATCAGATCTTATACTTTGCATGTTTGGGACCCGGTCCTGCTCAGCCCTTATTGCCCTTATTCACATAGGACAGTAGGAAATGTTCCCCGGGTCCTGTCTTCAAGGTAGGGGATAAGGTTTGCGTATCTTCCAAAAATTTTAAGTTGAAAGTTCCATTGGCGAAGTTGGGGCCCAAATTTATTGTCCCATACGAGATTCTGGAGGTAGTCAATATGGTTACCTTCAGATTAAAACTTCCCTAGACTTTCTGTGACCCTAATGTGTTCAACAGATCCCTGTTAAAAAATGTCACTTCTGTGTTGTCTGTCTGGCCCCCACCTCCTCCAGTTCTTGTCGATGGAGATTTAGAGTATGAGGGACAGAGGATCGTGGATTCTCGGAGGGTCTGAAATTCCCTCCAATACTTTGTTCATTGGAGGAAATATGGACCGGAGGAAAGATCATCGGTTCCAACTTGTTCTGTGAAGGCCAAAAGTTTGGCCAGGACCTTCCATATTAGGCTTACTGGGAAGCCTGGGGGTCTGGTCACTCCCCTTGAAGAGGGAGTACTGTCATGATTCCTCCCCTCAGCGTGTCATGGGCACAGTGAGTCATAGCTCAGTCATCCAATCGGGTGCAGAGGCATGCTGAGCTATCAGTGTGTTGAATGACAGTTCAGTCATCCAATCAGGTGTAGAGGCGTGCTAAGCTGTTGGTACTTTGACAGCTCAGCCATCCAATCAGAGACTGGGGGGTGCTGGGCTTCTTAAAGATGATTTCAGGGAATTAGGAATTAGGCTGCAAGCTGAAAGCAAGGACCTCCAAGGTGGTATTCTCTGAAATACTACCGGTACCACGTGCCATGCCAGTGAGGCAACGGGAAATTAGGGAGATAAAATAAGTGGCTCAAGAACTGTTGTAGGAAGGAGGGATTTGGGTTCCTGGAGAACTGGGCCGACTTCTCAGTTGGCTACAGACTCTATGCTAGGGACCGGCTGCACCTTAATGGGGAGGGTGCAGCTGTGCTGGGGGAGAAAATGGCTTGAAGGTTGGAGGAGTATTTAAACTAGGGATTGGGGGGGAGGGTATTCATTTTATAGGTGGGGAAGATAGTGCAGATAGTGACCTGGGCACAAATAAAGTAATTGGGGGTGGGGTTAGAACAGCCAATAAAGTAAGAAGGAATAGAGGTACATTGAGATACATAAAATGCATGTACACTAATGCCAGAAGCCTCACCAACAAAATGGAGGAATTATAATTAATTTTGTTGGAAAATAATTATGACATGGTAGGGATATCTGAGACGTGGCTGGACGAGAGCCATGACTGGGCAGTTAATTTACAGGGCTATAGTCTGTTCAGAAATGACCGTACAAACAAGCGAGGGGGGGGTGTTTATATGTAAAATCATCCTTTAAAACCTGTCTTGCGGGAGGATATATGTGAATCTAATGAAAATGTAGAGTCCCTGTGGGTGGAGATAAGGGGAGGGGGAAAAAATAATAAATTACTGATAGGGGTTTGTTATAAGTCTCCAAAAATAATGGAAGTAGCGGAGAATATCCTCGTAAAGCAAATAGATGAAGCAGCGACTCAAGGAGAAGTCATTATTATGGGAGACTTCAACTACCCTGAAATACATTGGGGGACAGAAACATGTAGTTCAAGCAAAGGTAATAGGTTTTTGACAACTATGAGAGACAATTACCTTTCACAACTGGTTCAGGACCCAACAAGAAGGGGGGCACTGCTAGACCTAATATTAACCAATAGGCCAGACCGCATATCAAATATACGAGTTGGGGGTCACTTGGGTAATAGTGATCACAAAATAATACGTTTTCATGTAACCTTTAATAAGATGTGTAGTAGAGGCGTTACAAGGACACTAAACTTCAGGAAGGCTAATTTCCAACGGTTGAGAGATGATCTTAGTGCAATAAACTGGGACGATATCCTGAGACATAAAGCTACACAAAGCAAATGGGAGACATTTATTAGCATCCTGAATAGGACCTGTGCACAATATATACCCTATGGGCATAAACATGCTAGAAAAAGGAGGAAACCACTATGGCTAAATAGAGCTGTAAGGGGCGCAATAAGTGACAAAAAGAAAGCATTTAGAGAACTAAAGCAAGTAGGTAGTGATGAGGCATTAAATAAATATAGAAAATTAAATAAATTATGTAAAAACCAAATCAAGGCAGCAAAGATTGAGGCAGAGAGAATCATTGCCAGAGAAAGTAAAAATAACCCCCAAATATTCTTTAACTACATAAATAGTAAAAAACTAAAAAATGATAGTGTTGGCCCCCTTAAAAATAGTTTGGGTGAAATGGTGGATGAGGATGAGGAAAAAGCCAATATGCTAAATGATTTTTTTTCAACCTTATTTACACAAGAAAATCGCATGACAGAAAACATGATTAGTGATAACAAAAATTCTCCATTAAATGTTACTTGCTTAACCCAGCAGGAAGTACGGCGGCGTCTAAAAATCACTAAAGTTGACAAATCCCCGGGCCCGGATGGGATACACCCGCGAGTACTGCAGGAATTAAGTAACGTCATAGATAGACCATTATTTTTAATCTTTAAAGATTCCATAATAACAGGGTCTGTACCACAGGACTGGCGTAAAGCAAATGTGGTGCCAATATTCAAAAAGGGGACAAAAACTGAACTTGGAAATTATAGGCTGGTAAGCTTAACCTCTACTGTGGGTAAAATCCTGGAGGGTTTCCTAAGAGATGCTATAATAGAGTATCTGAAGAAGAATAACCTCATGACTCAATATCAACATGCGTTTACGAGGGACCGTTCCTGTCAAACTAATCTGATCAGTTTTTATGAGGAGGCAAGTTCTGGACTGGACCAAGGAAATGAGGTGGATGTTGTGTATATGGACTTTTCAAAAGCTTTTGATACGGTTCCACACAAAAGGTTGATACATAAAATGGGAACAATGGGGATAGGGGAAAATATATGTATGTGGGTTAAGAATTGGCTCAGTGATAGGAAACAAAGGGTGGTAATTAATGGAAAACACTCAGACTGGGTCTCAGTTAACAGTGGGGTACCACAGGGGTCAGTATTGGGCCCCCTTCTTTTTAACATATTTATTAATGACCTTGTAGGAGGCATAGAGAGTAATATTTCAATATTTGCAGATGACACTAAACTCTGCAGGGTAATCAATACAGAGGAGGACAATTTTATATTACAATATTACAGGAGGATCTATGTAAACTAGAAGCTTGGGCTGATAAATGGCAAATGAGCTTTAATGGGGATAAATGTAAGGTAATGCACTTGGGCAGAGGAAATAAAATGTATAATTATATGCTTAATTGTAAAACACTGGGCAAAACTGTAACTGAAAAAGACCTGGGTGTATTGGTGGACGACAAGCTCACGTTTAGTGGCCAGTGTCAGGCAGCTGCTGCAAAGGCAAATAAAATAATGGGATGCATTAAAAGAGGCATAGATGCTCATGAGGAGAACATAATTTTACCTCTATACAAGTCATTAGTGTGACCACACTTAGAATACTGTGTACAGTTCTGTTCTCCGGTGTATAAGAAAGACATAGCTGAACTAGAGCGGGTGCAGAGAAGAGCGACCAAAGTTATTAGAGGACTGGGGGGTCTGCAATACCAAGACAGGTTATTACACTTGGGGTTATTTACTGTGGAAAAAAGAAGGCTTAGGGGTGATCTTATTACTATGTACAAGTATATGAGGGGACAGTACAAAGACCTTTCTACTGATCTTTTTACTCTGAGGCCTGAGACTGGGACAAGGGGGCATCTTCTACGTCTGGAGGAAAGAAGGTTTAAACATAATCACAGACGGGGATTCTTTACTGTAAGAGCAGTGAGACTATGGAACTCTCTGCCGCATGATGTTGTAATGAGTGATTCACTGTTAAAATTTAAGAAGGGCATGGATGCCTTTCTTGAAAAGTATAATATTACAGGTTATAAATACTAGATTCCTTGATAGGGCGTTGATCCAGGGAACTAGTCTGATTGTCGTATGGAGTCGGGAAGGATTTTTTTTCCCCAATGTGGAGCTTAGTGTTTGCCACATGTTTTTTTTTTGCCTTCCTCTGGATCAACATGTTAGGCTATGGGTTGAACTAGATGGACTTAGTCTTCTTTCAACCTTAAAAACTATGTTACTATGTTACTATGTATGTTACAGGTGCTCGCTGTTTCTAATTAATTTTTTTGCTACTTAGCTCTGCTCTCAGCTCAGATCTATGCCAATTGTAGCATTTGCTCGGTGGAACTGTCTGCCTGGTTTTCTGTGCTCTGTTTATTGATCTATTGCTGCATGACTTTGGACCTAGTTCTGACTATCCGCTTGCTCAACCTTTTTTCTCTGATCCACTATTCTCTTGTTATTCTGACTTCGGACAATGACCCGACTTTGCCTTTATCTTTTGCCTTTTGCTTACTATGTGCTCTCTTGGTATCTGACACAGGAATGTTTAACTATACTGCCTCACGGCTTGTCTGTGAATGGTATCTAGCGTTTCAGTACCATAAAACCCTACTCCAATAAGTGGTCCTTAACCGTTTTTACTGAAACCATAGTGTACCATTTATTAATAGCAAAAAAACAATCTGGTAAAAATTGGGCTCCAAAAAAACAAAAATGAAAAGATAAAAAAACAAACAAAACACTGTTGGTGTGTTGGACTAATAAGTGACCTCTTCTGTCGATTTGGTCATGAAACCAGTGGTGCTACCATTTCTTTCTCAACACAGTAACACCAGGCTGCATATTGCTTGTGCCACTGTGAGCAGCCTGAGTAGTCTAAATGTGCTACCATGGTCTGCAGCGTCTCCGGAATTGTCTCCGATCGAGCACATCTGGGAAGACATTGGTCAATAACTGCAATGGGAGCTGCTAGCAGTGGATCTTGATGATCTGTGTACATAAGTGCATTCAGCGTGGCAGAATATTTATCAGACAACTATTCATAACCTCATCGATAGCAGTCAAGGCATGCAAGTGCGTGTATTTCTGCTTGTGGCGTTCATAATTGATACTTAATAAATTGAGATGTTTTGAAAATGTTGTTTTCATTTGAATATTATTAATATTTCTATGCATTATGTGATTTCCAAAGTTCTGCGAATTTTCCTTCTTAGTTTTGCAATCTCAAAGTTGACTGTGCATTGTAATTTATTTTTTACCTTCAATTAAGTCATAAACCCCCTTTTGGCAACCAGACTATTTTTTTCTCATTATTATTGATTTTGTAATTATATATTGTTTTTTTAATAATTTCTGAAAGTTTTTAGCATTTTATGCAATTTATTTCAATGTATAAATGGATTTTAAGACTGAATATATGCTTTGAACATTTCTGTGTCTAACTTGAGCCTAAGTGCACGTAAAATATAAAAATATGTTTCTTTACAAAAGCAAGCAAAGGATGATTACACTAAAAAAAAATGACAGGTACAAATAATAGATTGACATTTTCTGAAGTCACCACCGGTTATTACTTATCTGTAAGCGCTGGTGAGTGGCAATCTTAATAAAAGAACTGATCTTGATAGTAGAAGGATAAGGGGCATCAATGCTTGCTTAGGGCCCCTTCACATACACTTTTTTGGGGGGCATTTTTATTTTGATGCATTTGTAAAATGCATTTTTTTCTTGAGTGTTTCAAGTCGTAAGAAAAGTTTATTGGAAAAATGCTATAACAATCACTATACCCAGAGAACATCGAGAAAGAAAAATGTCACTAACAAAAACACCACAAACCAAAACTCAATGTGGTGCCCTGGGTATACTGATATACTATAAATGGTCCTCATAGTTGTCTACTTCAATGGTTGTTCCACAGGTTTGAAGTTGTCAAAACTTTTTTTATCAGTGTCAATTTAGTGAACAAAGAGCCTTTTCACCTACGATAGCAATGTCTACTGCAATGGGATTGACTGGGTATGCCAGAACAGCAAATAGACTACATGAGACAAATCATGTTTCCCAACAAATAGGGGAGCAGAGGGCCCTCTTTGTCTACAATAATGGACGTTCAAGAAATAAACCCTCACTCATTAGATTATGGTATACATAATACTGTCAATATATATCTCGGATCAGAATAGCCCTTCAAGTTTTATGTGGCACTTGGGATTGGTACAATCATAAAATGTGTCACTTGGACCAAAAAAGGTTGTGTGCTAGAGTCTAGTGGTGGAGTGCTTTACACCACTGCAGGTAATGCTTGGCATTAGACAAAATGATTTTAGGCTTAAATATTGGTGCTTGACCATGGAATCTAATTTCACTAAGCTACTGAAACATAGAGGAGAGGTAATATTATACATGCCACATTCTTTACTACTCAACAGCTCCACTCTGAGTTTGCATGGTGTGCAGCTTTGTGGTTGAGTTATTACTAGACATTTATTATAGTTAACATAAAATGGACAATAAAAGATTTTACAGTTCTTTGAGGCACAGCTAACAGATTATAAATTTCATAAACATGTGGCAATGGTAGCATCCTCTGCCATGCTTAAAGTACATGAGCTCTTCACAATGACTCATAATACTACCAAAGTTTATCTACGTACAGTAGTGTTCAAAATAATAGCAGTCCAATATGACTAACCAGATTAATCACTGTTTTTGGTATAAATTATATTACCACATGTCAAACAATTTACCAGTTGGTGCAGTAGATTCTAAGAAAACCAACAATTCATGATCTGCATGTTTTTGAGTCTGTGTATTTGAATAATTAATTGAAAGGGGGTGTGTTCAAAATAATAGCAGTGTGGAGTTCAATTAGTGAGGTCAATCATTCTGTGAAGAAACAGGTGTGAATCAGGTGGCCCTTATTTAATAGTGAAGCCAGCACATGTGGTACATGCATTTCTCCTGGAAATCTTGAGAAATATGGGTCGTTCGAAACATTGTTCAGAAGAACAACGCACTTTGATTAAAAAGTTGACTGGAGAGGGTAAAACTTATAAAGAAGTGCAAACAATGATAGGCTCTTCAGCTAAAATGATCTCCAATGCTTTAAAATGGAAAGCAAAACCAGAGACGTGGAAGAAAACTGAAGACTACCATTTGAATGGATCAAAGAATAGCCAGAATGGCAAAGGCTCAGCCAATGATCAGCTCCAGGATGATCAAAGACAGTCTCAAGTTACCAGTTAGTACTGTGACAGTTAGAAGATACTTGTGTGAAGCTAATCTCTTAGCAAGAAGTCCCAGAAAAGTCCCACTGTTAAAAAAAGACATGTACTGAAGCGGATACAATTTGCAAAAAGAACACCTCAAATGGCCTAAAGAGAAATGGAGAAACATTTTGTGGACTGATGGAAGTAAAATTGTTCTTTTTGGATCCAAGGGCCGCAGACAGTTCGTCAGACGACCCCCAAACTCTGCATTCAAGCCACAGCACACTCTGAAGACAGTGAAGCATGGTGGTGCAAGCATCATTAATGGGCCTGTTTCTTTTACTACGATGCAGGAACTATTTACCGCATACCAGGGATCATGGACCAGTTTGCATATATTAAAATACTTGAAGAGGTCATGTTGCCTTACGCTGAAGAAGATATGCCCTTGAAATAGGTGTTTTAACAAGACAACAACCCTAAACACCCCAGTAAATGGGCAAAATCTTTGTTCTAGTCCAACAAAATTGAGGTTATGGAGTGACCAGCCCAATCCCTGGACCTTAATCTGATAGAACACTTGTGGGGTGACATCAAAAATGCCATTTCTGAGACAAAGCCAACAAATGCCAAAAAATTGTGGGATGTAGCCAAAGCATTCAGGGATGGAATAACGGTTGACAGGTGCCAGAAGTTGGTTGACTCTATGCAACAGTGATGTGAAGCAGTTCTAAAACACTGTAGGTATGCAACTAAATATTATTAGTGATTCACAGGAATGGTAAATCCTCAAAAAAAGATTACATATTGGGAATTTGTAAAGACAAATGCAGACACTGCTATTTTTTTTAGAACAGCCCAATGTTCATTTTTTATTTTTTGTAGTTAAAAATTATATACATTTCTCTGTTTTGAATTAGAAAACAGTGTGCAATGTTCCCAATGCATGGAAATAAAAACAAGTATAAAGATTTTGTGCTTAACTCATGTTTTTGAACACACTGCTATTATTTTGAACACTACTGTACCTGTTTGTATTGGGAGTGGCTGGAACCACATGAACTCAATTTTTAAGCGTATAATGTAGGTGGCATATCACTGATACTGTACATGGGTGGTACATGGCTATTACTCACATGTCCCAGCTCAAACACCAGACCTTGCTCTTTTCTTCTTTGGCTCCATCTGCACTAGTCTAGACCGGGTTAGTCTGTTAACTCGGCAAGTATTTCTGATGTCATCACCCAAGGCCTTTTAACCCCTTTCCAACCCTTGCCGTATTAGTACGCACATTTGCGTACCCCCGGTTCAGTGAGGGCTGCTGCGCTGAGCCCTCACTGAACTGAGCACATGTCAGCTGATTCTTACAGCTGACATGTGCCCGCAACAGCCGCGGGTGGAATCGCGATCCACCCGCGGCTGTTAACATGTTAAATGCCGCTGTCAATCTCCGACAGCGGCATTTAACGTGCGCTTCCGGGTTGCGCGTCATAAGCCCCGCCCATCAGCGACCCCGTCACGTGATCGCGGGTCGCCGATGGGCGTGCATGACAACCCAGGGTCTGCAGCAGACGCCTGTGGTTGTCATGATCTGGTCGCTATGAGCGCCACCTAGTGGTCGGAGCTCATAGCACAGGACTATTTCTGCTGCATGCAGGGGATCTGCTCGTCCCCTGTATGTAGCAGAGACGATCAGACAACTGCTGCTTCTAGTCTCCTATGGAGACTATTGAAGCATGCAGTATGTGAAAAAAAAAATGTTTTTAAAAATATAAAAAAAAATATAAAAGTTTAAATCACCCCCCTTTCGCCCCATTCAAAATAAAATATATTAAAAAAAAAAAACCACATACACATATTTGGTATCACCGCGTTCAGAATCGCCCGATCTATCAATATAAAAAAAGAATTAATCCGATCGGTAAACGGTGTAACGAGAAAAAAATTCTAAACGCCAGAATTACGTTTTTTGGTCGCCGCAAAATTGCAATAAAATGCAATAACGGGCGATCAAAACATCAGATCTACCCCAAAATGTTATCAATAAAAACGTCAGCCCGACGCGCAAAAAATAAGCCCTCACCCAGCCCCGGATCACGAAAAATGGAGACGCTACAGGTCTCGGAAAATGGCACTATATTTTTTTAGTTTTTTTTACCAAATTTTGGAATTTTTTTTCACCACTTAAATATAAAAGAACCTATACATGTTTGGTGTCTATGAACTCGTAATGACCTGGAGAATAAGAATGGCAGGTCAGTTTTAGCATTCAGTGAACGTGGTAAAAAAAATAAATAAAAAACAACTGTGGTATTGCACTTTTTTTGCAATTTTACCGCACTTGGAATTTTTTTCCCATTTTCCCGTACACGATATGGTAAAACTAGTAATGGCATTGAAAAGCACAACTTGTCCCGCAAAAAATAAGCCCTCACATGGCCATATTGTCCAAAAAATAAAAACGCTATGGCTCTGGGAACAAGGGGAGCAAAAACGACAAAACCCAAGGTTGCGAAGGGGTTAATGTTGACTCAGGCAGCCATGAGTTTGTCTCATCTTCCTCCAGACTTTGCTCGAGCTAGCTGGCTGATTATACTTTCTGAAGATCCTGTGTGCTTTCCAGCATCCAAATATTACTAGTAGCTCAGTCCAATGTATCCAGTTATTACTGTTCTTAGAATTCTGCTGAGTTTGCTACCAATTGCAAACTCTTTTCTATCAAGGAACCTAATTGCACATACATCTCTGCTAATCCTTTGGTCAACCGTATTCCTGCTGCAAATTCCTGATTGCATATACGTCTCTGCTAAACCTTTGGTTAACCATATCCATGCTGCAAGTACCTTGTACCTGGGACAATTGAAGAGGGGGAAAACAGCACATAAGAGAACAGGATTCACAAATGTGCATTTACTGTACCTGCCTTGTTTCCTGATGAAGCTGCAGAGCCAGCTAAACGCATGTTGGGGATATTTCATATTCTGGTGAATTGCTATGTCACGGGGTACGCTAAGAACTCTTTATGATTATACTGTATGTTCAGCCTGTATAGGATTAATTCTAATTGGATTTATTACTATTTTGCATCTGTGTATTTTAATAGTGGAATAATTTATACTTTATTGTATTTGAATTATATTTACTTATATCAATGCCTCTTTTTACATGCAAATGTTTTTTTTTTTTTTTTTATAGCTATGGTGTTTTTATAATATAATCTTTATTGGAGCATATCTCAAATGTTTTTTTTTGACCCATACAATATAAACATTGGCTTTTGAGCAATTGTGGCACCCTAGGGGTCTGGTCTCCACAGTAATAGCAATGTTATGTCTGAGAGCAGGTGGGAGGTCTCTTGGTCAGGAATCCTATGCATGCCACACCTCCTGCCCAGTCCTGGGAGGGGAAGAACTTCCCCTATATAAAACTGGGGCTGAGGCAGGGTTAGGAAGAAGAAGAAAGAGAAGAAGAGGAGCAGCTTAGGAAAGAAAGATCAGGAGCTCAGTGGGAGCAGTGCTAAAAAGGAATCAGGGGCTGGCAGCTGAAGAGCTCGCCCTGATTGAAGAGTTACCACCGGACCCGGAGTCCGAGGCTGTGGGGATTAACCTTGACCCAGCAGCAGAAACCGACCGGCAGGGGATTTCAGGTCCTCTGGCCAAGAAACCCGAAGGCACGGTCACACGCGTGGGACCAGCACCGCCGTCGTGGAGCGGAAGCCACTAGAAGGCCCCGAGTCACCGGCCATACGGGTGAGCACCACACGGTACACTCAGGGACGTGGGCTACCTTTACCCGCCTCTAGCAAGGAAGCCAGAAGAGTACAATTAGTTGGGGAGGCCTACAACTCCGCCTGGCCAAGGGGGATCCCATCTGCTCAAGGACTGACCAGGCCCCGACCGCTAGCCAGTACTCCGGGAGGGTCTATCTTTGTCACCAGTAAAGACCCTGAACTACACCGCATTGTCTCTGAGTGGTTCCTGCTACCCCCATCATCCACGTCGGCTGCCCTGAGGCCATACCCCTCCCGTTGGGGGTTATACCATCTACGCTGCACAATCGTACCACCGGCCTCAGCGGTCTGCCCTGCAGCGGCGGCCTCATAGCCGCATTCAACGGGTGGCGTAGTCGTCCTACATCTACTGCTAATATACCGCCACTTAGTCTGACTCCCTGGGCACGGACCGGGTCATCGCCACGAGACTACTACCCCTATCCGATCTGGCTCCGGGTAGGCTCCCGCGTGCGCAACGCTGCGCGACTCAGGCCCAGGGGCGCGTCAGCTTTTGGCGTAGTCGGCAGGATTCCGTGCCCGCAACCACCGGGTACTGCGTGCCTGAAAAAAGAGACTTTTAAACTTACCTGTGGTGAAGATTACCGCCATCCGGCGCCATCTTCAGCCTTCTTCCCGCCATCGGTGAAGATTCCCGCCATCCGGCGCCATTTTCAGCCTTCTTCCCACCTTCCGTGGAGTTTTCCCGCCGTTGGACGCCATCTTGAAGACGCCGCGCGGGAAGAAGAGGGGCGTGGACTCCAAAAGCGCGCGAGAACTGAAGCCCCGCCTCACGTCCAGACGTCGCGTAAGGTCCTGGAAGGAGCCCAGCAGACGCTGACGTCACAGGAGCGCGACGGAAGGTCCTCAACCCTGACGATCCACTGCGGAGCCGCGGCCTACGGAAGAGGATCATCGCAAGGTAGGCCACGGTCCACTAGGGGGGAGGAAGATGTCGGATACGGAGGAGAGCTTCACTGCCTCAACCCCCGCCAGCGCCAGCGCTGCTGCAGTCATGCCTTTTACCATGCCCTATATCCCGGGAGCAGCCTGGCTACCCCAATACTCAGGGGAGTCACATACCCTGAATGACTTTAGAGAAAAGCTGGATAGCCTCTTCCAGGTGTACCCCCTCACAGAAGAGCAAAAAGTGAGCATCCTGGTGGCCCAACTAACCGGGGCAGCCCAAAGGGAGGTAAAGTCCTGGCCACCTGGGAGGAGGACTGTCGCGGGGATACTAACCCGGCTGAGGGACACCTTTGATACCCGCACCTCAGCCGAGATTAAGCTTAAATTCTATGGGTGCAAGCAGCGAGCACATGAGAGTATAAGGGACTATGCACTAAACCTACAAGAGGCCCTGAGAGCCATTAAGCAGACCGACCCCGACAGCGTGGGAAACGAGGACAGGCTGTTGACCGAACAATTTATAGAGGGACTATATTGCAATGTCCACCGAACCCAGTTGCGGGCCATAGCCTTACAGGATCCTCATCTGGACTTTGCACAGTTCAAGGACAGAGCCATCCGGGTGCTCCGAGAACCGGCACCGGGTGGCGTTGTGACCCACAGGCGCCCAGCTATCACTTACCACCAGGAGGCGGCGCCCTTGTCGGCAGGGCCTGTGGGGGCTGATGCGCAGGCTTTGAACAATGACCCGGCTCCAGACCTGCACCATCAGGTCCAAGAGCTAGCTAAAAGCGTTGCTGCGCTAACCCGAACTGTGCAGTCTTTACAGGTTTCCACTCCAGGGAAGATCCAGCTGGCATCCGGACCGGAGGACATCCCGTGGCGTCGACCAAGGAGGACCCCACCGGCCAGAGGAAGACCCAGCGACCGATACAACGAGGACGGACAACCCATCTGCCGCCGCTGCAATCAACCCGGACATATGGCAAGGTACTGTCCTTTAAACTGGCACAACCTGGGGTAGAGGGCCAACCCCCAGGAAAAAGATCACCAGGCCCATCGAACTGGCGCGACAAATATGTGGGAGGACGTCCAGTCTTGCCTGTGGTACTGGATGGCATTCCTATGAGTGCCCTACTGGATACCGGGTCACAGGTCACCACCATCCCGTACGTGCTCTTCAAGCAGTACTGGAATGACTCGGATATAACCCGCTACCCTGACGACGACTTGAGTATCATTGCCAGCAATGGTCAACCCGTGCCGCAGATCGGATTTAAAGAGATGACCATTAAAATCGGTAGAGTCGAACTGGCAGCACAGGGACTGATCATTGTGGACATTGACAAGCGCGAGAGTCACCCAAAGATAACTCTAGGAACTAATGTGATTGAAAATTGTCTTGCAGAGGTGATTTTCATTTTACAGCAGGTTGCCAAGAACGCCAGATCCGGCCAGCAGCGAGTGCTCCAGAAAGAGATCTGGGCACTGATGCGACGGCAACAAGTGGAACTCTCCGGCGGTGAGATTGGTAGCGTAAGAATGTGTGACCCTTTCCCTATTGCCATACCCCCGAAAAGTGAAATGATGATTTGGTGCCGGGCAGCTATTGGTCTGAGAGGTAGAGATTACCAGGCCATGGTAGAGCCAGTCTACTCAGACAGTAGGCCCACCATTTTGACAGCCCGGGGGGTAGTTGATGTACGCCATGGGAGGGTACCCGTTCGCATAATAAATATTGGGAAAAGGGAAGTATACCTGCCCCGGTATGCTACGCTAGCCAAATTATATACTATCAACCAAAATTCTATACAGTCTGTGGAACCCTTGCCTCCATCTCATCCGGAGGAAGGTAACGGCTCTGAGAAAATAATGGAGGATTGGTGTCAGCAACTACATCTGGGTACTGACTCCACTCCCTCCCACCAGAAACAGGGAGTCTACCGGGTGGTTCAAGAGTACGAGAGAGTGTTTAGTAAACACCCGTTAGACTTCGGGCGAGTCAAGGGGGTAGAACACCACATCCCCACGGGAGACCATCCTCCCATAAAAGAGAGGTATCGGCCCGTACCCCCTGCACACTACCAACACGCCAAGGGGATGCTTAGAGACATGAAGGAGGCTAGGGTAATCAGGGATAGCTGTAGCCCCTGGGCAGCTCCACTAGTCTTGGTCAAAAAGAAAGACAACACCATGAGAATGTGTGTAGATTGCCGGAAAATTAACCGTATCACACACAAGGATGCGTACCCCTTACCAAGAATAGAGGAGTCTTTGGCTGCTTTAAAATCTGCTAACTTCTTCTCCACCTTGGATCTCACTAGCGGGTACTGGCAGGTTCCTGTAGCAGAGGCGGATCGGGAGAAGACCGCATTCACCACCCCGATGGGACTTAGCGAGTTTACCTGCATGCCGTTTGGACTCTGCAACGCACCAGGAACCTTCCAGCGATTGATGGAATGCTGTCTGGGACACCGAAACTTTGAGACGGTCCTGTTATACCTGGACGATGTCATCGTCTACTCCAAGACCTACGAGGACCACCTGAAGCACCTGGCGGAAGTGTTTGAAGCTTTGGCAAGTTACGGCCTAAAGGTGAAACCTTCCAAGTGTCACCTCCTGAAACCAAAGGTGCAGTACCTGGGACACGTGATGAGTGCTGACGGAGTGGCTCCCGACCCTGATAAGATCACCGCAATCAAGGAATGGCCAAGCCCCTCCAGCGTAAAGGAAGTGAGGCAGTTCCTCGGGTTGGTAGGCTACTACCGAAGGTTCATACCCGGTTTCACCAAAAAGGCAGCTCCTATGCAGGACCTCCTGATAGGCCAGTCCAGGAAGGCCAAGAACCAGAAGCCGCCCTTCAGATGGGAGAAGCTGGAAGAAGAGTCCTTCCGCCAGCTGAAGATGGCCCTCACGGGGGATGAAATCCTGGCGTACCCTGATTATAGCCAACCCTTTATCCTCTACACCGACGCCAGTAACATCGGGCTAGGAGCCGTACTGTCCCAGATCCAGCAGGGGAAAGAACGGGTAATTGCTTACGCCAGCCGAAAACTGCGACCCACCGAAAGAAACCCTGAGAATTACAGCTCATTTAAGCTAGAGTTCCTGGCAGTGGTGTGGGCAGTCACCGAACGCTTTAAGCACTACCTCGCTTCTTCCCGGTTCACCGTGTACACGGATAACAACCCGTTGACACACCTGGACACTGCAAGACTCGGTGCCCTAGAGCAGAGATGGATGGCCCGCTTGTCCAACTATGAGTTTACAATCAAATACCGGGCAGGACGCTCCAATACCAACGCAGACGCCCTGTCCAGGATGCCAAACCTACCGGACGTAGGGGAAGATTCAGAGGAACTGGAAGAAGTTGAGCTCCCCGCGTTCCACCATCATGGGACTATCCAGTATTCCCACCGTGTAAGAAGTAAGCAAACCGCTACGTTGAACCCCTTACCTCACTACAACTGGGTGGAGACGCAAGACAGTGACCCTGCCGTCCGTCTGGTAAAGGAGATGCTGACTCGGCCAGATGCACGCCTTGACCCAGACGCTCCGGAGGAAGCCAAGCAACTGTGGGCTGAGAAGAGTCGACTGTTCCTTTACAAGGGAAAGTTGTGCCGCAGAATGGTTAACTCCCGGACGCATGAACTAATCTGGCAAGTAGTGGTGCCAAGAAGAGACGCAGCTATGGTGATGGAGGCATACCACGACGGAGCTGGGCATTTCGGATGGAAGAAGCTGGAGTTCCTGCTGCGCGGGCGGTTCCATTGGGTAGGCATGAGAGGAACCATCGAGAGGTGGTGCAGAGACTGTGGCCCATGCAACTTAAGAAGGAGGGACCGTGCCAGCCAGAAGACTCCCCTGCGGTCCATCATCACCCGACAGCCGTTGGAACTGGTAGCCTTGGATCATGTAAAACTGACCCCAAGCAGAAGTGGCTACGTCTACGCGTTAACCATCGTGGATCACTACTCCCGGTTCTTGGTTGTCGTCCCCGTCAAGGACTTAACGGCTCACACGGCAGCTAGAGCCTTCCAGCAGCACTTCTGCCGTCCACATGGATACCCGGAGCAGGTGCTGACGGACCAGGGGCCTGCCTTTGAAGCAGAGGTCTTCCAGGAGTTCTGCACCCTGTATGGATGCCGGAAGATAAGAACAACACCCTATCACCCGCAAACTAATGGACTTTGTGAGAAAATGAACCAGGTGGTGATAGATCTCCTGAAAACATTGCCCCTGGAGGAACGCAGTCTGTGGCCTGAGAAGCTGCCCGACCTGGTGGACCTATACAACCACATCCCCGTAGGTTCCACCAACTGTACCCCGGCTTACCTAATGAAGGCAAGACCTGGTAAGCTTCCTGTTGATCTGGAGATGGGAGTCCTGACACCCGAGGACACTTCACCAGAAGCCAACTGGGACACAGAGAGGCAGCAGCAATACCGAAAAGTACAGGAGAGCGTGGAGCGTAGTCTCTGTCAAGCTAGGGAAAGACAAGAGAAAACCTACAACCAGTATGCTCCCGCTGTTCCCCTGGTGCCCGGAGAGCAGGTCTTGAAGAGGAAAAGACGGCTCCACAAGTTGGACGACCAATGGGAGAAGGACCCGTACACCGTACTGCCCTCAAGCCACGACAACCCAAAGGTCTGTACAATCAGTAAAGACAGAGGGGAAACCACAGCCATTGTATCCCGGGATCACCTAAAGAAGTGTCCCGAACAGCTACGGAACCCTGAAGAGGAACAAGAGGACCCTCGACCCGTAGAGGAAAGGGAAGATATGGTTAATACTGTGCTCGGAGACTTCCCTCGGTCTTGGACTCAAGTCAATGGTGCTGTTGTGGTACCCGTCCTCACGTTCCTCCAACCAGCATCCCAAGTGCCTACGGAGACACAGGTAGAACTGGAAGAACAGCCGGTCCAGGAGGCAGAAGGCCCCACACAAGCAGACCAGGAAAATCAACCCTCTGCTTATAGTGAGCCTGCCATACCCCTAGTGAGCCAAAGAGTCCGTAGACGGCTGCCCAGTTTACCCTTGACAGCTCCTATACCCTGTAGCTCAGGACCAATCAACCAGCCCCGTAGGTCCACTAGGGTCACTAGAGGCCAGCTGCCCATACGGTGGAGGATCTAAATGTTCAAGCTATTTTATTAATGTTTACCTGTTTATTGTTGCTTGTGTATAATTGTGTATTTCTAGTTATTTTATAGATGTCGTTTATGGATTATCCGGAATCCTTTGTACATATGTTGGAGCGTAACCCAGGAAAGGACTAAGACTGTTAAGGACTCGGGGTAGGACAGACCCCTACCTGGTTACGGCTCCCGGTCTCTTGGTGAAATGGACACCTTTGTTTTCTTCAAAGACTGCACCCGGTTGCGGACATGCCGTGACCATCCTAATGTGTTTTTCTTTGTTGTACTGTTTCTGTTTTTACTTGTTATGTTTTACAAAAATATGTTTAGTCCCGGAGTACTAAATTTCACTAGGGGGGAATGTGGCACCCCAGGGGTCTGGTCTCCACAGTAATAGCAATGTTATGTCTGAGAGCAGGTGGGAGGTCTCTTGGTCAGGAATCCTATGCATGCCACACCTCCTGCCCAGTCCTGGGAGGGGAAGAACTTCCCCTATATAAAACTGGGGCTGAGGCAGGGTTAGGAAGAAGAAGAAAGAGAAGAAGAGGAGCAGCTTAGGAAAGAAAGATCAGGAGCTCAGTGGGAGCAGTGCTAAAAAGGAATCAGGGGCTGGCAGCTGAAGAGCTCGCCCTGATTGAAGAGTTACCACCGGACCCGGAGTCCGAGGCTGTGGGGATTAACCTTGACCCAGCAGCAGAAACCGACCGGCAGGGGATTTCAGGTCCTCTGGCCAAGAAACCCGAAGGCACGGTCACACGCGTGGGACCAGCACCGCCGTCGTGGAGCGGAAGCCACTAGAAGGCCCCGAGTCACCGGCCATACGGGTGAGCACCACACGGTACACTCAGGGACGTGGGCTACCTTTACCCGCCTCTAGCAAGGAAGCCAGAAGAGTACAATTAGTTGGGGAGGCCTACAACTCCGCCTGGCCAAGGGGGATCCCATCTGCTCAAGGACTGACCAGGCCCCGACCGCTAGCCAGTACTCCGGGAGGGTCTATCTTTGTCACCAGTAAAGACCCTGAACTACACCGCATTGTCTCTGAGTGGTTCCTGCTACCCCCATCATCCACGTCGGCTGCCCTGAGGCCATACCCCTCCCGTTGGGGGTTATACCATCTACGCTGCACAATCGTACCACCGGCCTCAGCGGTCTGCCCTGCAGCGGCGGCCTCATAGCCGCATTCAACGGGTGGCGTAGTCGTCCTACATCTACTGCTAATATACCGCCACTTAGTCTGACTCCCTGGGCACGGACCGGGTCATCGCCACGAGACTACTACCCCTATCCGATCCGGCTCCGGGTAGGCTCCCGCGTGCGCAACGCTGCGTGACTCAGGCCCAGGGGCGCGTCACAATTATTGTGGAATTACTGCATTACACATTATTTACCAAGCATCATTGTATTATGATAGTAGTATTATTATTAATTTATTGTATTTGAATTGAACTCATACTATGTTAATTTATTTTGATGCTGCCGTTTAAATACATAGAAGTTTATTGAGGTGTCTATATTATATAACTTTTATTGTATTATGTATCAAGTATTTCTGGCTTATCCCAGTTAGAGATTAGCCTATGAGTGTTTGTTGAGTTATTACTGCATTACATATTATGGGACAGCAGGGTGGCCCAGAGGTTAGCCAACAACTGCAAACAGTTTGTATGATTTCCCCATGTTAGCATGGGTTTCCTCGTATATTCCAAAGACCTACTGATAGGGAATTTAGATTGTGAGCTCCAAAGGGGACAGTGATGAAGATGTACAGTACAGACCAAAAGTTTGGACACACCTTCTCATTTAAAGATTTTTCTGTATTTTCATGACTATGAAAATTGTACATTCACACTGAAGGCATCAAAACTATGAATTAACACATCTGGAATTATATGCTTAACAAAAAAGTGTGAAACAACTGAAAATGTGTCTTATATTCTAGGTTCTTCAAAGTAGCCACCTTTTGCTTTGATGACTGCTTTGCACACTCTTGGCATTCTCTTGATGAGCTTCAAGAGGTAGTCACCGGAAATGGTCTTCCAACAATCTTGAAGGAGTTCCCAGAGATGCTTAGCACTTGTTGGCACTTTTGCCTTCACTCTGCGGTCCAGCTCACCCCAAACCATCTCGATTGGGTTCAGGTCTGGTGACTGTGGAGGCCAGGTCATCTGGCGTAGCACCCCATCACTCTCCTTCTTGGTTAAATAGCCCTTACACAGCCTGGAGGTGTGTTTGGGGTCATTGTCCTGTTGAAAAATAAATGATGGTCCAACTAAACGCAAACCGGATGGAATAGCATGCCGCTGCAAGATGCTGTGGTAGCCATGCTGGTTCAGTATGCCTTCAATTTTGAATAAATCCCCAGCAGTGTCACCAGCAAAGCACCCCCACACCATCACACCTCCTCCTCCATGCTTCACGGTGGGAACAAGGCATGTAGAGTCCATCCGTTCACCTTTTCTGCGTCGCACAAAGACAGTGGTTGGAACCAAAGATCTCAAATTTGGACTCATCAGACCAAAGCACAGATTTCCACTGGTCTAATGTCCATTCCTTGTGTTCTTTAGCCCAAACAAGTCTCTTCTGCTTGTTGCCTGTCCTTAGCAGTGGTTTCCTAGCAGCTATTTTACCATGAAGGCCTGCTGCACAAAGTCTCCTATTAACAGTTGTTGTAGAGATGTGTCTGCTGCTAGAACCCTGTGTGGCATTGACCTGGTCTCTAATCTGAGCTGCTGTTAACATGGGATTTCTGAGGCTGGTGACTCGGATAAACTTATCCTCAGAAGCAGAGGTGACTCTTGGTCTTCCTTTCCAGGGGCGGTCATCATGTCAGCCAGTTTCTTTGTAGCGCTTGATGGTTTTTGCAACTGCACTTGGGGACAGTTTCAAAGATTGCCCAATTTCTCGCACTGACTGACCTTCATTTCTTAAAGTAATGATGGCCACTCATTTTTCTTTACTTAGAATTTGTATTATGGCAAGAAAAAAGCAGCTAACAGTCTATTTAGTAGGACTATCAGCTGTGTATCCACCTGACTTCTGCACAACACAACTGACGGTCCCAACCCAATTTATAAGGCAAGAAATCCCACTTATTAAACCTGACAGGGCACACCTGTGAAGTGAAAACCATTTCCGGTGACTACCTCTTGAAGCTCATCAAGAGAATGCCAAGAGTGTGCAAAGCAGTCATCAAAGCAAAAGGTGGCTGCTTTGAAGAACCAAGAATATAAGACATATTTTCAGTTGTTTCACACTTTTTTGTTAAGTATATAACTCCACATGTGTTAATTCATAATTTTGATGCCTTCAGTGTGAATGTACAATTTTCATAGTCATGAAAATACAGAAAAATCTTTAAATGAGAAGGTGTGTCCAAACTTTTGGTCTGTACTGTATGTAAAGTTCTGTGGAAATTAATGGCGCTCTGTGGATAAACTCCCTATAATGCTTTACATCAGATCAGCTTACTGTATCTTCTAGTCGTTGTTTGATCACTTATATTTTAATATGGTTACATATGGTCAATATCTTTTTTAAAGCTTTTGAAAAAAAAAAAAGAAAGTCTCTTGTTTGTAGGTTAAATAATGTTAGTTGATGGTTTTTGAGGATTTATGTAGGCTTGTATTGTTCCTGTATGAAGGTAGGGAAGAATCTTGTTTGGTCAGAGGGACTCATCCCAAGGCCTGTGTTTTTTTGTTGCTCATTTACCATAATGAAAATCATAAACGTGAGGACAAGGAATTTGATGTGTAGACCTCAAATGGATTTAAGGGACTTAATGAAAACTCCAAAAATGTGTAAGTATTGACTACTTCTCTCACTAACTTGATGGCAGAATTCCATACATAAATTGGCCTATCAAACTTTAAAATTAATCTTTCCAAGTCTGAGGCCCTAAATATAAACACACTTCCTTCCATTTTAGCACTCTTGAAATCCATCTTTAGTTTCAAATGGGCTAAGTCCGCTATAAAATACTTGGGTATATTATAACCGAGGGGCATAAGCTGGACATACGCTCTCAATTTCCCTAAACTTCTCAGATCGGTACAGGAATGCTCAAGAGGGTCAATGAATGCCTTTACGTGGTATGGTAGAAGAGCAATCTTTAAAATGAACATCCTACCTCAGATTTTGTATGTTATTCAAGTCTTCCCGATTGGGATTCCCTTGTCCTTTTTCAGAAGTCTTGCTTCAGGACAAACCAAGTTCATATGGTCTGGTAGACCCACCCTCCCCCGCATCAGTAGATCCATATTGTACCGTTCCAAGTCCTCTGGGGATATAGCCTTGCCTGATTTAAGGTCCTACTATATAGCACCTCACCTTTCTAGGATACTGGACTGGTGCAGGAATGGAACTGGGAAAGCTTGGGTCGGTATCGAGCAAGGCTTTACAAATATCCCTCTAATTGCTACCCCCTGGCTATGGTTAATTCACTTAAAACACATCCCACGATTGGGGAAACTTTTGCCTGCTGCACTCACCCCACGGTCCATTCTCAAATGTTACCGCAATCCTCTTTAATGTATCCTATCTTGGGCAATCTTTTTCCTCCGGCATGGAGGACAAGGTTTTTCACTGCTGGCTAAATAGTGGTTGTTTTAGAGTATCCCACTTTGGAGACGGACAAACTTGGGAGCACCTCCTAGGCATCTCTGCTCCCTGACCACTAGGAATCTGGAGAGTTGGTCAGCTTTCCCACTTTCTCCCTTTTCGGTTGTCCTACAATAATAACAAGACAGCATTCGAAACAGCTTGTTCGGAAACAGGTCCCTTGTGGCACACATTGTCCTTCTCATACTCTCTGATGATCAAGCCTCCAGACCAACCTAACACCCAGTTTCACAACCAATGGGAGAATGACCTCAGTGTCACTCTGTTAAAGGATCACTGGAAGCGTATTTTTACCTTAATGCACAAATCTTCTATCTGCTCACGCTTCCATGAAGCCAGATAGAAATTACTATCTCGATGATATAGTGTCCCTACTTGCCTATATTCAATCTTCTCCTTGTGCTGGAGATGTCTACTACTTCTGGGTGTCTGCATCCAGTAGGTATACACACCTGAAAATGATGTACGATAAGAGCACTTGTTCACTCTATCGGCACATACGCCTGAATTCCGTTTTACGTGGGAGTTCGGATGCAATCCCCGATGGCATCAAAGAGCGGGTGCCAAAACGCACTGTGAAAGCACTCTTGCTGACCTGGCTAATTTGACTATCCTTGCCACAGGCTTGTTCTTCCGAGCAGCAGTTATTCCATGGACACAAGCCCAAGAGCCCCACTGTTTGTCCACGTGTCTATATAAGGGCTAAAAGGTGAAGACCCGGGTTACTCTAGGACAGTCTGGTCAGAGTGATTAGCGCCAAGCCTGTCTGAGAACTTTTTTGAGATCATGACCTCATATAGACTTTACAGAATTACTTTGCAAATATGGATCACTTCCAAGCTGTAGTTGACCAAATTCAATGCCTGGCCGAATTGGTCCAAGATCTTTCAGAATGTCTTCAACATCAGGAATGCATTCCAGCCCAAGCAACTGCAGCAACTCTCCTGGCCATTCCCAAATGCAAGGTGAACCTTCCCAACCAATTTAACGGGGAGTGTAAAAACTTTATCAACTTTAATAAAAGTTGTCACTTGTATTTCAGACACTGCCCAAAAGCATCTGGTTCTGAGAGCCAGTGTGTGGGACTCATAATATCCATTCGGTAGGATGACTCCAGTCTTGGCCTTCTCCCTATCCCTCATGCTACAGAACTCTGTACAGTGGACTTTTTCCTTTTGGCTCCAGGGCTATTATATGATGACCCTGACTGTGTAGCAATAACAGAAAGTAAAAATTGCTTTTCTGCATCAAAGGTAACATTCTGTTAACAGATTCCTCCTCTAGCTTCCCTTGAATCAGCCATGTACTTAGCTATTCGTACAGATAGGCGACTGTGTGAATGCAAACAGGAACACACTACTGTCTCTGGACCTCCACTTATGACTAGTGTACCCATTAAACTATTGAACAGTTCATACAGATTGGGATGACTCCTCAACAGCAAAGGGTTAAGAGATTAAGGTTGGATCTTTGTTGCTGTAGTGGAGAGCCTAGATATCAGATATGTGCCTCAGGAATGACTACCAAGGCGCATAGATTTCCCTATGGTTATACAAAAATGATTGTTTTGTTTCCTTACCTTGACAAGTTTGTGTGGCTTAAGGTCTTTAGTATCTGCAGTTCTTGCTGCAAATTTTATTAATGTCTAAGTGGCAAAAAAATATCTTCCCAAAATTGTGTTTTCTTTAGAGTCTGAATGCTATTAGTAATACACCTCTCAAGCAGGGTGTGGTGAAATATATCACTAAAGATGAGTCTGCAGAAGTGTTCTTGGGCATTCCTAGACATTGACCAATTATTGGCTGGCATCAGGGGGATATTGTATACTGGAACATGTGTCAGAACAAATGTATGTCTTTATCTGAAAAATATTTAGATTTGAGAGTCCTCAGTGGTTGATACCTTTTTAATGGCTAACTGAAAAGATGGTAACAGGTTGCAAGCTTTCGAGACTACTCAGGCCTCTTCATCAGGCTAGTATAACTCAAAATCTGAAGAGTAACATATTTATACACAATAAGGCACAGAAATAATGCAATAGATGAGACAGGTGATGAAAAGCAGAGCTATTACTATGGGAGAGATAAACATTTCTGGCTGTAAATATTTTAGCAGTTCATAGGTAAGGACTGTGAAAGTTTTATTGTTTGGTGCAGTGTTGTGATGACCCCTTAGTTGATGTAGAATTACATAAATGCGACACATTCATTCCTGTTCTGAAGGTGTCAAAGGTCACCATTAGTTTATATTCCGAGACTCTCCTTTCTCTCTGAGATTTGAAGTTACCTTTTAGTACCAGTAATTTTGATATCTTTGATGCTGTGATGAGGGGAACAAAAATGCTTGGCTACAAGTAGATCTAATATTTTTTCTTTTAATGTGTGGCAATGATGATTCATCCTTGTCCTAAGTTTTTGGCTTGTCTCCCCTACTTACAGACACCCAGCTGGACATTTGGTACATATAATTAAGTACACTACATTAGATGTGACACAGCTGAAAGTACCTGGGATCCTGTAGTCCTGATGTGAGTTGGGTATCTTCATCTTGTCTCTGGTCATTATAAACAGACAGGTTTTACATTTTTTTCTGGTTGCAAGGAAATGTACCTGTAGCTGGTGGAGATGATGGGGAGCTTCTGACAATGATGCTTCTTAGATTTGGGGGCTGCCTGAAACACAGAAGTGGGGATTCTGGAAATATGGATTGTAATTGGGCATCTTTTTGTAGTAAAGGTAGTAGTTTCCGTGCAGCTCTCATTAGCGCCTCCAGATTTGGATTGTTGGTGACTACTAGAGGCACCCGGTTGATTTCTTGTTTGGTTTTGTAAAGTAGGAGATGATTCCTTGATATTCTAGTGGCTCTTGTAATCTGGTTCTTAATTGTTTATGAATGGTAGCTCTGATTCAAAAAGGTCTTTCTGAGGCCATCAAGTTGTTTGTCTCTATCCATAGGGTTGGAACATATCCGATTTGTATTTGATGGCTTGGCAGTAGACAATAGAATTTATGTGTTTCGGATGGAAACTGTCCCATTTAATATATGTTGGACGGTTGATTGGCTTCCGGTACAAGGATGTCAATACTTCATTGTTCTGTAGCTTGATGATGGTGTCCAAAAAGTTAATTTCAGTACATGAGTACTTGAGTATTAGGTTGATGGTGGGATGAAATCGATTAAAGTGTTCTTGGAACATCTTCAGCTGTTGCTCAGATTCCGTCCAGATGATTAAAATATCGTCAATGAAACGATAGTAGACCAGAGGCCTGATGGGATATGAAGATAAAAAGTCAATTTCAAGCTTGGCCATGAAAAGATTTGCATACTGTGGAGCCATTTTACTTTCCATCGCTGTACCAGTCTCCTGTAGATATATGTTATCAAATTCAAAGTAATTGTGGGTGAGGATGAATTTTGTAAGTTTCACCACGGAATCCACATCAATTCCTGTATTTTCCATGAAGATTTTGCAGGCATTTAATCCATCCTGGTGTGGGATATTGGAATACAAAGATTCCACATCCATAGTGGCCAGGATGGTTCCTTCTGGTAGAGGACCTATTGCTGCTAGTTTATTCAGTAGGTCCGTCGTGTCCTGAATGTAGCTGGGTATATTCTTTACCAAGGGTTTAAGAACACCCTCTACGCATCCAGAAACTTGCTCAGTAAGGGTGCCCACACATGAAATAATTGGTCTTCCTGTATTACCAGATTTGTGGATTTTGGGGAGCATATAGAATGTCCCTATTCTTGGACTCTCTGGTAACAGGTCATCAGCTCTTATGGATTCATCAGGCAGACAAGATACCAACTTGTTTAGTTAATTGTAATAGTCCTGTGTAGGGTCAGACTCCAGTTTTTTGCAGTAGCGTGTGTCCATCAGTTGTCTTTTTGTTTCCACAATTACTTTGAATTTGATAACAACATATCTACAGGAGACTGGTACAGGGATGGGAAGTAGAATGGCTCCCAAGTACACAAATCTTTTCATGGCCAAGCTTGAAAGTGACTTTTTGCCCTCATATCCCATCAGGTCTCAGGCATACTATCGTTTCATTGACGATATTTTAATCATCTGGACGGAGTCTGAGCAACAGCTGAAGACGTTCCACTTTAACAGCTGAACACTTTAATCGATTTCATCCCACCATCAACCCAACACTCAACTACTCCTGTACTGTAATTAACTTTTTGGACAGCATCATCAAGCTACAGAACAATGAAATAGAGACATCCTTGTATCGGAAGCCAATCGACCATCCAGCATATCTTAAATGGGACAGTTTCCATCCGAAACACATAAAAACTCTATTGTCTACAGCCAAACCATCAAATACAATTGGATATGTTCCAACCCTATGGATAGAGACCAACAACTTGATGGCCTCAGAAAGACCTTTTTGAATCAGGGCTCGAAAGCTTGCAACCTGTTGCCATCCTTTCAGTTAGCCATTAAAAGGCATCAACCACTGAGGACTCTCAAATCTAAATATTTTTCTATGTACTGGCTTACACGGTACAAAAAAATAATAATAATAAAAAAAAAAAAAAATATATATATATATATATATATATATATATATATATATATATATATATATATACAGTACAGACCAAAAGTTTGGACACACCTTCTCATTTAAAGATTTTTCTGTATTTTCATGACTATGAAAATTGTACATTCACACTGAAGGCATCAAAACTATGAATTAACACATGTGGAATTACATACTTAACAAAAAAAAGTGTGAAACAACTGAAAATATGTCTTATATTCTAGGTTCTTCAAAGTAGCCACCTTTTGCTTTGATGACTGCTTTGCACACTCTTGGCATTGTCTTGATGAGCTTCAAGAGGTAGTCACCGGAAATGGTCTTCCAACAATCTTGAAGAAGTTCCCAGAGATGCTTTGCACTTGTTGGCCCTTTTGCCTTCACTCTGCGGTCCAGCTCACCCCAAACCATCTCGATTGGGTTCAGGTCTGGTGACTGTGGAGGCCAGGTCATCTGGCGTAGCACCCCATCACTCTCCTTCTTGGTCAAATAGCCCTTACACAGCCTTAAGGTGAGTTTGGGGTTACTGTCCTGTTGAAAAATAAATGATGGTCCAACTAAACGCAAACCGGATGGAATAGCATGCCGCTGCAAGATGCTGTGGTAGCCATGCAGGTTCAGAATGCCTCCAATTTTGAATAAATGCCCAACAGTGTCACCAGCAAAGCACCCCCCACACCATCACACCTCCTCCTCCATGCTTCACGGTGGGAACCAGGCATGTAGAGTCCATCCGTTCACCTTTTCTGCGTCGCACAAAGACACGGTGGTTGGAACCAAAGATCTCAAATTTGGACTCATCAGACCAAAGCACAGATTTCCACTGGTCTAATGTCCATTCCTTGTGTTCTTTAGCCAAAACAAGTCTCTTCTGCTTGTTGCCTGTCCTTAGCAGTGGTTTCCTAGCAGCTATTTTACCATGAAGGCCTGCTGGACAAAGTCTCCTCTTAACAGTTGTTGAAGAGATGTGTCTGCTGCTAGAATTCTGTGTGGCATTGACCTGGTTTCTAATCTGAGCTGCTGTTAACCTGCGATTTCTGAGGCTGGTGACTCAGATAAACTTATCCTCAGAAGCAGAGGTGACTCTTGGTCTTCCTTTCCTGGGGCGGTCCTCATGTGAGCCAGTTTCTTTGTAGCGCTTGATGGTTTTTGCAACTGCACTTGGGGACACTTTCAAAGTTTTCCCAAATTTTCGCACTGACTGACCATCATTTCTTAAAGTAATGATGGCCACTCGTTTTTCTTGTGTGTGTGTGTGTGTGTGTGTATGTGTGTATATATATATGTATATGTGTGTGTGTGTGTGTGTGTGTATATATATATATATGTATATGTGTTTTATTTTTTTTCCCTATGTCTTTATCTGTTAATTTACCCTGTTGTTTACCTATAATATTTGAAAATGTTATTGTTTTTCTCACTCTGAAAAACTACCCCTACATAGGGTATATGATTTTCCAAATTGATCTGGAACATAACATCCACCTTCCTAAGGGTAAAATATATTGTGCTTGGTTTACTCCTAGTACTTTGGCTATTATTCTGTGCTCATCCTGTTCTCGACCCGGATTATGACTGTGCCTAGAACGGACTACATGATGAGGTATTTTTAACATTCCTGTTTCATTTTTTTTAAAGCTTGTGTTGATGGTGTTGTTTACATATTTAAGGGAATGGCATGGCCAAATAAAGCAATATTTGCCACAGAATTTTTCTGCTGTATTAAACAGACAATAATATATGTAGGATTATGGAGTTTGTATCCTAGGTGTCACGGTTCCACCCCTCACTGTGTCTGGGATGCAGTTACTGACAGCTCGACCGTCCAATCTGGTACAGAGGCGTGCAATAGCTCAGTGTGGTGAGTGACAGCTCGACTGTCCAATCCGAGACTGAGAAGCACTGGCTATCTTCAGGTGTTCATTATCCCAGTTAAATGCCTGGCTACTTAACTGATCTGTTTGTCCCAGATCTCTGCCAGACATACATTCAGCTAGTGTGTGGTTTGTTCTCTGTGCCTTGCATTCTGTTTATTGATCTTCTGCTGCCTGACCTTGGACCTTGTTCTCACCATCCGTCTGTTTAACCCCGTCTGCTCTGATCTGCTGTCCTCCTGGTATTCTGACCAACAGTACGTTACTTGACTACGACTTTGCCTCTTCCTTCTGTTTATGACGCACCCTCCTGGCTTTGACTTCGGACTCCTTGACTATCCTTGACTATCCCGTCTCATGGCCTGGCCGTGAAAAATGACACACTAGCGTCACACTAGGTCTGCTTCATATTCCCTATTCAGTTCTGGTGCAATTCCACATATTAAAGGCCAAGGGATTACAGTGCCATGTAAAAATGATCACACATTTCCTTTGTATTTTAGGCAAAAAAATACCTATTTTCATCTTTTACATGTTAAAAATTACAAAAAGGGAAAATTGGCTGATGCAAAACTTTGGGCACCCTTGGAAATTTGTGTGCTCAGATAACTTTGACCAAGGTTTCAGACTTTAATTAGCCTTTAGGGTTATGGCTTGTTCACTATCATTGTTAGGAAAGGCTATGTGATGCAAATTTTCCAACTTTATAAAAAGCCAGCCTCCTCTAACCTTGCGCCAAAAAAACAGCAACCATGAGTTCTTCTAAGCAGCTGCCTAGCACTCTGAAAATGAAAATGGTGGAGAAATGGCCGTTAACAGGAATAGTGGAGGTCAAGATAAGGTTTGAAAGTCCAAGCTAAATTTCAGTGACAGCTGCTCGTAGGATTGCACGAGAAGCAAATCAGAACCCCCCCACTTGACTGCAAAGACCTTCAGAAAGATTTATCAGACTCTGGAGTCGTGGTACATTGTTTTACTGTTCAGACATCTGCACAAATATGGCCTTCATGGAGGGGTCCTCAGAGAAAAAACCCTCCTGCATCCTCACCATAAAATTCAGCATCAGAAGTATGCAAAAGAACATCATCTAAACAAGCCCGATGCATTTTGGAAACAAGTCCTGTGGACCGATGAGGTTAAAATAGAACTCTTTGGCCACAATAATCAAAGGTATGTGTGGAGAAAAAAGGGCACAGAATTTCCGGAAAAGAACTTCTTGCCAACCATTAAACATCGGGGTGGATCAATCATGCTTTGGGGTTGTGTTGCAGCCAATAGCACGTGGAACATTTCATGGGTGGAGGAAAGAATGGATTCTATGAAATTTCAACAAATTCTTGATGCAAACATATTATCTGTAAAAATGCTGAAGTTGAAAAGAGAATGGTTTTTACAAATGAATAATGATTCTAAACACACGTCAAAATCCACAATAGACAGCCTCAAAAGGTGCAAGCTGAAGGTTTTACAATGGCCCTCACAGTCCTCTGATCTGAACATCATTGAAAATCTGTGGCTAGACTTCAAAATAGCAGTGCATGCAAGACGACTGAGAAATCTCACAAAACAGGAAGAATTTTCCAAGGAAGAATGGATGAAAATCCCTCAAACAAAAACTGAATGACTCTTGGCCGACTAAAAAAAGCGTTTAAAAACTGTGATACTTTCAAAAAAGGGTGCTACTAGGTACTAACCATGCAGAGTGGCCAAACTTTTGCATCAGCCCATTTTCCTTTTTGTAATTTTTAAAATGTAAAAGATGAAAATATATATACAGAGTGGGCCATTTAATATGGATACACCTAAATAAAATGGTTGGTGATATCAACTTCCTGTTTGTGGCACATTAGTATATGGGAGGGGGAAAACTTTTCCAGATGAGTGGTGACCATGGTGGCCATTTTGAAGTCGGCCATTTTGGATTCAACTTTATTTTTTTCAATGGGAAGAGGGTCATGTGACACATCAAACTTATTGAGAATTTCATAAGAAAAACAATGGTGTGCTTGGTTTTAACGTACCTTTACTCTTTCATGAGTTATTTACAAGTTTCTCTTTGTTTACAGCCATTGACATGTCGCAGAGGTTAACACGTGAGGAGCGGATAGAAATTGTGTTGATGTTTGGTGAACGCAGTACCGGGTCATTGCAGCAGATTTCAATGCAAGACACCCTATGAGACCACCCATCTCCCATGCTACAGTTAGCAAACTGCCTGCCAAATTTCGTGAAACAGGTTTAGTGTTGGATTGGCCAAAATGTGGAAGCAAGAAAACTGTCACTAATGAAGAAACATCAGTGGCTGTCCTAGCTTCATTCAGCAAGAGCCCACAGCGTAGCACTCGCCGCATGTCACTGGAGAGTGGCATCAGTCGAACATCCCTTCGGCGGATATTACCTACTCACAAATAGCACCCTTACAAAATCCAGCTGCTGCAGCATCTCAACTTGGATGGCCCAGATCGGCGCACTGAATTTGCAGAATGGGCAAAACAAAAATTGGAACAGGACCCTCAGTTTACACAGAACATTATGTTCAGTGATGAGACAAACTTTTTTGTGAATGGTGAAGTTAACAAACAAAACCACCGCTATTGGTCTGACACTAACCCACAGTGGATAGATCCCTCCAAGACTGCTGGAACACAAAAATTGATGGTATGGTGTGGCATATGGGGTACAAAGATAGTGGGGCCATTCTTCATCAATGGAAACCTCAATGCCACTGGATATCTGAAATTGCTACATGATGATGTGTTGCCCTCTTTATGCACTGAAGATGGCACGTTCCCTGAGTTTTTCCAACAAGATGGTGCACCACCACAGTGTGGGTGTCAGGTCCAAGCATTCCTACATGAATAGTTTCCTGGAAAGTGGATTGGTCGTCGTGGGCCAGTTGAATGGCCACCAAGGTCTCCCGGTCTGACCCCCTTAGACTTTTATCTTTGGGGTCATCTGAAGGCAATTGTCTATGCTGTGAAGATACGAGATATGCAGCATCCGAAACAACGCATACTACAAGCCTGTGCTAGCATTTCTTCTGCGGTGTTGCTATTAGTGTGTCAAGAGTGGGAAAAGAGGGTTGCATTGACAATCCAACACAATGGGCAGCACTTTGAACACATTTTATAAGTGATCATAAACTTGTAAATAACTCATGAAAGAATAAAGTTACGTTAAGACCAAGCACACCAATGTTTTTCTTATGAAATTCTCAATAAGTCTGATATGTCACATGACCCTCTTCCCATTGAAAAAAATAAAGTTGGATCCAAAATGTCCAACTTCAAAATGGCCGCCATGGTCAACATTCATCTGGAAAAGTTTTCCCCCTCCCACATACTAGTGTGCCACAAACAAGAAGTTGATATCACCAACCATTCCCATTTTATTTAGGTGTATCCATATAAATGGCCCACCCTGTATATATACACTGCTCAAAAAAATAAAGGGAACACTTAAACAACAGAATATAACTCCAAGTAAATCAAACTTCTGTAAAATAAAACTGTCCACTTAGGAAGCAATGCTGATTGACAATCAATTTCACATGCTGTTGTGCAAATGGAATAGACAATAGATGAAAAATATTGGCAATTATCAAGATACCCTCAATAAAGGAGTGGTTCTGCAGGTGGGGACCACAGACCACATCTCCGTACCAATGCTTTCTGGCTGATGTTTTGGTCACTTTTGAATGTTGGTTGTGCTTTCACACTCGTGGTAGCATGAGACGGACTCTACAACCCACAGAAGTTGCTCAGGTAGTGCAGCTCATCCAGGATGGCACATCAATGGGAGCTGTGGCAAGAAGGTTTGCTGTGTCTGTCAGCGTAGTGTCCAGAGGCTGGAGGCGCTACCAGGATACAGGCCAGTACACGTGGGGGGGGCGTAAGAGGGCAACAACCCAGCAGCAGGACCGCTACCTCCGCCTTTGTGCAAGGAGGAACAGGAGAAGCACTGCCACAGCCCTGCAAAATGACCTCCAGCAGGCCACAAATGTGCATGTGTCTGCACAAACGGTTAGAAAACGACTCCATGAGGGTGGAATAAGGGCCCGACGTCCACAGATGGGGGTTGTGCTCACAGCCCAACACCGTGCAGGATGCTTGGCATCTGGAGACGCCGTGGAGAGCGATCTGCTGCCTGCAACATCCTTCAGCATGAACGGTTGTCAGTGGGTCAGTAATGGTATGGGGTGGTATTTCTTTGGAGGGCCACACAGCCCTCCATGTGCTCGCCAGAGGTAGCCTGGCTGCCATTAGGTACCGAGATGAGATCCTCAGACCCCTTCTGAGACCATATACTGGTGCGGTTGACCCTGGGTTCCTCCTAATGCAGGACAATGCCAGACCTCATGTGACTGGAGTGTGTCAGCAGTTCCTGCAGGATGAAGGCATTGAAGCTATGGACTAGCCCGCCCATTCCCCAGACCTGAATCCGATTAAGCACATCTGGGACATCATGTCTCGCTCCATCCACCAACGTCACGTTGCACCACTGACTGTCCAGGAGTTGGCAAATGCTTTAGTCCAGGTATGGGAGGAGATCCCACAGGAGACCATCCGCAACCTCATCAGGAGTATGCCCAGGCGTTGTAGGGAGGACATACAGGCACATGGAGGCCACACACAATACTGAGCCTCATTTTGACTTATTTTAAGGACATTACATCAAAGTTGGATCAGCCTGTAGTGTGTTTTTCCACTTTAATTTTGGGGGTGACTCCAAATCCAGGCCTCCATTGGTTAATAAATTTGATTTCCATTAATGATTTTTGTGTGATTTTGTTGTCAGCACATTCAGCTTTGTACAGAACAAAGTATTCAATGAGAATATTTCATTCATTCGGAGGGAACGGAGGGCCCTGCTTCCTACTATCCTGCTCTACCACCACCGCAACTCCCCACTGCTGGAGCACCCCGGATATGCAGCATTTCTCCACTTCCACCGGATTCTTGAGGGACCCTGCCTCCTTTGACCCCCACTCCACTGCCCTTCAATTAAGATACCTATTCAGACTATAACATGGACCCCCATCTTATAAAAAATACCTTTTTCCTATTTTCAACCCCAAAATTTGGGGTGTGTCTTATAGTCTGAAAAATACGGTATTAGTCAAGAGAGTATTTTGACCATATCATTATTTTTATGCATATTTTCGAACTCCAAGCTGTATAAACTTAAATGCTTATTGTAAGAAGCATATCAGGTGGTGTATTTGTGTAAGAAGTGAGGGTGCGGTTTAACTTTTATCAAGTTTGCGGAATAATTAGGCAGCTTGTTTCCTGACGCAAAATGGGACAAAAAAGAGATTTAGCTGACTCAAAAATTGTTAAAAGTCTTACAGAGGAATGGAGCATGCTTGAAAAATTGGTAAGATATTGTTTTGTTGCAAACAATCAGCAGGATAAAAAAAAATGTGTTGGGGGAAAAAAAGACGTACAATAAACTGCCAAAGATTTGAGAAGAATCAAACGTGAAGCGACCAGGAACCCATTACTCTCCAGCGCTGTCATATTTCAGAATTTAATAGATAGCAAATCCAGTTAATCTGTTTTAAGCCACATTCACACGTTCAGTATTTGGTAAGTATTTTATATCAGTATTTGTAAGCCAAACCCAGGAGTGGGAGATAAATGCAGAAGAGGTGACGTGTTTCTATTATACATTTCCTCTGATAGTTTCACTCCTGGTTTTGGCTTCCAAATACTGATGTAAAATGCTGACCAAATACTGAACGTGTGAATGTGGTCTTTCAGGGAGACCCACTAATCAAAATCAATTGTGTATTAACCAATTGTGGGATTAAAATATAGACTTTAATCAATTAATATAAAAGCAATATCCTGGCCACAGACACAAAATCAAACCAACATATATTTAGATACAATAAAAGCACCCACTATTTTTAACCCCTCAAAAGTCACAGGACATCCATTGGTGTTATTCCTCTATGCTGACAAAACAGTGGATAACTTTTGTTAAAGAGGATATATCATAAAAATACTGTCATATTAATGACTATATCCCAGTGCCTTGATGAATACTACTGTATATAGGTATGTGCCCAAAGTAAAGTGAACAAAAAATCCTTAAAATTCTAAAGTTTATTAATTGAATAAAAGTACATACAAAATATAAAAACACAGGTGCCTCACAACAGAAGGACACACAAATAGACCAGACTTAAGAAGTATGTGACATCTAGTGCCAAATATAGTAGTAATAGCATGTGAATTAATAAGTGCAAAAAGTTATCATACAATATATAACATAGATTAAACAGCAGCATGTAAAGTATAGTGAAGAGAGATTGCTAAAAAATAACAGCAGTTATAAATGCTATTGTGCCTGAAGACTACTTGCTTAAATCACAGACTGAGGAATCAGGTCCCGTGTCCCTTCATCCTGATGCACGTTTCATCCTGCTTCTTCAGGTGTTGCGTCATTGTGGGGGACATTAGTCCTTAAATACAACAGATCAGCCAATGTGTGGGAAACTTTGATGTCATTTGACAAAGAAAGGTAGGAGTGTTTTACCAGCACAATGCATTTATAGTGTATGACACCTCAGATCAATCCCACCAATGGAAAGAAGGCTTCCGGCTAATGGCAAATCGAGCACAAGCATGCTGCGTCACCTCGTTAACCAAGTAGGCAGCAGCACACGTTCACTGTCTGTAGTTGCCACAGCTACAGAATCCAGTGGATGAGCTTAGCTGCGCATGCGCACTGCAGAGCGCATCCGGAATGGGCATATCAATGCCCAATGTAGATGTTATGATGGCTGGCATGAAATTTGGCCAGAAATCCCAGACAGAAAAGAGAACAGATCAAGATATTGAATATATATTACAATGGTGCCTAAATTATTCAACAGTAGTATCCATACATATAAATATACAGATGTGGGCTGTCACTATTATTAGAAACATAATGCAGTACCCACAGATGACCGGTTTACTGCGCAACAAAAGTATCCCTAAGATATAATTCATATATCGCAAATCCAGAAAAAGAGGGTATTTAATAAAGACACCACATTTATATTGTACAGTATACCCAATATTGATTATACAAGATAGGTAATGAATACAGGTTGTATCACATCATGTTCATCAGATATTATGGTACAGTACATAGGCTCATTAAAATTAAGATATGTAAAATTAAAAATTAATAAGAGCATTCATATACTCAAATGTTGCACCAATAGCAGTAAAGCCAAACATGGATAATAAAGTGCTAGTGCATAAGATTTATTATCCATGTTTGATATCCAGTATTATTATGAGATATTCTCTTCAACATCTTCAATATCCCCCGTTTTGTCAGCATAGTGGAATAACACCAATGAATGTCCCGTGACTTTTGGGTTCTTGAAAAATGGTGGGTGCTTTTATTGTATATAAATATATGTTGGTTTACATTTAGTGTCTGTGGTCAGGATATTTGTTTTATACTAATTGATTAAAGGTTATATCTTAGTCCCACAATTTGATAATACGCAAATTCCAGTATTGCAACCTCCCTGGAGTGGCTAAAAGTACAAAGTGTTCAATGGTCAGAGACATGGCAAAGATAAGGAAGGCTGAAATCTGACCACCACTCAACAAGACACACAAAATGAAACGTCATGACTTGGCCAAGACAGGTTTTGCAGAGATTTAAAGAGAATCTGGCACCACATTTGATCTAAACTATTAATATGGACATACAGATTATAGAATGCTGAAAAAAGTTATCTGTAGGTCTCATATCAGATTCCTTGCTGTAGATAACTCTGCCTTCAGAGCTTATTTTACATGAAGGGGGAGTTACCAGTGTGAGACAAGTAACTAACACAGAACAGGAAAACTGAAATGTGTTTCCTCTCTGAGCGCTGCTGTATTGCAACCCTGTCTGCCTGTGAGCTGGAGGCTGAGAGGAACCTGCAGATGTGTCGGGTATAGTGTTGAGCATTCCGATACTGAAATATCGGGTATCGGCCGATATTCACTGTATCGGAATTCCGATACTTAATTCCGATACTTTTATAATATCGAATACCGGAATCGGAAGTTCCCATAATGCCTGCGCTCTGCAGTGTCTCTGAAGGATGACAAGCTGGATGGCAGCGCTCAGCTGCGATCCAGCTTGTCATCAGAATGCCATCCCAGCGTGGGAGAATTCTCCTGATTGTTTAAAAGCCGGCGCGCGGTAAAAAGCCGCCGGCTTTTAAACAATCACGCAGCCCCATACTGCTTCCCCGCAGCCTCCCACCCCGATCCTCCGCTCCCCTCGCCACCTCCCATCCCGATCGTAAATTAGGACCGGGCGGGGAGCGCAGCACCAAGGAGCGAAGGACCCGGGCGGGGAAGCCGGCAGTGAAAAGACTTCACCGCCGGCTTTCCCGTTCTGTGCTGCGCTTTCCCGCCGGTTATTTCAAATGAACAGCTGAGGTATCAGGTGATGCCGATCAGCTGTTCATTTGAAGTAGCCGCGGTGCCCTCAGAGGGTTCATGTGAGTTCATGCTTGACTGCATGAACTCACATCAACTTTCCCACGGCCGCACAGGTCAGCCTCACCTCCCGGACCCGTCATGATTAGTGTGTGCGGGGTGTGTGTGTGTGCGGGGTGTGTGTGCGGGTGTGTGTGCGGGGTGTGTGTGTGCGGGTGTGTGTGCGGGTGTGTGTGCGGGGTGTGTGTGCGGGTGTGTGTGCGGGTGTGTGTGCGGGCAGACATAGGCCGATGTGACACTACTACTCCCATCGGCCTATGTCTGTCCCCCGTCCACTCCTGCCAGCAGGATCAGCTCGATGGGAGCAGTAGTTCCCATCAGCCTGATCCTGCTATTTAAATTGCCCTACTGTGTCCCCAATAAATGTTAAATACATGTCATTGGTGGCCAGTGGTTACCTAAAAGAAATTAGTTCATACATTACCTGTCCCCGCCGATCGCCACCTAAAATAAAGTAAAAAATAAAAAACTACACCTATACTCACCTAGACACCTAATTCCCCGAAGCCATCGATCTCCTGTAATAAAATATAAAATAATAAACCACAACCTTATCCTTACCCCTCCGTAGTAGTCCACGAGTGTCCCACGAAGATCTCCAGTTCAGAGCAGCCACATAGAATGTGACCGCTCTGAACCGCTGCCGCTGCTAGAATGATGGGGCCGTAAGGGTTCACCGGAGTTCAAGCAGCGCTGCTCCGGTTAGCTCCTTTACGGCACTGCTGTATCGTGAGAAATTCCCACGGTACAGCACTGCCGTAAAGGAGGTCTCCGGAGCTGCGCTGCCTGAATGCACTCCGGTGACCTCAGTCAGTGGCTCCCGCTGCCGGGAGCGGACGTGTTCCCGGCAGCGTGAGCTTACAGCAGCCATGCACAGCTGTCACCATCTCCAGATGTGACAGCTGTGCATGGGAGATCAGCGCAGGAACGTGGACAGGTAACTATTTTTTTTTTAGTAAACTAAGAATTAAATAAAATGGTGTTTTATTTCAAATAAATTATTTTTTTCTGGGTGTAGTGTGTTTTTTCTTTTTAACACTTTGTAGGTTAGTAATGGGGGTGTCATATAGACGGCCATCATTACTAACCTGGGCTTCATGGCAGCTGGCGCTGACATGAACCCCACCACTATTACCCCCTGCCACCGCACCAGGGCAGCGTGGAAGAGCGAGGCTAAGTGCCAGAATTGGCGCATCCTATGGATGCGCCATTTCTGGGGCGGCTGACGGCTGGTGTTTCTAGCCTGGGAGGGGGCCAATATTCATGGCACCCTTCCTGAGCTATTAATATCAGCCCCCAGCTGTCTGCCTAGCCTTTGCTAGCTATTAAAATAGAGGGGACCCCACGTCATTTTTTTTTGGGGGGTCCCCCATTTTAATAGCTAGTAAAGGCTAGGTATTCAGCTGGGGGCTGATATTAGTAGCCTGGGAAGCTCCGTGGGTTTTACCCCCTTCCCAGGCTTCAAACATCTGCCCCAGCCGTCTGCTTAACCTCCGCTAGAGACTAAAATTATGGGGGATCCCACGCCATTTTTTTTTTAAATAAATCCTTTATTTTAACACTAAATGACATTTGAGGACTTAATAAAGATGCAGTCCCTAAATTATTATTTATTTTTTAATAAATTTTTCCCAAAACTTTTGACGTGGGCTTCGCCATATTTTTGTATGCCAGCCAGGTACAGCATCCAGCTTCTATGAACGCGCCATTTTCCGGGGCGGCCGCGGACTGCAATTTTCAGCGGGGGGGGGGGAGGGCAAAAAGCTTGGGCCTCCCTGCGCTGCAGATTCCATCCCCCAGCTGCCTAGTTGTACCTGGCTGGACACAAAAATAGGGAGAAGCTCCACGTTTTTTTTTTTTTAATTATTTCATGAAATTCATGGAATAATTAAGAAAAAAAGGGCTTCCCTATATTGTTGTGTCCGGCTAGGTACAAATAGGCAGCTGGTGGTTGGGGGCAGCCCGTTCCTGCCTGCTGTACCTGGCTGGACACAAATATAGTGTGAAGCCCCACGTCAATTTTTTTTTAATTATTTCAGGAAATTCATGAAATAATTAAAAAAAAATTATGTGGGGCTTCGCCCTATAATTGTGTCCAGCCAGGTACAGCAGGCAGGAACGGGCTGCCCCCAACCACCAGCTGCCTATTTGTACCTAGCCGGACACAACAATATAGGGAAGCCCTTTTTTTCTTAATTATTCCATGAATTTCATGAAATAATTAAAAAAAAAAATGTGTGGCGCTTCGCCCTATTTTTGTGTCCAGCCAGGTACAACTAGGCAGCTGGGGGCTGGAATCTGCAGCGCAGGGAGACCCAAGCTTTCTGGGTCCCACCCGCTGCAAATTGCAGTCCGCAGCCGCCCCGGAAAATGGCGCGTTCATAGAAGCGCCATCTTCTGGCGCTGTACCCAACTCATCCAGGGCCCTGGTGCGGTGGCTCACTGGGTAATAAAGGGGTTAAGGCCAGCTTGGCATTATCAGCTGGCCCTAAGCCCGAAATTCATGGGGTCACGCCAATATTAGACATGACCGCCATGAATTTCTAGTAAAGTATTTAAAAAAAACACAAACACCCAGAAAAAAGTCCTTTAATTGAAATAAAGACACAATTCTTTATTGTTCTAAATTAAACCATACTTACCGCCACACCCATTCCAGCTGAAGCCAACGATCTCCTGCAATAAAAGTAAAATAATAAAGCAACCTCATCCTTACCTTTCCATGGTTCCCAGGACAGCTTCAGCTCTGCTACATCGAGATGACAGGCTGGACCGCAGCAGAACGCTGCCATCCAGCCTGTCATCCCGCGGACACTGAGAAGCGCAGGCATGCTTGCGCTCCTCAGTGTCTTTCTGTGACGTCATCCAGATGAGCCGAGGTCATGTCCAATGAACTCAGCTCACCTCATGCACGTCACTGACAGCGTGGGAAAATTCTCCTGCACTCAGCGCTTCAGCGTGAGAATTCTCCCACGCTGTCAGTGACGTGCATGAGGTGCGCCGAGTTCATGGGACATGACCTCACCTCATGCACGTCACTGACAGCGTGGGAAAATTCTCACGCTGAAGCGCTGAGTGCAGGAGAATTCTCCCACGCTGTCAGTGACGTACATGAGGTGAGCCGAGTTCATTGTCGGCTCATCTGGATGCCGTCACAGCCAGACACTGAGGAGTGGAAGTATGCCTGCGCTTCTCAGTGTCTGCGGGATGACAGGCTGGATGGCAGCGTTCTGCTGCGGTCCAGCCTGTCATCTCGATGTAGCAGAGCTGGAGCCGTCGTGGGAGCCATGGAAAGGTAAGGATGAGGTTGCTTTATTATTTTTCTTTTATTGCAGGAGATCGTTGGCTTCAGCTGGAATGGGCGTGATGGTAAGTATGGTTTAATTTAGAACAATAAAGAATTGTGTGTTTATTTCAATTAAAGGACTTTTTTCTGGGTGTTTGTGTTTTTTTTAAATACTTTACTAGAAATTCATGGTGGTCATGTCTAATATTGGCGTGACCCCATGAATTTCGGGCTTAGGGCCAGCTGATAATGCCAAGCTGGCCTTAACCCCTTTATTACCCAGTGAGCCACCGCATCAGGGCCCTGGATGAGTTGGGTACAGCGCCAGAAGATGGCGCTCCTATGAACGCGCCATTTTCCGGGGCGGCTGCGGACTGCAATTTGCAGCGGGTGGGGCCCAGAAAGCTTGGGCCTCCCTGCGCTGCAGATTCCAGCCCCCAGCTGCCTAGTTGTACCTGGCTGGACACAAAAATAGGGCGAAGCTCCACGTTTTTTTTTTTTAAATTCATGAAATTCATGGAATAATTCAGAAAAAAAGGGCTTCCCTATATTGTTGTGTCCGGCTAGGTACAAATAGGCTGCTGGTGGTTGGGGGCAGCCCGTTCCTGCCTGCTGTACCTGACTGGACACAAATATAGGGCGAAGCCCCACATCAATTTTTTTAAATTATTTCATGAATTTCCTGAAATGATTTAAAAAAAATTGACGTGGGGCTTCGCACTATATTTGTGTCCAGCCAGGTACAGCAGGCAGGAACGGGCTGCCCCCAACCACCAGCTGCCTATTTGTACCTGGTTGGACACAACAATATAGGGAAGCCCTTTTTTTCTTAATTATTTCATGAATTTCATGAAATAATTAAAAAAAAAAAATACGTGAAGCTTCTCCCTATTTTTGTGTCCAGCCAGGTACAACTAGGCAGCTGGGGGATGGAATCTGCAGCGCAGGGAGGCCCAAGCTTTCTGCCCCCCCCCCCTCCCCCCCCCGCTGAAAATTGCAGTGCGCAGCCACCCCGGAAAATGGCGCGTTCATAGAAGCTGGATGCTGTACCTGGCTGGCATACAAAAATATGGCGAAGCCCACGTCAAAAGTTTTGGGAAAAATTAATTAAAAAATAAATAATAATTTAGGGACTGCATCTTTATTAACTCCTCAAATGTCATTTAGTGTTAAAATAAAGGACTTATTTTAAAAAAAATTGACGTGGGGCTTCGCCCTATATTTGTGTCCAGCCAGGTACAGCAGGCAGGAACAGGCTGCCCCCAACCACCAGCTGCCTATTTGTACCTGGCCGGACACAACAATATAGGGAAGCCCTTTTTTAAAAAAATTATTTCATGAAATAATTAAAAAAAAATTGACGTGGGGCTTCGCACTATATTTGTGTCCAGCCAGGTACAGCAGGCAGGAATGGGCTGCCCCCAACCACCAGCTGCCTATTTGTACCTGGTTGGACACAACAATATAGGGAAGCCCTTTTTTTCTTAATTATTCCATGAATTTCATGAAATAATTTTAAAAAAAAATGCGTGGGGCTTCGCCCTATTTTTGTGCCCAGCCAGATACAACTAGGCAGCTGGGGGCTGGAATCCGCAGCGCAGGGAGACCCAAGCTTTCTGGGCCACCCCCGCTGCAAATTGCAGTCCGCAGCCGCCCCAGAAAATGGCGCGTTCATAGAAGCGCCATCTTCTGGCGCTGTACCCAACTCATCCAGGGCCCTGGTGCGGTGGCTCACTGGGTAATAAAGGGGTTAAGGCCAGCTTGGCATTATCAGCTGGCCCTAAGCCCAAAATTCATGGGGTCACGCCAATATTAGACATGACCACCATGAATTTCTAGTAAAGTATTTAAAAAAACACAACACCCAGAAAAAAGTCCTTTAATTGAAATAAACACACAATTCTTTATTGTTCTAAATTAAACCATACTTACCACCACGCCCATTCCAGCTGAAGCCAACGATCTCCTGCAATAAAAGTAAAATAATAAAGCAACCTCATCCTTACCTTTCCATGGCTCCCACGACAGCTTCAGCTCTGCTACATCGAGATGACAGGCTGGACCGCAGCAGAACGCTGCCATCCATCCTGTCATCCCGCAGACACTGAGAAGCGCAGGCATACTTCCACTCCTCAGTGTCTGGCTGTGACGGCATAAAGATGAGCCGAGGTCATGTCCAATGAACTCCGCTCACTTCATGTACGTCACTGACAGCGTGGGAAAATTCTCCTGCACTCAGCACTTCAGCGTGAGAATTTTCCCACGCTGTCAGTGACGTGCATGAGGTGAGCTGAGTTCATTGGACATGACCTCACCTCATGTATGTCACTGACAGCGTGGGAGAATTCTCACGCTGAAGCGCTGAGTGCAGGAGAATTTTCCCACGCTGTCAGTGACGTGCATGAGGTGAGCTGAGTTCATTGGACATGAACTCGGCTCATCTGGATGACGTCACAGAGAGACACTGAGGAGCGCAAGCATGCCTGCGCTTCTCAGTGTCTGCGGGATGACAGGCTGGATGGCAGCTTTCTGCTGCGGTCCAGCCTGTCATCTCGATGTAGCAGAGCTGGAGCTGTCCTGGGAACCATCGAAAGGTAAGGATGAGGTTGCTTTATTATTTTTCTTTTATTGCAGGAGATCGTTGGCTTCAGCTGGAATGGGCGTGATGGTAAGTATGGTTTAATTTAGAACAATAAAGAATTGTGTCTTTATTTCAATTAAAGGACTTTACTCTGGGTGTTTGTGTTTTCTTTTAACTTTGACTATGGGGTTAGTAATGGGGGTGTCTTATAGACGCCTCTCCATTACTAACCTGGGCTTGATGTCAGCTGGCATTATAAGCTGACATCAACCCCAACCCTATTACCCCCTGCCACCGCACCAGGGCAGCGTGGAAGAGCGAGGCTAAGTGCCAGAATTGGCGCATCCTATGGATGCGCCATTTCTGGGGCGGCTGACGGCTGGTGTTTCTAGCCTGGGAGGGGGCCAATATTCATGGCACCCTTCCTGGGCTATTAATATCAGCCCCCAGCTGTCTGCCTAGCCTGTGCTAGCTATTAAATTAGGGGGGACCCCACGTCATTTTTTTGGGGGGGTCCCCCATTTTAATAGCTAGTAAAGGCTAGGTATTCAGCTGGGGGCTGATATTAGTAGCCTGGGAAGCTCCGTGGGTATTACCCCCTTCCCAGGCTTCAAACATTTGCCCCAGCTGTCTGCTTAACCTCCGCTAGAGCCTAAAATTAAGGGGAACCCCACGCCAATTTTTTTTTAAATAAATCCTTTATTTTAACACTAAATGACAAGTACAGTAATCAACACTGTCACTGTACTTCATATATATGTGACTGACATGTTTCTATCTATCTAATCTATGTGTGATTCTCTATTCCTTCTATTCTAAATTGTCGGGTACAGATGCTGAATTGCCGGCCGGCTTTCTTAAAGAGACGGTGCATGAAAACACTATTATTTTTTTAAATAAATCCTTTACACTAAATGACAAGTTCTGTAAGCAACACTGTCACTGTACTTCTTATATATGTGACTGACATGTTTCTATCTATCTAATCTATGTGTGAAGCTCTATTCTGTCTGTTATAAATTGTCGGGTACCGCTGCTGAATTGCCGGCCGGCTTTTTTAAAGAGACGGTGCACGAAAACACTAATATTTTTTTTAATAAATCCTTTACACTAAATGACAAGTACAGTAAGCAACACTGTCACTGTACTTCATATATATGTGACTGACATGTTTCTATCTATCTAATCTATGTGTGAAGCTCTATTCTTTCTGTTGTAAATTGTCGGGTACCGGTGAATGCCGCTGATGAATTGCCGGCTTTTCATGTCATTCTACATTATTCTTAGTTGTTTTACTTCATGTAGAATTAACCTACAAGGAAAGAAAGGGTTTATTTTCATTCCGATATTTGTGTCCCATTGACTTGCATTGGTTTCCGGTATCGGAATCGGCGATATCCGATACTTTTTGGGTATCGGCCCGATCCAATCCGATACGATATTTCCTGATATCGGAAGGTATCGCTCAACACTAGTCGGGTATAATCACACATAGCTCTGCAGTGAGGTCAGGAGAGCAGAGAGCAGCCATCACACATCATACTGGTAACCATTACACATCACATTGGTAACGCTCCTTCATGTAAAATAAGCTCTGGCGGAGGAGCTTTTGGGCAATGTCCTCCCCATAACCTGGAAGAGGTAATTTTCATAAAGTGATAAAAGATGTAACGGGTCTGGGAGGCGGAACCTCTGAGCTACTATACAAGGGAGCAGTCCTTGTAAGGAAGTGGGTGGCTCCCAGGGAAGACGGGCAGGTAGTCACGGCAAGTGACAGGGACAGTCTCTGGGTAGAAGGGCAGGTAGTCGCGGCAAGTGACAGGGACAGTCTCTGGGTAGAAGGGCAGGTAGTCACGGCAAGTGACAGGGACAGTCTCTGGGTAGAAGGACAGCAGGCAGTTGGCTGGTGAGCGCTCCCAGGTGAGCGGGCGAGAGTCTTTGGACGGGCAGGTGGTCACGGCAAGTGACGGCAGAGCCTCCAGGTAGGCTAGCAGGCAGGTAGAAGGTGAGTGCTCCCAGGTGAGCAGGCAAGAGTCTCTGGACAGGCAGGTGGTCACGGCAAGTGACGGCGGAGCCTCCAGGTAGGCTAGCAGGCAGGTAGCAGGTGAGCGCTCCCAGGTGAGCAGGCAAGAGTCTCTGGACAGGCAGGTGGTCACGGCAAGTGACGGCGGAGCCTCCAGGTAGGCTAGCAGGCAGGTAGCAGGTGAGCAGGCAAGAGTCTCTGGACAGGCTAGTGGTCACGGCAAGTGACGGCGGAGCCTCCAGGTAGGCTAGCAGGCAGGTAGCAGGTGAGCGCTCCCAGGTGAGCAGGCAAGAGTCTCTGGACAGGCAGGTGGTCACGGCAAGTGACGGCGGAGCCTCCAGGTAGGCTAGCAGGCACGTAGCAGATGAGCGCTCCCAGGTGAGCGGGCAGGCTGGTCCATAGACAGACTGACAGGTGTCGGAAGGCAGACCGTCGGACCGCAGGCTCGCAAGCAGGTAAACGGATATCAGGCAGGTATCAAGCAGGAATCTGACAGGTGACTGGCAGGTGACTGGTAACGGAACCTGAGGGCTGAAGCAGAGTGAAGGCTTTGCAACAACATTGCTCGGGCACCTCCATTTTGGAGGAGGTGCCTTATATATGGTGAGGTCCTCCGGCCATTGGCCGGGGACTCCTTAGGACAACGCGCGCGGCCCCTTTAAGAGAGGGGGAGAGCGCGCGCGCCCTAAGCACAGTGGCCGGGAAGGAGC